>NC_046358.1:30666926-30976764 GCF_004027225.2 Strigops habroptila
CCCCATGCCTGGAAATGTTCAAGGTCAGGTTGGATGGGGCTCTGAGCAACTTGTTCTAGTTGAAGATGTACCTGCTTATTTCAGGGGGGTTGGAAGAGATGATCTTTAAGGGTCACATAAGTAGATTTTAATAGATCCATTAATTTAAAAGATACACATTAGTGGCATAAGTAATGGCTTACAGTGCTGTTCCATTGTAATCTTTTTCAAGGAAGAGGATATGTATTTTGTTTTAAGAATACCTTGTGTATTAGCAGTCCTATATATACACAAATTTCTTCACAGTACTTTGTAAAAAAGTGGGGTCAGATTCATCACTGCTGTAATTCCAGTAAAATCTTAGTCTTCTTAGAGCCAGTGGCTTGCCCCCTACACTATCTATGACATCAGCAACCTGTAATGTGACTACAGTCTCACCTCCACTGCTCTCAAAAGTGTAATTTTGGCATTTGAACTCCTCCTTGGCAGACGATGAGAACATGACCCTGCTTTGCAGACAAGTGGATGGGCTTGCTCCTTTCTCCTCCCCGGAGCAGGGACACCTCTTTGGTAAGTTTTGCGCCTCTGACTATGTTGGATGATACCCGGGTGGAACTAAGCTTAATGAAATACCAGTCGTACAGTGTCGAACTGGTTATAATGAGAAGTTAAGCCCAGCTGCACCTTGCCCCGCTGATCTCTGAGGACTGGCTGGAACGCATGGGCTGGGATTTTCTGTCAAATTTCTATACTCTTAATGCAACACCTAGGTGTATGAGACATGTAGACAGGGCTTGTAGGTCATCTGCACAGGCTGCTAAGCCCATATGCAGGGGGATAGCTTGCATATTTGAACTCTCACTAGGCATCTATGTTTGAAAAGGAAAAACTGAAGCTAAGCATGCTAAGCAGAAATTTTCAGAGTATGTATGGACTACTTAAACACCATTTGTGAAGCAAATTAGAGCTCTTGTTTTGTTCTGGTTTTTGCTCTGGGTTTGGTTGGTTGCTTGGTTGGTTGGGGTTTGGTTTTTTTTGTGTATAATTACTGCTGTAAAAGGCAGAAATGACCCTGACAAGCTTCCTTGAAAAAAACACTGCTTCACACTAATAATAACTTGATTTGGTTACCTGAATCTATTAGAAGAGTAAGAAAAAAAACCCTGAGACTGGTGTGCAGTGCCAAATTCCATTTGAATCAGTCAGTGAGGAAGCAAGGAGTGTGGTGGAAGAGAGAGATGAAGATGAAATGTCTTTCTAGCTTCGAGAGAAAACCAGCGGCATAAAAATATTCCTGTTCAATTCTGGGATTATCACTAGGGTTTTTTTGGCATTGGGAAGTAGGTTCTAAGGCCATTCTGCAAGGCCAAGAGGCCATGAAGGACTAAGTATTGGTTACCTTTGTCACAGGCAAGAATTTGCCTCACTTCATATTGTTTTAAGCTCAACTAATTTTCTGCCTTTTGCAGGGGAAAAGAACTAAGTTCCTCTGTCAGAGGAGTTTTCTATTCTGTTTTTTAACTTGTCTTCATTAATTCTACTGACAATTTTCAAAAGACAGAAGCATAGTCTTTTTGGTATAGTCCACAGTGTGTGCATGTAGTGTGAGTGACTACCATTCACTGTACAGTCAGTAGATTTCAAAGTCCGTCCTTTAAAAAACAAAAATATTGGGGTAGATGTAAATGTATCTGGGATATTTTAGGTAAACCCTAACTCCCTTAGAAGCTAGGTTATTCTTATTTTGAGGAACAGGTATCACCTTTTAACTCTGAAGTTATGGACCTCCCTTGCAAATAGTCAGTACTTGTGATTGAGTGGCTGACTTTTCTTGTAAAAAATCATGAGGCTGAGAGTGCAGGAAGAGTTTATTTATCCTCAGTAAAATCCTCTTGTATTCATTTCAGTTGTTTAATAGAATAATTTTTCGTCCCTCCATTTGGATCCTTGCCAAAAATCTTTCTCATCCCACGCTTAGGCCTTGGCAAGTTGGGGATATGGCTGAGGTACTTGAATTTATCTAGTGCTTGTTCTGTTCTTAGTTACACTGAAGACAACAAACAAAACTAATCTCATTTCTCAGAGAAAAATAAATCTTGCACACACCAAAGTAATTCCACTAGCCAATACCTTTCTCAGCCTTCAAAGTCACAGATGATGTTTTCTTCGAGTTGTCAGTTTTATCCAATTTGGTAGGAAGATTGGAGCACGAAGCTACCTGTGAAATTGTACAAATTTTTTTACGCCATAATGACCATTCAGAGAAATAACCTTCACCCAGTGCAATATTTATAAATGCAACGTTTTAAAAACTTATCTTTTGCAATACAGTTCTTAATTATTAATTAAAAAGTATTGTAGCTAATAGTTCACTAATTACAACCAAAGAAGATAAGGGCACAAAGATCACTGGGTGAGGGGGAACCAGACCTTAGGGGTTTTTGGTCTGAGGAGATGACCTAATCACTGAATCACTGTTTTTAACACCATTAGGTTCATGTAAGTGTATGGTTCAGTGTCAGCCTCTGGCATGTTGGTACTTAAAATATTTATTATGATCCTAAATAGTAAAAAGCTTCCTAAAATGAATCTGCTAACAAGTAGGATTGTACAATCAAACTAAGTACTGTAAGATAAAATTTTGAAAGAAAATATCTTCTTTTTATGTAAGCAAGATAACAGCTCTTCCCTAGCCCCAGGTAGACTTCAGATGATTCATTTAGCTGAAAAAAACTACTCTGACTCCCCCCCACACCCCAATTTTCTCTGAGATCTCAGTATAAGTGGTTACTTCTTAAGAATAGTGCATGCCTTTTCAACAAGACCAATCTGAGCTTGCTCAAAGCAAACTTGAAAGGTTGATATGACAGAAAGTTTTATCATGTTAGAAATGATCTATGACAACAAGGAAATGATCCTTATTATCAGGATGACTCAGAGAGCTGACATCAAACTTCTCCTACTTACTCTTTAAAGAAGCCTGTCTCACTTAATTGGAAGAAGCAGCCTCTTAAATGGGTGTTTGCATGTGAATAGTCTCCCTAAGTGTCCAAGGTACTTTTGTAATACAGGACTGAAATGTAAACACTCTCACGTTTTCAATGTTGATAGAAGACTTGTAATATTTACTTTGAGGAGGTCCAGACTTTTAATGTTAATAAATAGAAAATCAAAGATGCCACCTTTTCATAACTGAATTCATCATTCAAAACCATGAAGTTAATTTCAGGTGGAGGTGTATATTGCCACACCTCCAGGGAAAGCTGGTTTTGAATTCTTGACTGAGATCTGTATTTTCCCTTCCCAGGTCTGTTCTCTATGTACAAAGTAATAAGGAACAAAAAATAAAAAAAAAAATTGCACAGTATATGTCTCTCTGATCTCACTGCTATAAAATATTTTCAGATATTGGAAGGATAAAAATCTGATAAATACTTGCATAACTTAATTTCAACAGAAAACATAATAGAAAGTTGTGAAGTGATTTGTGATTGCTTTTGTTTAAACTTTCTAAGAATGTCTTGGTTTTGCTTTATTCTTGGTGATGAATAATTTCATTCTTGGTGATGGAAAATGTTGCTGAAAATTAATTTTCCTAATACATATTTGTTCATCCCAGGTAATGCTAAAATACTAGTTTTGCATTTACATTTTTGTTCCCTAGCAGGAGGGCAACTGTAAACCATTTTCCTTAGGACCAACTATTACAAGTTAAATTTAGAAATAAAGAAAATACCCAGAACTATGAGAGCAGCATATGAACTTCTAATTGCCAGTTGAGCAACCTCGCCTTTCATGCTTGGAGTTGTATTAATTGATAACAATTTGCTTTTGCCATTGTTGGAGCCCATCTTGCCTGTGACAACATTTTACTGTTCAGCACTCTTAACATTCAGCTTTCAATTCCTGGGTGACATCCAAACCCACAAAGTGACAGTTGTTTTCCAAGTTATAAACACAGCTTTAAATCCATTAAAGACTCTTCTGCTGTTTCTTCTGTGACTTCTGTGTTACAGAAAGAACCAGGAAAAATTCCTTTGCTCCTCAAAAATGTAATACGTCACAGCTCATTTGAAAGAGCATCTCCACAAAACAAATATTTATAGCAGAAGCTAAGTGTAGCATCCTCAAGTGGCATCTGGCAGTTTGTGATATTGAACAAATAACATTGGAGATTGTTATTCCCCAGAGCATTTTATGCAAAGGAGCTTAGACTAAGCAAGAACGAATTGCAGTGCCACGGGTTTCATGATGGATAAGGCTGGCTTTAAATTCTGTATATCTGCAGTCAAGTTCCTAAATGTATAACAATCTTTTAATCTCTTCCTTTTATCAAAATTCATTATAAAAAAGGAGAAGAAATTAGCAATGAAAATAGGTCTTATCTGTACCGGAATAGTATATAGTACTGCTGGAAACCCTCTAAAAGTGGAAGTAGACGTGGTATCTGGAGGGCAGTAATAATGCATTTCTGTAAGCCTCTTGATCAGCTGTCTGAATTCGTGAAAAAACAGTCCATCTTCTATTTTATTTAAGTAGAACAAACAGAATTGGATAGAATAACTGCCAGTGTGTCCTGGTTTCAGTTGGGATAGAGTTAATTTTCTTCTTAGTAGCTGGCACAGTGTTGTCTTTTATATAGTGTGAGAATAATGCTGATAACACACCGATGTTTTAGATGTTGCTAAGTGATCCTGACACTGATCAAGGACTTTTCAGTCTCTCATGTTCTGCCAATAAGGAGGGGCACAAGAAGCCAGGAAGAAGCAGTGACAGGACACTTGACCCAAACTAGCCAAAGGGGTATTCCACACCTGAGCACGTGCCCAGTATGTAAACTGGAGGGAGTTACCTGGAAAGGACTGATTGCTGCTCAGGTGAGGCTGGGTATCAGTCAATGGGTGATGAGCAATTGTATTGTGCATCACTTGTGTTTATTTTTTTACTTCCTTTTCCCTTTTAGTTTTATATTCTCTCCCCTTTCTATTTCCCTTATTGTTAGTAGTAGTCGTAGGAGTATTTTGTACTTTAGTTATTTAACTGTTCTTATCTCAACCTGTAGGTTTTGCATTCTTTTGATTCTTCTTTCCATCCTGCCCGGAGAGGAGAAGGAAAGTGGGGTTGAGCAAGTGGCTACATGGTTCTGAGTTACTGGCTGGGTTTAAACCATGACACAGTGACTTATGGAGCTGGATGATTAAGCGTAATTGGAGAAAAGAATTTTTAAAATTAGTCAAATATTTGTGGAATTACCTTTCAACCTAAAATTAACCCAAATACACTTTTTTTTAAACCCAAATATCTCTAAAACATTTCCTTTTCTGAAAGAAATTGATGGAAGCTCGATTGCGAAGCCACTTAAAAACAGGGAAAATAAGGCAGGCAAAAATCCACTGTAGAGAATAATTCTGTTTTGCGTTTTGAGAAATTAAATCCAATAAAATACAATACTTTCTATTCTGGTGAGTGAAATAAATTAATATGTATTGCATAGTCCAAACATATTAGTTATTGTCCAGGATTCAGATGAATATTTGTCGTTCTCAAACTGAGAGTTAGAAACAATCTTTTCCTTCCTTTGTCATGGGCAAGTATAATAACTGTCCCAGTGTTACAGTTTTATATGGATGGCTCCCATAAGTAAAAATAAACCAGACAGAATTTATGGTCTTTCTTAATTTTGTGCCATCAATAATTCTAAGTTCTATAAGAGAGTTAACATGGGAGTGTGTATCTGTCTTTTTCTGCCCTGCTATAAAAGAGTACTGGGTCTGGCTGGGACAGAGTTAATTTTCTTCATAGGAGACCATACGGAGCTGTGCTTTAGATTTACGACTATAACACACTTATTGATAACAAAACAATGTTTTAGCTATTGCTGAAGGGTGCTTACAGAGCATCAAGGCCTTCTCTGTTTCTCAGTCTGCTCACCACAGCAAGTAAGCTGGGAGTGGGCAAGAGGTTGTGAGGGGACACAGCTAGGACAGGTGACCCCAACCGACCAAGGGGATATTCCATACCATATAATGTCATGCTCAGTGATAAAAACTGAGGGTGTAATTTTAACAAAGTAGTAATTGCTCAGAGACTGGTTGGGCATCAGCGTGTTTGTGGAAGATGCTAAGTGATTTCCTTTGCATCACTTGTTGTTGGTTTTTGGTTTTTTTCCCCTTTCCTTCACTTATTATACCATCTTTAAGAGGACCCTCCAAGTTTTTACAACTTTTGCTCTTCCTACTCTCCCTTATCCCACTGTAAGGGAAGGGGAGGAAGCGAGCAGTTGGGTAGGTACTTAGTTACTGACTGGGCTCAAACCACCACAAAAGGGTTAACTTACTAAGCAGTTTGGAATAACAAAATGTGCCTTTCAGTGATGTAATAAACTCAACAAGAGACAAAAAAATTAATAAATATGAACTCTGAAGAAGAAATAATTTCTTTTGTGATAGAGAGACCACTAGGCTGAAAATCTAAAATAAGCTACTTGTACCTTTACGTCCAGATGAAATACAATAATCTTTCCGAATTATAGTATTTGTTCTCTTTCAGTTCAAAAATTGCCTGAAAAAATAACAGTAACTTTCTGAAAATAATTGCATGCTTTTGTTGATATCTGCAGTGCACCACTTTTACACTTCCCAGGAAGTTTTCTCCTTTGCATAAGAATCCCTTCAAAATACTTTGTAATAGTATTGAAAGAGTGCAAATCCAAAGTGTAGCATTGTCTGGTTTTAGAGATATGAACTTATTCCTTCTTACTAAAGTAAATAATGAGTTAAAAGGGAAAGTCAGCCCCAAAAAGTCAAATCCAAACTAGTAGAAAATTGTTCCTTGCTCTGCCAGTTTAGAATAAACTTAGCAAGTGGCCATCGGTATGGGTATTGTTAACCAAGAAAACTACTGAATCATTAGGTTCCCACAATTAAAAAACCCCAAACAAACCACAACAAAAAACCCCTGAAAACCCCAAAACCCTCTACAATTGAGTTACTTCATACTTTTTCAACTTCATACCTTATAACCTGAGGGAAACAGTACTGAAGAAAGGTTAATACTTGATAAAAGGATTAAGAAACCAAGAGCCAATCATCTTTTTCTCAAGGTTCACAGCTGATCTGAAGAAGCATCTTTTCTGTAACATAATCCTGAGTAAAAAAAGCCCACCTTGATCTTTACACAAATACTGCACAGATCTGTTTTGATGTGTGCAGGTACTTACTGATTTTGTTCCAATTGGTCTTAGTATGATTTTTCCTAAGACAGAAAATAATCACTAAGAAAATGATGCTTTTCTCCAAAGGAATAAAGTCAGGATTGAAAGCAAGGATTTCAGCCTTGCACTGAGAATATATTATGCATATAAGTAATTTTTACTGTGAGATGGAGTGAGAATTTGTGGAAGAATGGGTCATCTGCATTTCCTATAAATAGACAGCCATTTTCCCAAAATAGTCTTTTCTTTAGTAATTCTAAAAGCTATTTAGAATTACTCCTCAAAATGGAAGCTATTACTGTTTCACTGGCAAGTTATTGTATTTCAGGGGATACTTCAGCAGAGTAGTTTGGTTAGGTAGTGTAATGTTATGCATTTTTTGTTGATAATGTTGGAATTTTGGTCAACATCTCTATTTTATTACTATATTGCTGTGGCTCTCTGCAGTCACTTGAAATAATTTCTGACTATTTTCTTATTTTGAGTAAAAACATCAAATTATTGAATTTGGACTTTCTGTTGAAAAAGTGTTACATTATACCAACTATGTGTTGGTATAATGTAAAGCTGAAAATGTGGAGCCTGATTTGATTTTTCATGCATCTCTCAGTCTGGAGATGCTGAGATACTTTCTTATAGAAATACAGGACTGAAAG
Source organism: Strigops habroptila (assembly GCF_004027225.2). NCBI lineage: Eukaryota > Metazoa > Chordata > Aves > Psittaciformes > Psittacidae > Strigops > Strigops habroptila. The sequence goes on from NC_046358.1 coordinate 30,674,775, forward strand.
AAGTTTTCCAGGTCAGTATCATACTAAGCTGGGTGAAAAAAACCCAGAAGCTAAAATCCCCACCAGCTCTTGTATGCTTTCATAGTAAATATCTTTGAATGGCTATTATTACTAGAAGTCCAGTATTACTTATCACTTTGTAGTGATAGGTAGAAACTGTCTTCCTTGTTAGGCCTGTTGCAAAGAAAAGGGCAAAAATCTGATTTCCAACAGCTCTGTAGTTAACTACCTTGAACCATAGCATTTGAATGTAGCATATCTTAGCTAGAGTCACGGTAAGAAACAAAAGAATGATTCATACAGAGTGCAGAGATCATCTCTGTGTTTTTTAAATGAAAAAGAACTATGAGTTATTAATACAGCTGTCAGATACTTGACAATACTTTATCTGTTGTAACTCTTAAATAAAACAGCCAGTCATTTACTTGCATTGAATAAGTTCTCTACTTTGTAGCAGTAAACAAACAACTTTTTTTGTGAGATAAAATAATTTTTAAAAGATTGGAGTTTACTTACTGCAAAGATATTGAGCTGTGACAAAAACAGTCTTTGCTTTTTCTGAACATAGAGAAAATAAAATAACATGTTCTTCCATGGAAACTAAACTATTAAAGAACTTTTCTTCCATGCATTAATCAGTAACTAGCCAAGATTTGCATCTTAAAAAAATAAATCTTTGGAGAAATAAATCCCAGGCAACATTACTATGGAGAATGTCTCAATATGCTGTTTGGCTTTAGCCATTCAAAACCCTATAAAACAGTTTGGGTTTGGCCCAGAGAAAAGGATTACAAAAGTAGTTGGGTGTCAGAAGATGCACTCAGGAAGAAAATCCATGGGATTTGCAAAAAATGATGAAGTATTTTGTCGCCTAACTCAATGAAATTAGTTCTGGCTACAGAATAATTAAATATGATGGAGAAAGTACACTGAGGACACTTCTTTTGCCACCAGTGATCTCTCTGCCACTGTCAGAATTGCATGTTATGAAGTTTAACTTCATGGGAAAAATATACAACCTTAAATACAATATAGCTTTTTCAGAGGTTCCTCTTGTCCAGTTGGTGATAGAGAAAAACTGACATAACCAGCTCATTGCACATGTTTGGGATTCTTTTTCCAATTTAATCATGAGAAACATTTATTTGCTGGCACTGTAGCTAAGAATGGCCAAAGGCAAGTTAAGTTTTCTTTACTCATGAATTTAGAAGACACAAAAAGTATTAATTCATGTGGAATGAAGTACTGTCTTCATTCTCCAGTGAGAAATGTCGTTTGGTCATTTGGATTTCAGCACTTTTTTTTCTGGTATAGATTTCCTCATGTTCTGGGGTTTTTTTTGTTTGGTTTTGTTGTTTTTTGCTTGTTTTTTTTTGGGGGGGGGTGTTGTTTGTTTTTCAAAGAATTTCAGAGAAATGTCTAATTCATACCCAATTTTTCTGAAGGCTCTGTAACTGAGTCCATCAGGAAGCTGCTTCAAAGTTTCCTGAATGGAGTTTTTCTGTTGGATTTAGGTAACTATATAGAAGGCTTGTGGAGAGTTAAATCCAATACAAACTTTAAAAGGTTTGACTGTAAAATAAATATAACCAATAATTTGCATAAGTATCTTTGTGGTTCAGTTCAGTGCCCTTGCTTCAGCCACTGAAAATTTTGGCTAATGTGGGAGGTTCTCTGTGAGCCACACTCATACGCATCATTTCCTGATTGCTGTGCAGTCCACATAAAGGAGAACAGTGCTTTCATCTGATGAAAACAATTTTGAAAGAATAAATGGGAAAGATTGCTACTTACAGAATCATGCAGAGGCACAGAATGGTTCAGGTTGAAAGGGACCTCTGGAGGTCATCTGGTCCAACCCCCTGCTCAAGGAGGACCACCTAGACTGTTACAAAGGACCATGTCCAGATGGCTTTTAAATATCCCCAAGCAGGTAGACTCCACAACCTCTCTAGGTGACCTGTGCCAGTGCTTGGTCATCTGCAAAGTAAAATAGTGTTTTCTGATGTTCAAGTGGAAAACGCAGCTGAGCGTACTAGAGGTGGTTTGGCAGCCATGAGACACGGAAAGTAACACCTTTCTGTCTTAGATTTAGCTGTATATCTTTCAGGATTATGAGGAGACTTCACTAATGTAGTTTAGCCTGGGGACTGTTGCCCAGGATGCGATAAATCACATCTCCTTTTCCATGGAGAAGAAATGCTGCAAGTGATAGACATCGCAATAGTAAGAGGGCACATGATAAAATACTAGCTACTTACTGAAGAAGAGATTTAGGTATCTGTTTTGCTGCAAAAGGGCATGTGCTTTTGGAAGAGTAACTACCAAAAAGTCCAGTTTGATTCTTATCAGTGACAGTAACTGAACAGCTGATGTGCCTGTGTTTTTTAGCATGCTGCAGGTGAGCTGACGGACCAGTGAGTGTCCTCACATTTGAAACCATCATAAAGAGTGAGAAAATGAAAGAAGTACCTGCTCTAACTGGAAGTTAGCATATGTGTAAAAGCAAAGGCATAAACCAAAATACTTATTTGTCAGCAAAACTACTTCTAAAATTGGCAAATTGCTAACAACAAAAGCAAATCACAAACAATTGCATGTTTCCTTAGAAAGCTACAGATTTAATTAGAAAGCAAAAAGCACTCATGCTTAGCCTAGGAAAAGGGTTAATGCTGCCATGCCTGGTAGGATTAGAGTAGATACTGCAAAATCACAGAATCATAGAATAGTTAGGGTTGGAAAGGACCTTAAGATCATCTAGTTCCAATCTAGAAATTTTCTTTGTTTTTAGTGTGATGCAAGTATTTAAATGGAGCAAGACTAACAGGCTCTTGTAGATCCCTGTCTCCCTGTTTCTTGGGCTATTTGGAGGTAAATGCTAACCCTTTTTTTTTTTTTTATATTACCAGAATATAAGAGAATCAGGAATCACAGGACCAGGAATGAGAACCATTTTGATGGAGTCAATCCCAGGTGTTAAACTGAAATGCCATCACAAGGAAATAAAAAAATCCCGTATTGTTGAATATCAGTTACTTGTTTATGAAATTATTAACGACACTTGAACTTTATACCTGAAAGATCTAAGTTCCGGTAAATAACTCACAGCAGTAGGAGACAGCTCTCTCTCTCTCTTATTTTCTTAGGTATTTTATAAAGGCTTTCAACTACTTATAGCTTTCAGCAAGAGACTGTTTTGAGTCAAGGAAACTATAATTACAAAAGACATCACTGAACCATCTTCATACAAAAGGAGACTGTGGAAGGTACAGTGGTCATGTTTTATGACCCTAATCTTTCAATCACATCTGCATGTATTGCTGTCTAGTCCTACTAGTTTGAATTCTTAATGTGTGCAGTTCTCTCTACAAAGTCATTTCTATCCACCAAAAAGCTGGTTTCTATTTAAAGAAAGGCTGATTGACAGCTTGATATATGTGAAGAAAAGCTTTATTCACAGGGAGGTACAATTTATGGTTCACATTGCATATTAGAAGAGGTATTGAATAAAATTCTCAGTACATATAAAATTGAGAGCCATGTAGGAGCCACCTCAATGTGTAGAATTTGCATAGCCTGTAGTGGTTTGGTTGTAAAATACTCATTTGTGGGACAGGCTAATGGCAGATACTGAGATACATGCACCAAACGCCAAAACCTTGTTGTAGCTTATGATAGTGCTTAAATCCTGGAAGAACACCCTTATAAACAATATCCTTCACACGCTTTACATATATCTTTATTATCTTTAGAACACACAAGAGAGGGCTCCCACAATGAATTCTCCCTTTGGAAAAGACTGTCCCTGATTCAAGCCAATAGCTCCCTACTTCCTGGTCTGAAAATTGGAGACCTTTCCAGGTTGTCCACTCCTATTCATCTATTCATTTGTCCACATCTTAAAGTCTTTCACTGGTGATGCCTCCTACTTGATATTAGTGATAGTGCTTTGTCACGTGCCCTTCTCAGGAGGTCAGGCCCTTCCTTTCAAATTCCTAAACAAGGATTTAAAGGAAGTGCCAGTACTTTCCAATTGCTCCTTTATGAAGGGCCAGGCCTGCCCCAAACAATTTGCAGATTGCTTACAGACCACTGTCACCAGGCTTCCAACAGTATCCCTGAAATATCTAGTTGCTTCCTGTGAATAAATGCGATGAGAAGTCTTTCAGCAATTTCTCTTCAAACATTTGTATTTGTTCAGGTGAACTTCCTATAAAAATGGAGCCATAGTAATGATAAAAAGTAATAACCATACTTTCCATAAACCTCTGTAGAATGGACATTTTCTCTTACCTAATGCTGTAATTTGGGCAATTTAAGAAAAGTTATGATTTCATTGGCATTTAGTTTCCAAGAGAACATGGAAATATTAAATATTTATACAGTTAAGTCCATGGCTAATGTATTTCTCGTTCAAACATTGCATGAATTTTAATTGGCAGCATGAATTTTATGCTGTAGGATATTGTATAATGTCGTATGCAGTTTGAAAAGTACACAGTCAAAAATGCAAAGAACTGAACTCTGAAGCAATGAATACAATTTGAAAATCATTCTTTCACATTTTTAGTGTGATTCTTTCCTGAATTGACTGTATTGAACAACTTGCTTTGTCTTTATGCTAACAAAGCCAGTCTGATTTATTGCTGAATTTAGAGGTCAAGTTGCATTTCTTGGCTCAGGATCTTAAGCATATGCAATCCTGCCCATGTGTCTAAGAACTCAAATATTCTGAATTGCCGTGAAGGCAAAAAAGAACTGTCAGAATGCTATTCATACCTTGTGTGCTGACTGCCTGAATTATTTCTGAAATATAAGCTTCTGGTAGTGGCTATGTAGCTGTATAGCTGTGGTTTTCTTTTACTTCAAATCACACAAGGTAACATGAAATTTAATAAATTACTGGTCTCCTCCTCACACACACACACCCCCTCAAAAAAAAGAAAACAAATACAAAATAGAAATGAAAGGAATTTATTAACTTCTCCCAGTTTAAGTTCCTGAGTCATTAAAGCTTCTGAATCAGAAGCCCTCATCACCTTCAAGAAAAGTAAGAAAAGATCTTTTCCATTATAAAAATGTCTTGCTGGGAAAAAAGGCATCACTCTCTTGTCTGTTGCCTCCATGGGAGTAAGAAAGCATTTAGTGTGAGTTATTACAGCTCTGCATCAGAAAATTGTTCCCCAGCTGCAATCTTAGGCAAGAGATGCTACTTCGTAGAATGAAATAATTTGGGATTCATGAGCAACGTCAATCGTATCAGGCTGGCCACAGAACAACTCAAGCTTCTCTTTTCCTACTCTTAACTTACTACAGTCGTCAAAACCCCATAGCTTGGTGCCTGAATGTGACAGCTCTGAAGACTTGGGCTGCACCTGTAGGGCCAGGTTGAGGACATGCAGTGGTCCCCTGTTGTAAGAGGCATTAAACATTCTCTGCTTAAATACTAGCCTGATTGCACTATAGGAAAAACAAGCTCAGGATAGCTCCTGGAAGACAGGATTTTACAGCAGTTGGTTTTGCGTATGCAAAGAACGTCCAGGGCATGACCCTTGTCAGAGTGCCAAGTATGAATGGACATTTTTTGTTGAGAGAGTTCCAGCAAGTAATTAAAATCTGCAGAGTGTAGACCTCAGAGAAGAAAAAATTATGAACTGCGAAGATGTTTATGGGCCTCACAATGAGGAGACATGAGTTTCATTGCTGGTTCTGCTTTTGAACAGATCTGGCTAGATATAACCTGGGCAAAATGGAAGTAATTCCTGTGAGAAAATATTTTTGATAAATGAACTACTCTGGATTTGATGAAAAACCTGCATTGATTGAACAAAGAGTGGGCTTCTCAAAAGAACGAAACTGATGGTTCTAGCTGCCCTTCTGGAAAGCACGGACTGCACTGTGGTAGTAGACTAACCTGTCCTGTCTGCCAAACACTTCTCAAACACACAGGCACCTTGCAGTCAGTCTAAGCAGGATGCCCTGCTTAATAATTTTGGTGATGTATTCAAGTAAGGTGATTTCTTCTGATTCTTCAGGGCATGTTCCAGCTACTTCTAGTTTCTGCTTGCAGACAGGACTTTTATGACTTCTCTTAGCAGACAACCCCATGAGACAAGATGGAGAAAGAGGGAGATTTGTGACTTTGGAGACATGGGAGGTGGGGAGAAATTGGCTATAGGGGAGAGATCCTCACCATATAGAGATGGAACTTACTTACCCTATAAAAGTGAATCCCAAACTCTTGTTTGGGCTGTTTGATATTTAGGGCTATAACGTATAGTCTGCAGCTCGACTGTTTTGCAGTAAGCATTATTTTTGACTGTTTTCTGTGCAGAAGTGCAGTGAAGGCTGACAGAACTCTTTTGCTCAAATTCTCTCCCTCCCCCCTCCCCAGAAGCAATGAACTACATAATTCACTGACATTAGTCCAGATTGAGTGCAAATATCCCTCCTGAGAAATACCTTTGTTTACTTCAGGATCTGGTTTCAACTTCCATGGAATATCAAGTCTGTGTGGGTTACATGTATTTTGTACACCCAATAAATGTCAAGGTACTGGAAGTTATACTTCTTTGTAGCCGCTTGTAGCCACTTTTCAAGATACTAATTTTCAGACCACCCTACACTGCATTTGTGCTTGAGTTTTCTCATCCATATGATGGGAACAAGTCCTTGCTAACCTACGGTACCTCACAGTGTATTTCAGTTAATTTGTTAATGTTTGGAAACACAACTGAGACCATTTAATAGATGCATTATAGAAGGAAAAATTCTTAGTTATTGTTAGATGGCTACAGTTTTAATTATTTTCACTCTTTTACCTGAAAGCTGTACAGTTAAACTTTAAAGGATCCAATTATTCCAGTGGGAACATGACGTCTATAGCTCAGTACAGTATAATTATTCACGCAATGATCTTTACTTTCAGAGATAAACATAGTTTAATTTAAATTTTGCTGAAAACAGCCATATTTTTACAAGCATAAATTAAGGTAGATGAACATTAATAATGTCAGTTCACAGCTGTTCTTAACTTAAATAATTACCACTCACTCCCTATGATCAACATTTTACATGCCTAAACTATTCAATTAGAAGCACAAAGCACTTGCTTCCGTTATTACTATTAAAATGAGGCCTTAGCTGAAGTATGGTAACACTCACGTTACAGAAAAATACGATTGAGGCTGTTGATTTATTAACCAAGTTGGTTTGCGTTTGATGGCAGTTGTGAATGTGTGGATTACTGCAAATGCATTTAAATAACAGTTGGAATTAATGCTACATTAATTACTGATTCTATGAACACTGTAGCATATGCTGCTATTAATTGCATCCATTATCACAATATAAATATCTCTTTATAAAAACAAATGATGCTTCATCTTAATATTCTCAATTTTGATATCCTCCTTCACATCTGTTGCTACTTCTGTTTTAGTGTTTTTGCTATAAAGAGCCACCTGTTAATTGTAACAGATACTTGAGATGTTTTTAGCCTTAAGAGAAAAAAAGTCTACTCGCTCCATCCCCCCCCCAAATATAATGAACTCTTAACCCTCTGAATTATTTACTAAAATCTCACTAAGACTTTTGCAAAAATTGCCCCATTTAAATATATTGGTTTTTTCTCCTTTTATTTGAATAATGAATCAGATAACCTAATGCAGTATTCTATTAATATTTTTACTACAATAATGACAATTGCGTTCAAGAAACTGTTTAGACAGATAGTAGGGGAAGTATTTGCTTAAGGTAGGATTTCTTGTTCTGTTCTATAAGCAAGAATTGCCTTGGTAGTAAGCCCAAAAAATGTGTTTCAAATCGGCTATATAACTATCTATCTGAGAAAGTAATTTTTGATTAAGTTAAGTTTTGCTTTGACCTAATGAATGATTGCTGCCTACCCTGTAAACCTGCCATTTCTTAGCCAGCCATTTCCATGGTGAAAATCTTTAATCAGAGAGAACAACCTGGCTTTTAAAGTGCAAGTTTCCTTTGAAAAGTGTCTCATTATAAATCACATTATAAGCTTATTTTGACTTTGTTTCAGATTTACTGTCTTTCAGTTTAGATTTTTCTCAATTACAAGCAGAAAGTTCTTTTCCTGGGGCAGAGGAGAAATCTTTTTATAATTTTCATCTTTGCAGACTGAACCTGGGTTGTGCAATTTTTATGTTTCCTTTCCGCTCTGCACTTTATCATCTGTTATAGATCCTACCGGACCAAACCCGGTCATGAGTCACTGTACTGTTATTCACCTCTTTCCACAAATGTCTTAAGCAATTGCATCATCTGAGGGCAGGATTCCTGGTAATGAGAATGTGATTACCACTTCTTTCGTTCATGTGCAGTAAGAGAGCCTATCTCTTTGTCCTTTGTCCATTAGCTTGGGTGAGACTTCATCATTACCTATAGTAAGCTCTTTAGAATTAATGCACAGAGAAATCTAATTTGTGATGCTTGGTGGTGCTTTAATTTCAGCTGAATCTCAGAGTTGCATCTTGTATTCCAGAGAATAATTACAATAAAATTAATTGGCAAAAAATATCATTAACAGCTATTAATACTCCTAACACCCACCCACCTCCACCCATTATCATATAGTCTAATTTTCCTACAGCCCTGCTTCACACACACCCTTATCTTGCACTAGTTCACTTTTCAGAAGAATGCTACCATTGCCCAGTCAGTTTTCTGGGCTTTCCTGTTTCAAACTGGCCCATTCTTCTTTGCCATTCTCTCTTTATATCTAAAGTATATTCAGCATGCCCTCAAGATCTGGTCACAAGCACTTATAATATTGCTGGTTTTTTATTCAGTAGCATAGCAATTGCAGCAGTCATTCAGGTACTCAGTTTCAAGTCTGTCCTCCATCTGAAAGCTTTTAAATAAGTATTTCTTAACTCCAGAAAAGTGTCCTAGTCAGCCATTTCTGTGCAGGGTATAAATGCTCTCTTCCTGTTAAAGCAGTGCCATTTAAAACATCTAAGGGCTATGAATCTATTATAGACTATTATAGAGAGTCGCTGGACAGAGAAAAGTAGTGGATATTAAGCAATCATTGGCTTTATCACTGAAATAGGTTTTGGTGCTATGATGGAGGCCAAGAACTCTCTCACTCTCATGTCTGCACCTCCTGTGTAGGGACTTGTGGGTCCTACTAAGCTCTTTTTCTAGTCCACTGAATCTTGAACTCTTTGTAAAGCACTATGCCTTCAAGGAGGGACCTGAAGCATCCTTTATCCCACAGGCAACGCTCTCTTCTCCCTCAACTTTTTACTAGCCTCTATCGTCATGCCTGTGGGTATTTAAGAGAGGAAAGAGAGGAACCTGAATCTCCTCATGTGAAGATATTTGTGTTCTGTGCTTTCATCTTGCTTTCATTGCGGTGTGCCAGATGATAGTATTTTAATGAAGCTACCAAACCAGGTAGTTCAGGGAACATGGGCATTTTGAGGATTTCACATGAGATAAGGTCTGAAAGGGAAAGTGAACCTCTTAGCAGAACCCGGGGAACCTTCAAGCAAAAGCTTGTTTTTCTAAGAATTTGGGCTCTTTCAATCTTTGTCAAAAGAGATCTTTTGGATTGCACAGAATAGAATCTGACTAAGAGAACATCATTTGGCAAAGTCACTTTTCAGATTTAAATTGTATTTCCATTCTAATGAGAGCTTCTGATTAGATATTTTTCACCTGCTGCGTAAGATATTGGTTCTCCTCACAGCTCCCTTATTTAATGCTCTGTTTTGTTTCCTTTAAAACAACGCTACCTGAACTATGGTGTTTCTTGTAAATTTTTTTTTCTCATCGCTAAATAAAGTCTTTGAATTATGGGGAGAGCCAAACTAAATGAGTAGAGCTGATTTGTAAGACAGATGCTCATCTGCTGGCAATTTCAATATCCTCATCAGGAAATTGGAGCCAAAGTCTGTGTGTCATCGATGTATGTTTTTTTCTTTTATCTTGACATGTATTGTATATATGAAAAAAATAGGACAAATCCTGGGATTGATATGATGAGACTGTTTATATTTATTAGTACCTAAATATTATGAATGGGAATACAAAGAATTTCTTAGGTTATTTTAGTAAAACATCACTTCAAGTAAACTTTTTTTAAACAGGGTTTGCTAAGCTTTGTAGAAAAACAGTGAAAGTATTATTATTGGAGACATTTAAAATTAGGCTACACAAAAACTTCAAAATACATCCTGATATAAATTATGCATCAGTAAGTAGATGCACTAGATTAAATAAGTCTTTTTTTTTCTGTGATGTCTCAGATCCTGTGATTCAAGTCTTTTTTGTACCATGCTGACTAACTTAATCAGCAACTATAATCATGTGCTAGTGCATGTATCAAATATAGCTTTTAATTTAGGTCTAATAAGTCATTCTGCTACATTATTAAATACAAATTGGTTGCTATGAGAAACAGTAAATTACTGTTCACAGTAGGCATAGACAGCAAAGCTAGTTGTTTTGTAATTAAGTAAAAATCATAGCCCTCAAAGTGAAGGTATTTTTGTGTATCCCAACATGTTTTAGTGTAAAGGAAAAACAGCAATTTAATCAGATATCAGTTAGTTAAGATAATATGATGTTGCTCCCTAAATACATTAATTGATGTCTGACTTGATGCACTTAATTTGTTATATATAGATTAAATGGTAAAGTAGTCTATTCAGTGGAACTAGAGTCAAGTTATAGTGGAATGGATTTGTTTCTATTTTTTTTTTTTTTTAATCTGTCACCATTTTCTGCAGAGTATTGATTTAAAAATTATATTTCTTGGATTACTTTCACGCTTTTGAGTCCTGACATCACCTATCCATACCAGGGTTATTATCAGGAAGTCAGTGCTTAACCTGAATGGTTACTTGCTAGATCTGAGATAATATTATATCATATTCTGTTCAGGGTTGAAAACTGAAAACACCTGGTAACAGAAGACATTGTTCAGGATAGCAGAGAGGACTAGTAATATCTTTCAAAGTATAGATTATGTACAAAAAGAATCTGATCTTCCGAATGGATAATCAGTGTCCAAAATTGTGTTCGTCCATTTCTAGAACGAAGAGCTGTATATACACACAATTTATATATACGTGTATGTGTTTGTATATTTATACATAGCACAGATATATATTTGAAACTGTTACTTTGGATCTTGTCCTGAGAATGTTAATGGTAGTTTGGTATTTTCTTTCAGGAATTTTTACGTTTCCATATTTCTGCTGCAGGCATTTGCATGATTTCCTTTGTGTTTGGCTAACGACAACTCAGTCATTTAATCCTAACTCTGTAAAAAGGTGAGAGAAAGAATTTTACTTTTCAGATATGTTTTCCTTTGCTTTTCAGAGATGAACCCTTATTTCTGGGCAGGAGGATATGTTACCTCTAATTTCACTTTCCTTTAATATTCAACTTTTCTTTGACATGATCAATTAGTTTTCTTTATATTGATATTAAAAATACTTTTAATTGTGCTTCAATATCCTATTGCATATGCATAACTTTGAGCACTTCAGAAAGAATGGGGTGACATCAATTTTTTAAATTTATATCTCTCTAAACAGATTACAAGCTAAAATTTAATTGGACGTATTAGTAGCAGTAATACGTACATATATGTATCGTGCCAGGGCCTGGATTTCCTGCAGTACAGCTGTTAAAAGATAATGTGGTGATATAGGGGAAAGTCAATGCTATAATTTATACAATAAAGAGCTATTAGTAGTTTTTGGGGGGTTTTTTTGCCATTACTCATTTGTTCATGGAGAGGGAAAGCAGGGAGAGAAAGAGAATTGCCCAACGTCAGACAACACGTCAGTTGTCAGTTTAAGTTTTTTCACTGGAGATGATGCGTTATCCAGTGAATCACGATACTTTACTGAGCTCATGCTGTGTAACATGTGCAAGCACTATGAAGTGGGAACTGACTATATTCCTGAAGCATCTCTTGTTTGTTTTCACAGGTACTAAGGAGGATATCATGCTGTGTTTGTATTACTCTAACAGCTCCCCTCATTCACCTTCTGCTAATAAGACATCTTCATTTTAGTACAGTTCTAGCATTTAAAATGTACTTGCTATACATGTATTTGATTCACTCCTTTAAAGCTTTTACTAAGATTTCTGTAAAGTTGAACTGCTGAGTATTTGTTTATTCAGAAAGGCAAGGTCTGTTGAAAGAGGTAAGGTATATTATTATACAAACAGATGCAGCTGGAAAAAGAACCCTTCTTCTCCAAAGCAAAAGTAGCAACAATCAAGGCAGTATGAGTGCAAAAGCAGGAAAGTGTTTTCAGCATGTCTAAGACTGTGACAAACTGCTTATTCATACTTCAGGTAGCAAACTAGCTGGACTATTCGTGAATCTTACAATTTTTTAGAAAACAGTGTAATAGTTAAATAGACTGAGGAAATAAACTAGCAGATTTCATATCACTGCTAGCACCACGAGAACCAGCAGTGGAAACCATGTAAAGCCAACATCCAGGTGCCTGGATAAGGTAAGAAGGTAGTCTGTCTTGAGATAAGCTGTGAGGCCAGCTGTGTCCCATCATCCCTGCCAGCTGCAGTAGACATGAGAAGTAGATAAATCAGTGGTGGAGAGGTTGTTCTGGTATGTAGCTTTTAGAGAGCAGAAAACTTAGAGAAGCTATGATTTTAGTAGATGGTTGCTATCATAGCTGGCTGCAGAAGAGCTACCCAGAGAAAGCTGATGATGAGCATGCTGGTGTATTAGTTAATTAGCATGTTGTTTCTTAAGACTATGTTCTAATGCTGGAGGTTAAAGAGGTTGGTAGGATGAACTTCCTGTAAGTAATCTTATTCACTGGTGATTGAAGGTCTGGGGGAATCAGCAGATACTGTTCTAAGAGGTGAAGCATACTAGAAACCCTTGCTGAGAAAGAATGTTATCAAAAAAAGAGAAAGCACAAGTAACGGGTCTCGGATGGCAAGGGGAAAAAAAAATCCCAAGAAGCAAGCAGTTCCAACTGGGAGATGGAGACTGTAAAGTTAGTTTTTTCCAGGACACTGACCAGGTCACAGAAATAGCTACCTTAGATACCACCAAAAAGCAAATTTCCACCATTTTTTGTGTTGTGTTCTGGGAGGGTCATACTTCCTTTGCTGATGAAAATTAAGTATATAGATGTAGTTCCTTTCTATGAAGCGTTACGCTCTGCTGAGTGTCTTATGTTCAATCTTATTCATTGTTGTGATTTAACCCTAGCTGGCAACTAAGCACCACCTAGCCAGTTGCTCAACTCCCTTGCAATGGGATGAATGGTGGAGAGAATTGGAAGGGTAAAAGTGAGAGAAGACATGGGTTGAGATATAGACAGTTTAATAGGGAAAGCAAAAGCCACCCACAACAAGCAAAGCCAAACAAGGAATTCATTCGTTACTTCCTAGAGACAGGCTACCTTCAGGAAGGTAAGACTCCATCATGCATAGTTACTTGGGAAGAAATGCCATCACTCTGAATGTGCCTTCTTTCCCCAGTTTTTATTGTTGAGCATGACACCATATGGTATGGGATATTGCTTTGGTCAGTTGGGGTCAACTGTACCAGCTGTGTCTCCTTCCAGCCTCTGGTTCACCCCTAGCCTGCTCGCTGGCGGGGCAGGATGAGAAGCGGAAAATGTCTTGGCTCTGTGTAAGCCCTGCTCAACAATAGCTAAAACATCCCTGTGTTACCAATGCTGTTTTCATCACAGACCAAAAACATAGGTCAGTACAACCTATTGTGAAGGAAATTAACTCTGTCACAGCCACAACCAGTGCATTCACAAATAAGACTTGGGGAAACTATTATGGCATGTGAACTCTGCTTGCTGGGGTTTTGTTAAAGCTTGCATGAGCATGCTTTATACCTTGCTGGGGTTTTGTTAAAGCTTGCTGGGGTTATTAAATTGCTGGGGTTTTGTTAAAGCTTGCATGAGTACGCTTTAGACCTTGCTGATTGCTATTCTGCAACTTATTGCTTGTTTTACATTAGCCAACAGGAGAATACTGACTTCTGTTTGAGGCTAGTCCATTAATTCTCAGCATCTGCAATTTTGGGAAGTCTAATACTTTGGTTACATGCAGACTTTCACTTCCGACCTCTGATGCCTTCCATTCCTGTTGGGCAGCAAACTCTACCTTCCCTTTCCCTGTTTCTAGCTAAATTTCTGTCTGTGATGGGTCAGAGAGACTTTGGAATAACACCGAACTTTTATTTTGTGTAGAGTTTTATGAATGGAGGCTCTCTGGCTGGTCAGCAGTGTATAGCTTATTATTTGCGCCTCGCCAGATATTTTCAGAATATATTAGTAGTGTAAAAGGTAACAAAATAATGATTGGTACTGTTTTGTCTGTGGATTTCTTGATACTTATGGGGGGGTGGAAGTGAGGGGGAAGAGTGCTCTGGTTGCAGTTATTAACCTAAAGAACAAAAATAACTACAATTTTAAGCATCAGCACTGAGAATACATGTGGATTCCGTGCTGCTGATGAGCTTAATTTTTGCATATCACTTTCCCATTGAAAGAGAAACTAAAGTTTCATAAAATATTATGAGCTTATATAAATAAAATATAACTAAAAATAAAATATAAAAGTTGGCACTGACTTCTTTTTGTCAAATGAAGGTTGGTGGCTTGTCAGTTGACCAACATCTTTGTTTTACATTGGATTTTTTTTTATATGCTAAATCTCCATTAATGTTTTCCGCAGTGTTTTCCAGACTTCCTAAATGAAGTCAAGCATGACCAATTCACCTCGCAACTGACCTCTTCTTTTTTGTCATGGAAACAGGATTTTGTTGCTAGATGATGAAGTGGTACCAAATTTGAAAGAACACAGGAAGACACTTAGCATCCAGACAGTTATAATTAATTGCAACAAATTATACCGTTGATATTTTCCTATTGGAACAAATAAGTTATTTCAGTCAAATGTAAAGGTTCTTTCCATGTGCTTGGTGTATAGACTCCAGTGTTTGTTCTTCCAAGCAACAGAGTATAGGAAACGCTGAGGCAAAAAAGGTCCAGTGGAAACAATTGGGGTTTTTTTGTTTTAAGAGAAATTTGTAATACATCTACTAATATGGAATATATATTAGAATCTTTCTGAGAATTCGAATGATCAATACAATCCTTTTGATGGCTGTACTGCTGGCAGTGGCAACTTTCCATTTTCCAGCAGTGTCAATAATGCTACCTTCTGCTTTGTATGATGTTGTTTCTTCAAGAATCTAGCTGACTTTAAAGAACCTTAACCACAGTACCTTTGAAAGAAGAGGCAAAACATTTCTTCTCCAATTTATGAATTCTTAGGAGAGTAATTTAAGACTAGTGATAAAACTATAAAAGTGTGTTCGTTCTGTTCAGGAACGTAGGTTTAGAATGACTTGCGTTTTGGGTGGTATGTCACCGAAAAGCAGTCCTTTTGGGTGCATCACATTGTACATTCAAAGTCTTGAGTCTGCTTAGACCCGGTATATCTGTTTACATAATATGCTGTGCTCTGCAGAGGTTTAACATAGCTATAAAGAATTGCGTAACCATGTTTAAGTTAGGTGAAACTTCATGCTGTGTGTACATATTAAAAAAAAAAAAAAAAGCGTATAATAAATACACCCCCTGATTTTCCTCCTTTGAATCCCAAGACTAACTATGAAATGTTATGATAGACTTTCTTTACTCTGCTGCAGCACTATTTTCATCTTTCAAAACTCTCTAGCCTCAGAGCTGTCAATTCCTAGCTTCTGAAGCTGCTTGATTTCCTTTATCCATATCTTGTCCCATATCCTGTCTGGGTTGTGTTGCCTCCTCCTCTTCCTGGACAGTAATACTATTCCACTTGAAATGCAAAGAAGTTAAGCTCTACAAATGAAAATTGTCTCCTTTCTTTTACACTTTGTTGCTGCATAGCAGTTGTGAAATATTTGTCACGTTACTATAGAGAAATCTATAGAGAAATCTAGTAGTGATTTTCTATAAATATAAGAGATGACAAATATCTCCAGTACTATCCATTTCTTTTCTTCTTTCATGTCTTACAATAGGGAAATGCCACATTTTTATTGTTATGATTTTAAGGGAGAGGTGGAGAACAATAATCTCCTTGTTATCCTGTTGATAGTACCAAACCATACCATTACCTTCTGCAAGCTATTTTTTGGTCCTAAGACCTGAGTATATAGAGGGTTTGATTAGTCCATCATTATCTTTACTTAGTGGTTTAAATTATAATAATTTATTAGGTTACACCTATGTAATTTATTATGAATTCACAGTGTGACTTAGTACTGTATGTTTATTTTAATTAACTTGTTTAATATATGTTGACAGAAGAAGGCAGCTTGGGTATATTTCATTCTATTTTATCTCTGGAAAAGTTATTTCAGAACCCAGTGTGACTGAAAATAATTATTAACATTTCTTCAGTATATTAAAACTCTAAATATTTGGTCAAAAAAGCTTTGGTTGAATGTGTTGAGGAAGAGGAATATTTTCCTTTTAAATGTGATGCACCGGTGGTTATAACTACTAGCATGTAATTATAGTCTGTGCCATATGGATAGGTAAAATTGAGCAGGGTAGATCTACCAGAAGTACAAAGAAATCCTGTGGGCTAAGCAAGTAGGTGTTGTGGTATGTGTTCGAACTGTACTGAGACATGGCAGTCCCCATGGATAAGCCCTTGCTTTGGTACTCCTGCCATAGGCTTTCCACACAGCACATGCGGCATCAGCCAGCTCTGGGCTCTCACTGGTTATGGGATTTCTAAGGTGGCATGATTTTGTAACATCAGCTGCTACCCTGCCCACAATAAATGAACTAACTATATATACAAGTACCCATACTTTCTAAAGTTTAACTAAAGTAGCAGAGACACACAGTTCAGCCTTTGTATGGTATTTTTCAAAAACAAATTTATGGTGAAGTTCCTCAGAGTCATACTTCTGCATCTGACATTGTGGATTAAGTAACAAGTACTGGCCATCTTTGGTGTTTCTCCTGTACCTTTTTTGAAATTTCCAAGAAGTAGAGATCATTGCAGGAACAGTTTGTACTGTTTACTTAGAAAACCATGCAACCCCCCATAATGACCAAAATCCCAGGCTACTCTGGCTAATTTGCCCTGCTTCTTCATCAGCAGCTGAAGAGATGTCTCAGTTCAAACTGCTACTGAGGTTATCCCAGTTAGACTTAAATGAGCTAATTCAGCCGTAGGAAGAAGGGTAATTTAACAGATGGTGAACTGTGAACTCCATGCTTCTAATTAGACTGCTACCAGTAACTGAGTTAGCTCAAGAAATCGTACAGAACATGGAAGTCTACATTATAATGTATATAATGAGTGTCTTAAAGAGCATAGAGCTCTGGACTTTCAGTAAAGCTCATTTTTCCCTGGTAAATGAGTACACTGGTACGCTATGCTGAACAACCAGGTAGAAGTTTTGAATTGTTTCACTCTGTGCTGCATTTTTAGTTCATTTTTTCCATTGATATGTAACTTTAAGTGAATAAACTTCCTGTGTATGTGAATATGAACAGGAAAATCTGTTTCTTTCAAGTTACCAATTTTATATTTCCAAAATTATTGAACCCACTGAATAATTTCAGCAGAAGTTAACAGAAGTAGATATCTCAAAAAAGTTAATATTTATGTGTGCATACATGTCTTGTGAAAATAGCCAGGGAGAGAAAGAAGATCCTAAAAATGTGCCAATGGAAAAGTAAGTATTATAAGGTGCCAAACAATCTATCTATGTAGATTTGTTGTATGCCTTGTGTTGGTAATGGTTTAAGGAAATTATGTTTCCTTAAACACCAAAGTCTATCAACCATAAGACTTTGGGAAACCACACCTAAATAATTTTGTTGTTTACAGGAAAATGTAGATTTTTTTGTAACATCTTTGAAATCTCTGGGATTTTAAATTTTCTTATTGTTATATTTAGATTTCTACAGTAACTTTTATATCAGGTTTTCAGAGCAAAATTTCACCAAACAGTAAATGTATTAGTTTCAAGTCGTAGACTTGGACAGTTATATTTATACACAAAGGTTAGAACACCTTCCTCCTCATCAAAAGCTGGATAATGACCTGGTAAAAATGAGAAACTGGTGCTGGTATATGGTGATAGAAGAGGCTGTGGTTAAGTTTATGGTTGTAGGGTCAAATCTTCAGGAATACCTGAAAAAATTATCTAAGGATCTAGACATTTCAGAAGTGCCTACAAGCTCTCTTTTTAAAGATGAGTGATGGAGTAGTTGTGCTGTTGGGAAATAATGTTATGTCATTAGTTGTTGCATCCAAATATTGTAACATTTGAATCAATTTCTTTAACTCTCATTGCATACAATCTGGGTACATGAATGAGGTCAAACACAAGTGACTATAAGTATTTGACAAAACACAACTGTCAAGGAAGGAGAAACATAAGTCTGAAAGTATAAATCTGCGCCTGGAATTTCATAAGGGAAAATGCAGATGTGCTATTATGAAGCCACAAGTTGTAGTAGACAATGGGATGTCTGTCAAAAGAAGTGTAGTAAGTGTTGCTAGTGACTCCCTTTCCATGTGTGTTGTCTGAAGTGTTGATTAGCACAATGCAGGGAACAACTGCAACTCTTCTGTGTTAAGAGTTAATATAATTCTTTATGGGAAAGGCATCAAATAAAGTCTATGACAAGATTTTAAAGAGATATTTACCTATTTTTTATATACATATATATGGTAAAATAAATCTTGATATATGCTAAGGAAAAAAAAAAACCACAAACCAAAAAACAACCCCTAAAACCCAAACCAATTTCCCACCCCCCCCCAAAAAAAAGCCACCAAAAAAACCCCCAAAAACCCAACAAAAACAAAACCCAAACACAAAGAAACAAACAGGAAAAAAAAACCAACCCCCAAAAAACTTAAGCAGGCTCTTGCCTGACTCTGTGTGATAAACAGTTTTGGGGTGGGAAAGGATTTTAGCACCTCTAGATTTCTGAAATAAGTAAATGATTCCTGGAGGTATTCTACTAAAGAAAGAAAAGAATGTTCTTTTCCTTTTAGAGATAAACAAATAAAAAATATACCCCTAACCAGGACTGAAGCTGATTTCAAAAGTTATGGCTTTCTTTGGCTTTCTTTAGCTAAGCTCAAACATAAGTTATCATTCTGTTTTGCTCAATGTTCTATAGGAAGATGAAATCTCTCAGTTTCTCTTTTCCTTTCTTGGTGCTACACTCTCCAGATGTTCTCCGAAGAGTGTGGCATGGAAAATAGTACAGCCCCTGCAATGATATCCGAAAAGATATCTTTAAATATTAAAGCCTTGTCTTAGGTTTGAACTTGTTTGAGGGTTTGTTATGTTTGCGGTTAAAAGGTTAGTAATAGTATACGAAAGGTCTTCCAGCTATATCCCATCAGTGCTATAATCAGTTGTATATTTTAGTTATCCCTTCTTAATATTAAAATAATCCATAATTTAGGAGTAATTGATATCTGCACTGTTGCTTGAATAATAGTATTTGAATTTTCCCGATGTTTTAAATATTTAAAAACTTTTTGAAATGTTTGAGTGTTATTCAAAAGAGAAAATAAAAATATTTTAATCCTCTGAGGGATGAGAGTATTTCAGATAAGTAAGAAGCTTGGTTTTATGGAAGTGTCATCTAAAGTTCTTAATCAGTATGATTCAGTGCAGAAATTTCTTTAAATCAGGTAGTGAAATCTTTTACACATTAGACTAATTTTGGACAGCTTTTCTACTACAATAAAACCAAATCAACCTAAAACCTCTACCATCAAAACCACAAATTAAAATAACTTTACTAAAAAAGAGTATTAGCAAACTGGTCAGGAGGTGTGCCTCTGTATGTGTGTGTGTGCATACATATATATGATCTGAAATAATATGAAGGTAATATTTTTCCTCTGACATGGCATCTAGAAAGTTTCATATCATTTTCATAGGATCTATCTTTATGCTTCAATCAGTGTTTTAAACCAAATCCTTTTCCTATCTCCCTTTGGTGTTATAAGTTTTATGGTGTTTCAGGTCTAGCATTATGGAAGAACGTCTTCCATCTTGGCCTATGCCACATTTAACAAGAACTTCCCCAATGCAGCAAAACATAACACTTTTTTCTTGTAAACTTTTTGGTGTTCTCTAGATGAAGAGAAATTTATTATGTTTGCCTGCAAAACCAAGTTTCATAATGTCTTTTGATGAAATAAGGTTATCATCCTAGAAAAGGTTTTGTTGATCTGGCTTCTCTCTTCTGCCCTGTATGATACACATGTATGTCCCATGGCTGCAAGTTTCGGAAAATCAACATGTGAAGAAGCCTCCTATTTGTACTTTTCTGATTGCCTCAGGAAGTTTAATTTGTTTAGATTGTTACATTTCGAGACTTTCAGATGGCCAGAATTTGCCTTTGTTTTCTGAACATGACACAAAGGTATCTACAAATGCCCTGTTGTATAGGTAGGGGAAAGAAGCAATGATTGCAGAAACAAAAGCATGATTTAAGGTTGCAATGGAGAGGAGCAAATTTACTGGGGGAAGTTTATAAAAGGAGACTATTGAATAAGGAAAAAGATGTGGCTAAGTTATACTTACAAGGTCTGTCAGAGGTAGTTATGTCTCTGGACTTGGTCATAACTGAGATGTATGAGACCAATAATCCTGCAAGACTCAGCAAGGCAGTGTTATTAAAACACCAGCCCAGAGGACAGTGCTGTAGTGTTCCTATGAGAAGCTAAGGAGACAGCTTAGTAAAGCTACCCCCCTCTGTGGGGTACATAAAACTTTGGTTTCTGTAAATGGTCATGTCTAATTGGATTTAAAATTAAAATGCTGCTGCTTCACTGGACTTGAAACTGTGCCTAGGGATGAGGAAAAATGTGGACAGAAAGTAAAGCTTGGCTGTTTACTTACTTCCTGTAGCCTGCTTTTCTTTTCTGTATGTCCCAAAGTACTGTGTGATGTCTTATCTGAATTACGGTGATTGACTTGCATCTGAATTAGTGCAGATAGACCATCCTGCCAACCGTGAAGTCTTTGAATTTGTGAAATTGCTCATTATATTTTTCTCAAATCAGTGTTGTGCCTTGACATTACAAAATAAAACTATCTGTTTCTTAAAGAGTTTGCACAAAGTTTGAGGCTTCCCTTTTGACATATCACAGAATCAATCACAGCCTTAGAATCCCTTGGAAGCCTTGGTGCAAATGAACTTGATTTCATTTTAGTTACGTACAAATGGACTGTATACTAAATGCCTATGTCTTCATGCCCTGGAAGGATCAGTTGCTGCAAAACAGAAAACAGTTATGACTGGAAATGAGAATGGCAATTGGAAAATACTCACTTCACTAAATGCCCCAAAAGCTACAGTGGAGTGTGAGTCACTGATTAGAAGGTGACTCTGAGGGAATGTGAACACTATTATGAATAATAAATGTATATAACAAATGGATGAAAGAGAAATTTAGTAATGTAAATCAAAAACTGGAAATTGTGGAGAACTGATAAGGCAAGGAGAGAAGGTGAAATTTATAGTCAGCAGAATTAAGAAAAATAAGAGGATTAAATATACAAAGAACAAGATAAATCCTGACAATTTTATCAGTATGTTGCTGGATGGCAATAGTGGAATTGATCATGCAAATGCAGAAAAGGCAGACATGTTCAACAAATATTTGTGTTTGGGGAAGGGGGGCAGGGAGGAACTAGACGATGTAATATGCTTCGCTTTCCAACTATAATTAAGGAGATTAAGTAATAGGTAGTAAACTAGACATTCTTAAATCAGCAGGTCCCAATAACTTCCTTGTTACAACCTGGCAGAACTGCTCTCTCTGGCAGTTCGACAATCAAGTCCTTTTTTTCCAGTCATTTGATACTTTTTCATCTTTTTATGCACTATTGCAGATACTGAGTAACCACTCAGCAGTTCTCTAGACATTGTACATAACCTATTTAAATCTCCTATTAGTAACACAACATCATTCCTTCATATGTTGTTTAGCACATCTCATACTGAGCTATAAAATTCACCTTTCTCCTCATCCATCACACTTTCTTTGAGCTATAAAATTGTATGATAGTAGTCTTTGCATGTGGGGTAGAAAACTTTGCAACTGTGTGGGGTTTTTTTCATTCACTGTGTTTAATTGTACTACTATTTTTGCTGAGACCCATACTAAGAATAAGGTCTGAGAAACAAGGGCATTTAAAGTAGTTATCATCTTGTTATCCACCTGGGTTTATGGTCTGCTAATGTTTTTGGTCTATATTTATCATGGGAATAAGCTGCAAGCTTGTAGAAATTTTGCTTAGCCTATACATGTTCCATGACAAAAGGCAAGATTTATTGCCAAGAGAATAGAGTTTTGGTATCAGTAATGTTGCCGCTATGATTTTTATCTTTCATACTCTCTATATACAATTTTGAGAATTGTTTTTCCCTAGCATGTTACTGGTAGTGCATTGTTATGATATTGAGACACCTAGTATAATATTGCTGTCTGTGCCCTCCATGTAGTCAAGGTTCAGGCATATTTTGGACTACTATGCAACCTTCTGGGGGCTCTTCTTGGCAAGAATCAACCATTGAAAACACCACTTTAGATAAGATTTCTTCAAAATAGCTTGTTAAGCCAAGCATAAGATGTCATATTAGCCTTTCAAAATCAGAAGGAAGAACCTAGAAAAATATTATAATACCTTAAGAAAATGGCATTTGCAAGTCACCAGCACCCTGAAATTATTCTTAACACAAGTCTGTCTTTGGATATTGTGAATAAGTGGCAACAGAATTATTATAAAGTTTATTAAAACAGGTGAGTAAAGGTGAAAAGAAAATTAAAATAATTCTTCACACTCCTTGTGGTCAGGCTGAGAAGCTGTTAGGTGATCACAGCAAGCTGGTTTGCGTAGTTCTTGTGCAACTGGATTTCTGCCTGCTGGATTCACTGAAAAGTGGATCTGGTAGCTCCTGCTTTCTTTTTATATTCCAAATATAAACACATTTTTAGAAATATCTCAGATGGAAATGTTTTTTTCTTCCTCATTTTTTATTCTATCTCTCTAACCCTCGCTCCCCTGTCCCCTGTTGCCCCATTTTCTTAACCATTAATTCCTCCAGAAGGAAGTTTCAGGCTTACTTCCACCAGACCTATGGCTGCTCTCTACTGTTTAAATATCCATATACTTTGTTTATGATCTCTCCTTCCTGCTGAGGTGATAAAACAGAATCAGGTGATGACTTCTGTAATACATGCCTAGACTGACTTGTAGTCACCGAGAGAGAGAGTGGGGTTTTGGGCTAGGCTGAGTAATATGAAATCACAGATGCATATTTGAGATGAATTTCTGCTGCACATTACTGACTGCTGCTGAGTTTAGGTATGATGGTAGTCAATTTAGAGGAGGAGAGGAAGCTAAATTATCCAGAAGTTCTATCTTAGAGCCTTTACAACTGCCCTTACTATGTTTCTCTAGTTATCAATGTGGTGGAAGGTATGTAATTTTTCAATAAGATTTAGTATCTGGCTGTTCTCTCACCTGTTAAGTTACTCTGGTTTAGGGTTATTACCAAGAGTAAGACGATACCATGACAGTGTTAGTAACAGAATTAGTTACATATCAAAGAGAAAATTAATAACAAAGTATATCAGTGTAAACCAGAAGTACTAGAGCTAGAACTGAGAAAAATTCAGTTTGGAAATAATTTAGAGGGTGGATAGGAAGAAATGTGTTTCTATAATTTTTTAAAATTCCTTTTTTAAGTAATGTTTTAATTTAACAAGGAATTAATTCTGGTCTGTGTTTGAGTGGAAGTCAGACTAGATGATGTTCATGTTCAACCTTATCTGTGAAGATACTTCAAGATTCCCTACTTCCTTTACAGTATGAATGATGCTGCTTACTAGGTTGTTTTCATGAACAGATTCCTTCTTGTTAGCGAGACAAATGCCTTTCACGTTTTCTTAATACTTTTAATTTTTTAATGACTTGCATCTGCATTTTGTTCTGTGTCTAATGAACTATCTGTTCCCTTCATGTCTGTCTGGATACTTTTTTTCCCCATGTCTATCCTGTTTTCCCTTCTGTCACATGAAAATATTTCTCAAATTAGTCCTTCCTGTCTTTCTGGAAACTAGACTTGCATTCTTAGTGGGGTGCAGATGAACAGACTTGCATTGGTCCTTTTTTAAATTCTGGAATTCTGAAAGTGTTTAGCAATAGAGTGAGAAAATACTAGGATAAAAATATTTGCTTTTTGTTAATGCAAATACCTCTCTGTTATTTATTCACCTAGTGAATCCTTCCTTCTTTATAGAATGAATAGAGAAGGACTTTTTGCTTTTGTTTGCACTGCAGATCTGTTGTGCAAATGAGATCTGTCATGCACTCTGTATTAGTTCTGTGTACATGATACCCACTGTTGCATAAAGCTTATTAGCAGGAAGGGCAAAAGGAATACACTCAGTATAATACCAACCATGCTTTAAATCATAAGTGTGGAGCACCAGAATTTAACCATGCTGTAAATTTTATTTTAAACATCCAGTGCCTTCCAAGAGTAATATAGTATATGCCACAGAATCCATTTTTGTCACATTAGATTCCAGAGATGATGTTACAGATATAATACATCATAGTCCACTTGGTATCACAGCTGCTTAAAAGATGGATTCTGCATAATTTAGATTCAGACAGATCTAGATGAGAATATTTTATATTTCTGCATTGGTGCTATCTTGAATGGAATGTGTTTTCTTATACCAGGCATATTATCTAGTAATATTTAGTATGTTAACTCTGTGTTAAGTGTAGCTGACATTTACTACATGTTTGTTTTCTTATTTTTGTTGTTTTAGAGTGAAGAAATTTTTTAAAGCTCTTGGTGTCATCTGTGGTGCTAAAGAGATGGGTTTCAGATTTCTGTTATGGTTGGGATTTCCACATTCCCATTTTGTAGACGTGGATATTTCAACATAATCTCCAATAGGTTGTGATTACCCAACCAAAAGGTGGTGGAGTTACAAAAACTAGTGAGCTGTCTTTTTCTACCAATATGGGATTGAAACAGTGAAAGGTATTGCTACCAGATACAGGAGCAGGAGAGCTTACTGTCAGCAAGGATTCAAAGTGACCAATTATAGACATACCTTTTTTAGCAAAGGAGATTGTACTGTGGGTGCCCTTGCACAGGCTTTTCTCTGATCACTAAATTTGTCTCTGTCTTTCTTGGTTTCAGCTATTCATTTATAAATTAATTCCATCAAGGCACACATGGTAGCTGTGTGGGTCGTTGAGCCTGTGTTAAGGAATACACAAATGCACATGTAGCTGTGCATTTTCACTTGCATTTGAATCTTCAACGTCTAAGATTTACTCTGTTTAACTTAAATTGCCTGGTCAGAGAGTGGGATCAAGGTTAGTGTGCTCTCTCATCCATCTTGTCATGTCCATGTTGCTCTTAATAGTCTGCCTATATCTTAGCTGCTGGTGTCCACAATGAACTCCGAACATCTACACATACTGTATGCATACAGAAATATGCTGGTGCATACTAATCTTTCTTCTAATGTCATCTCAAGATGGTGCTTACATGCAGGATTACAACTGTATACTGCATATACAAGTTTAGCTTTGGTTTCAAAGGCTAAAATTGATCTTGTTCCTTTTTGAGAAGCACTGGAAAAAAAATCCATTCAGGCATCATTACGGAGGTGATTAGGGCATGAAAGCATTCTTGGGACACAGAAGAACTGACTCTGAAAGATTAGGTGTGCTTCATGGACTTCTTATCAGGCTGTGTGATCAGACCCACATTTACACACCCAACTCTAGTGCAATCTGGCTGGTTCTATCAGCTGAATATGGACTTTGGGGAATAGAAAGGAAGTTGCATCTCTCCTTGCCCCCTTTATCTCTGTTTTATCCTCACTTCTGTGTTGCCTGCAGTGTACCTTATTCCTCAGCAATGAATGTGGCTGTGATATCAGTTGATGAAGGTTATTAGAGAGTTGCAATTTTGAAGGAGGCAGATGTGTGGAAGAGCATTTGGAAGTGCTATCCAAGTGTACATATGCAATTTTCCACCATTTTTGTAGCTTTGCCCACTTATGTGCATGCAACAAAACAAAAAGATTCATGCTATTGGATTAACCTAGTATTATTATTAATTCCTAAAAAAAAAAAAAATTGTTGTAATCTTAAAAATTATTGTATGAGAAGAATGATAAGTATGGAAAATGGATAAAAAAGAAATTATAAATAAGGCCTCTTTTGGAATAACTAGGAGAAGAGGTGTTACATTATTATTGTAGTTCATTTGTATCCTCCAGGACACAAAAGGAAAAGCATCTTTTATGGATTAAGAACACTCTGCACTTGATGTAATTAGGAAATATTTTTCTGAACCTGAGCTTTGTGCAGGTAAAGCTAGTAGAAACCCTATGTTACTACAGCCTCATAGACATATTTTAAATTGTCACTACAGAAGGTAAATGAAGTGAGCACTATTTTGTGATATTAACATTTCAGCTTCTGATTTTTTTTATATATATTTATTTCTCGCTAATTTTAACTGTTGTTAAACTTTAACTGTTTGGATTGAAAGTTGGTGTTCTGAATTTTTACCTCAGCCTTTTTTATAAAAAATCCCCAACAAACAAACAAAAAAAACAAAACTCAAAGACAGAATCACCAAGAAACCCCCAAAACCAAAAAACCCAACACAACCCCCCCCCAAAATAAAACCCAACCAAAAACCAACCACCAAACAAAACAAAACTCAAAAATATTTAATCAATCCAGTTTTCATGTTTGAGAAAATGAAATTAAAGAGTATTACTTTGCCTCTATTAGAAGATTTCTCACCTATAAAAAGCTCCTGTACCTCCTCACTTGAGCTCAGTATTACCACAGTTACACTCAGTGGGAGTTTTTGCTCCCCCCTCCTCGTGGCACTAACTTATATTTCCCATGCAAGTAGACTCAGGTCTATCTTGGAGGTTCATCATGCCATGTAGGTGGTCCTGCTGGTAAAGGTGTGCGTACTGGGTTGCACTCGTGTCTTCTGTTAACTATTTTTGCATGTTATGTTTCAGCAGTTGAAGCCGTGGGAGCTGACTTAGTCTTTACAGTGCAAAGGAGGTTTTCTTCACTGGAACATGTTTCTATATGGAAATAAAAATGATGTGAAAATGGGGTTTTGGCAGAATCCTGTCAGAACCTAAGATTCTTCTTTTTATATATATATATATATTTTTTTTTTTTGGTCACAAATAGCATTTATCTGGTGTCCTGCATGATGCATTGGTGGAAAAGCCAAGAACCTAGGAAGGTCAGTGTGCAGGCTTGGTGACCTAGACTATAGAGCTCAGTTGTGGTAATCTTCTAAGCAAACCACCGAGAAGGTCCTGAGACAGTAGTGGTACAAGCCTCAGTCCTCTGGCTCACTGCCTTGGCCAGGTTTGGCAGTTCACTTGTTTGTGAAGTCACTCTGTTGGGCTGTGCCCTCATCGCTTGTTAGCGTGGAATGAGAGAAGGGATCTGGAGAGCCAAGCAGGTAGGTGCTGAGGACCTAATTTTTTTTTTATGTGTGTCGGTGGTTTTGTGTTGGATTATTCCTGTCTGGATGCATTGTACTGAAATCAGTTGGAGTGCATTAGGTATGCTGTTGGACATTGGGGGTTTTGGGGTTTACTTTCATCTCAAACAAGTGCAGTTTGTACAGACCTTCATGATGCAAATGAAAGTCCTAACTATAGGGGATTAATTTAAAAAAGACAACTATGGATTTGAACCAACACAAGTTCGTGTACCCTAGGACTGCCTAGTATATTTTCCAAAATGAAGTCTCCAATGCAATACTGTTTCTCTAATAATGTTCTCTAGCAGCTGAATTATGCTGACTTAAATTAAGCAATATGACCTAAGGTAAAGAGAAAGGATGAGAAATATTGAGTCCAAACAATTTTGAAAAGTTATAAGAAACTGCAAAGAAGGGTTTAAAATAGAGAATTAGACCTCTGTTTGGCTAACACCACTATGTATCATGATATCTGGTTTAATATTAAAGATATTTGTATTTAATATTAAAAATATTAATATTACAGTGGTAGGGTTTTTTATCTTTTCAGCTTCCTAATTTAGAAAATTGAGGAATTTTCTAAAATCCTGTTTTATATCATAAAGCCAGTGATTGATTACCTGTTTCTCCTAACCTGCCATGATGTTCACTGCCATTCAAGAGCAGGCTTCTGGCAGACATTTTTTTTGCTGTGCTCTTATACATGGAACCCCTCTTTGGTTTGAATATTTTCAGCTCTGCCCACAAAGTAACACACTAAGAATGGCTAATTCTTGAAAATTACAGTTTCAGTGCCTTTTCTACTGCCACAAAGAAATGCTTCAGAAAGCTATTGTTCAGATGCCGGTTTTTTATCTGAAGCACTGCGGTCATGCTTCCTTTCGTATTAGTCCATCAAGTCTTAACATCTTTATTCTTAGAAAGATACATAATACATATTTTTGTTGTTATGCTTTGTATTTGTTAGAGAAATAAAACTGAACTTTTAATGAAAATACGTTTGTGGATATAAATAGAATTATTAAAAGTTTTTTCTTTTTTTTTTTTTTTTTTTTTTTTTTAAGCAGGTCAGTATTTTGAATCTGACCTTCCCCATTTGATTTGCCACTTAGCCTGAAAATTTCACTCCATTTGTGTCCTGGTTTAAGCTGGGATAGAGTTATTTAATTCCTAGTGGCCGGTACAATGCTGATAACATACCAATTTTTTAGTTGTTGCTCAGTAGCACTTACCCTGATGAAGGACTTTTCAGTCTCTCATGCTCTGCCAGTGAGGAGAGGCACAAGAAGTCAGGAAGGAGCACAGCTGGCCCAGACTAGCCAAAGGGATATCCCATACCAGAAGATGTCATGCTCAGTATATACTGGAGTAGTTACCTGGAAGGGACTGATTGCTGCTTGGGTCAGGCTGGATATCGGTCACTGGGTGGTGAGCAACTGTATTGTGCATCACTTGCGCTGTCTGAATTTTCATTTCTGCATTTTTGCTGTTCCTTATTATCAATTTTGTTATTTTTGGTATTATTTCTACAATCACTATATTTTACTAAAGTTCAATTATTAAACTGTTCTTATCTGAATCTGTGGGTTTTACATTCTTCCGATTCTCCTCTCCATCCCACCTGGGGGAGGTGGGGTGGAGGGTAAGGGAAGGGAATGAGTGAGCTCCTGAGTGGGACTTAGTTGCCAGCTGGGTTTAAATCACGACAGGTTGAAACAGGCAGGTTCTGGTTTATATCTGGCAGGGAGCTGTCCCTCTTCCAGCATCTTTGTCTTTGTGTGACATAAGGAAATCTTCATCTTGTACTGTGGCAAACCACTGATTTTCTGCATGAGTGCCAAGCTGATCCCAGCAGCTTGCTTTATGTTTTCTCAAACTACTTATTCATGTATCTTTCTTCAGGCCTGAAGACTCATACTGCAGTGGAGAACAAAAGGCAGGTGTTGCTGTACTTCATCCAGTTCTGTGCTTCTCTCTGCTCTGCCTTTCAAACCCGGTGTGTTTGGTAGCACAATGCACAAGGCAAAGTAAATGTCTAACTTGATTTTTAAGGAAAAGAGATTTCTTTTCTTGTATTATCTTTGAACTAAGCCATCTGCTGTGTTCAGAAACGTGCAAACAGGAAACTACTTTGTAGCGGTATTTTTCAAAAAGAGGTCATCTGCAGCCTGGCTTCCCTCTGAGTCTTTTACATACAGAAATGCTAGTTCTGTTTTGCGTTAAGAGAATAATGGCTCCCCCTGCCCAAATGCAGCAGCACTAATGACTTGCTGGAGATCTTAGGTGCTGCTTCTAACCCTGGAAAGTATATGCAATCTTGTTTTGCTCAATATTTTCTTTATGATTTATTTTCCAAGGCAGTATGTGATACCAAAACCAGAGATACCCAGAACTGCTGGGCTGTATTTATATGACCATATTTCTATGCCAGTTCTAATTGAACTTATAAGTCTTAAAAAAATATGTTATCATATTACAGAAAGGATAGTCCAGATCCCAGTCTGGGCAGTTTCCTACTTGGGTCGTATGAAACAAGACACGTTTCAGAAACAGAAAATATCATATAGGGAGCAGGTCTCAGATGGACTAGAACATGAACTAGATCATCTTTTTTTTATTAATTTGTAAGATCAAGTTATCAATGCTTGGTATAGTGTTTTTTGACTGCTTCCCTGTGAAGTGCTATTTTTGTTTCCTTCTTTAGGATTAAAGCTAAAGATATTGACACTTTTGAAGTGAAAACAGGTATATATGAGTGATCTTAAAACATAAAATGAATAAATTGTGGTTTTTAAATTATTTCTGTTTTGTGGTGCAAGAAAAGAATATGCTATAGTTACTCTAAGGCTGGAGTAAGAACCCTGCTATTTACATTTATGCTAAGTTTCATATAATCATATAATCATATAATGCTTTGGGTTGGAAGGGACCTTAAAGATCATTGAGTTCCAACCCCCGTGCCATGGGAAGGGACACCTTCCACTAGACCAGGTTGTTCAAAGCCCCATTCAACCTGGCCTTGAACACTGCCAGGGATGGGGCAACCAAAGCTTCTCTAAGTAACCTGTTCCGGTACCTCACCACCCTAATAGTGAAGAATTTCTCCCTAATGTCTAATCTAGATATACCCTCTTTCAGTTTAAAGCCATTCTCCCTTGTCCTATCATTACATGTCCTTGTAAAAAATCCTTCTCCAGCTTTCCTAGAGGCTCCCTTTAGGTACTGGAAGGCTGCTATAAGATCTCTCTGGAGCCTTCTCTCCTTCAGGCTGAACAACCCCAACTCTTTCAGCCTGTCTTCATAGGAGAGGTGCTTCAGCCCTCTGATCACCTTTGTGGCCCTCCCCTGGACTCACTCAAGCAGGTCCACGTCCCTCTTGTGTTGGGGATCCCAAAGCTGAATACAGTACTCCAGGTGGGGTCTCACCAGAGCAGTGGAGAGGGAAAGAATCACCTCCTTCGACCTGCTGGTCACACTCAGCCCAGGACATGGCTCGTTTTCTGTGTTGTGAGTGCGCATTGCTCGGTCATGTTGAGCTTCTCATTGACCAACATCCCCAAGTCCTTCTCCTCAGGGCTTGCCTCAAACCATTCTCCACCCAGCCTGTATTTGGGCTCAGGATTGCCCTGACCCAGGTGTAGGACCTTACATTTTGCTTTGTTGAACTTCATGAGGTTTGCGCTGGCCCACCTCTCAAGTGTGTCAATCTCTTTCTGGTTGGCATCCCTTCCCTCCAGTGTGTCAAAACCTACCCTTTAGAAACTCCCACTAAGTTATTGATACTGGGGACAGCTAAACTTTTTCTCATCAACATAAAATTTTCCTGTGTGCATACTAAGAGTTGTCAGCTCCTGGCTCATACCAAAGCCTGACTGGGATTCAGAGATCAGCTATTCTGCCTATGTTTTCTGCAGCGCTTGGTGTGGTAGAGTGCTCCATATACTCTGTGGCCAGCTTGAGGTCTGCATAGAAATATGCTAAAATTACAAGAAGGGAGATTGAAAAGGCCCTAGAGATAGAAGGTGTCTGAATAGAACTAGGTATGAATCAGGAAAATTGCAGATCTTTCCTTGTAACTTACACCAAATGCATTACTGTTGAGGCACAGAAACATGCCAAGTCTACTTATGACTTTGACACATCTTCCAACTAAACCTGTTACAGGGATGCTATTTTTGCTGTGTAAGCCCAAAATTTCTATAGTGAAGAAATTATCAACTGTCTGACTTAAGCAGTTTTAAATTCTGATAGTGTTGCTACCTGTGGTAATTCTTGTCATTATGGTCCCTGTTTCCTGCCATCTTTAGCAACTACAATGCAACAAGCCAATTGACTAACACCTTTCCTTCTCAATAGGAATCAATTCACATGCAATCATGTTTTGTTTATTGTCATTTTAGCCTGCATAACTACAAATACTGTTATTGGTCCTAAAATTCTCACTTCTGTTTGCTAGTGCATCAATACTTAAATACTTTTATTTCCTTTCTCATTTACAAGAAAATGACAGAACATATTAAAATGCTTCATCAAAAAATGAAAGTGTTGATTAGACTATATTTATGCTGCATTCCTAAATTCTCAAGGGAAAAAAAAAAGGTTATTTGTTAATCATAGAATCATAGAATTGTAAGGGTTGGAAAGGACCTTAAGATCATCTAGTTCCAACCCCCTTGCCATGGGCAGGGACACCTTGCCCTAAACCACGTGGTTCAAGGCTCTGTCCAACCTGGCCTTGAACACCGCCAGGGATGGAGCATCCACAACCTCCCTGGGCAACCCATTCCAGTGCCTCACCACCCTCACTGTAAAGAACTTCTTCCTTATATCTAATCTAAACTTCCCCTGTTTAAGTTTGAACCCATTACCCCTTGTCCTACCACTACAGTCCCTAAGGAAGAGTCCCTCCCCAGCATCCTTGTAGACCCCCTTCAGATACTGGAAGGCTGTTATGAGGTTACCACGCAGCCTTCTCTTCTCCAGGCTGAACAGCCCCAACTCTCTCAGCCTGTCTTCATACGGGAGGTGCTCCAGCCCTCTTATCGTCCTCGTGGCCCTCCTCTGGACTCGCTCCAACAGCTCCATGTCCTTTTTGTGTTGAGGACACCAGAACCGTACAAAGTACTCCAAGTGAGGTCTCACGAGAGCAGAGTAGAGGGGCAGGATCACCTCCTTCGACCTGCTGGTCACGCTTCTTTTGATGCAGCCCAGGATACGGTTGGCTTTCTGGGCTGCAAGCGCACACTGCCGGCTCATGTTAAGCTTCTCGTCAACCAACACCCCCAAGTCCTTTTCTGCAGGGCTGCTCTGAATCTATTCTCTGCCCAGCCTGTAGCAGTGCCTGGGATTGTCCTGACCCAGGTGTAGGACCTTACACTTGGCTTGGTTAAACTTCATGAGGTTGGCATCAGCCCACCTCACAAGGGTGTCAAGGTCCCTCTGGATGGCATCCCTTCCCTCCAGCGTATCAACCAAACCACACAGCTTGGTGTCGTCGGCAAACTTGCTGAGGGCGCACTCAATCCCACTGTCCATGTTGCCGACAAAGATGTTGAACAGGACCGGTCCCAACCCCGATCCCTGAGGGACACCACTCGTTACAGGTTTCCAACTGGACATCGAGCCATTTACCACAACTCTTTGCATGCGGCCATCCAGCCAGTTTTTTATCCACTGAGTGGTCCATCTATCAAATTGATGTCTCTCCAATTTAGAGACAAGGATGTCGTGCGGGACAGTGTCGAATGCTTTGCACAAGTCCAGGTAGATGACGGCAACTGCTCTGCCCCTGTCCATCAGTTCCGTGGCTCCATCATAGAAGGCCACCAAATTGGTCAGGCAGGATCTCCCCTTAGTGAAGCCATGTTGGCTGTCACCAACCACCTCATTGTTTTTCATGTGCCTTAGCATGTTTTCCAGGAGGAACTGTTCCAAGATTTTGCCAGGCACAGAGGTGAGACTGACTGATCTGTAGTTCCCCGGGTCTTCCACCTTCCCCTTCTTGAAAATGGGGGTTATATTACCCTTCTTCCAGTCATCGGGAACTTCACCTGACTGCCAGGATTTTTCGAATATGATGGACAGTGGCTTAACAACTTCATTGGCCAGCTCCTTCAGGACCCGTGGATGGATTTCATCAGGTCCCATGGACTTGTGCACGTTCAGGTTCTTAAGATGGTCTCGAACCTGATCCTCTCCTACAGTGGGCCTAAGCTCTTCGTTCTCACAGTCCCTGCATTTGCTTTCCAAGACTTGGGTTGTGTGGTCAGAGCATTTGCTGGTGAAGACTGAGGCAAAGAAGTCATTAAGAACCTCAGCCTTCTCCAAATCCATGGTAGCCAGTTCTCCTGATAGCTTCTGGAGAGGGCCTACATTGTCCCTAGTCTGTCTTTTATTTGCTACGTATCTGTAGAATCCTTTCCTGTTATCTTTCACATCCCTTGCCAAACTTAATTCTAGCTGGGCCTTAGCTTTCCTAACCTGGTCCCTAGCTTCTCGGGCAATGCTCCTATATTCTTCCCAGGCTGCCTGTCCTCGCTTCCACCTTCTATGAGCTTCTTTTTTCCCCTCTAAGTTTCCTCAGCAGCTCCTTGTCCATCCTGGCCCTCCTGCTGCACTTTCTTCTAGTCGGGATGCAACACTCTTGAGCACGTAGCAGGTGATCCTTGAATACCGACCAGCAGTCTTGGGCCCCCCTGCCCTCTAGGACTGTATCCCATGAAACCTTACTAAGGAGGTTCCTGAAGAGGCCAAAGTCTGCTTTCTTGAAGTCCAGGGCAGTGAGCTTGCTGCACGCTCTTCTCACTGTCCTGAGGATCTCAAACTCAACCATCTCGTGATCACTAGAGCCAAGGCTGCCCTGGAGCGTTACATTTCCAACCAGTCCCTCCCTGTTGGTGAGCACAAGGTCCAGCATGGCACCTCTCCTCGTCGGCTCCTCTATTGCTTGAAAGAGGAAGTTGTCTTCCACACAATCGAGGAACCTCCTGGATTGCTTGTGCCGGGCCGTACCGTCCCTCCAACAGATGCCAGGATAGTTGAAGTCCCCCATGAGGACCAGGGCCTGCGAGCGTGAGGCTGCTCCTATCTGTCTGTAGAGCGCTTCATCCACAGAGTCCTCTTGATCAGGCGGCCTGTAACAGATCCCCACCGTAATGTCCCCTGTTGCTGTTTTCCCTTTGATCCTGACCCACAAACACTCTGTTACCTCATCACCCGTCCCCAGACAGAGTTCCATACTCTCTAGCCTATCACTGACATAGATAGCAACACCCCCTCCTCATCTGCCTGGCCTGTCTTTTCTAAACAGCCTGTAACCTTCCATTCCGACATTCCAGTCATAGGAGCCATCCCACCATGTTTCTGTGATACCAATGACATCATATTCCTGTAGCCTTGCACACATCTCTAATTCCTCTTGCTTGTTCCCCATACTACGGGCGTTTGTATAGAGGCACCTTAGCCGAGCTCCAAATGGAGCCGACTCAATGGCTGGGGCAGCTGGAACATCTCTACATCGCTCCAAGCACTTATTACAGGTGCTGGCAACTGACCAGGAATGTTGGGATGGATCAATGCTCCCCTCCCCCAACACATCTAGTTTAAAGCTTTCCTGACCAGCCTGGCAAGCCTCCTACCAAAACAGCTCTTCCCCTTCTTTGTCAGACCAGCTCCACCAGCCTCCAGTAGATCTGGCCTCCCAAATGGAGCCCCATGTTCTAAATAGCCAAACCCCTGACTATGGCACCACCATTCTAACCATTTATTAACCTGCCAAACGCGCCTAGCTTTTTTAAGGTCCTCCCCTTTGCCCTGGAGAATCGATGAAAAAACTATCTGAGCTCCAGAGCTCCTAACCACCTCTCCCAGGGCTCTGTAGTCCTTCTTAATGTTTTCCAGGCTACTGCTATCTATATCTCTAGCACCCACATGGACTATTAGGAGGGGGTAATAGTCAGCAGGACCTACTAGAGCAGGCAGCCTCTCAGCAACATCCCTGATCCGAGCCCCTGGCAGGCAACACACCTCCCTCAAGACTGGATCAGGCCGGCAGATGAGCGCCTCTGTGCCTTTCAAAGTAGAGTCCCCTACTACTATGACCCTCCTCTTTTTCCTGGAGGCACCAGTAGCGATCCTCTTTACTGGTGCATCAGCAGGGTGCTCATTAGGTGTGGTGGGTGCTTTCTCATTAGCCCCCTGCAGAACCACGAAGCGGTTCTGGGTGGGGACATCAGATTTAGGAGGAAGCCCCTTGTCGTTAATTGTCCTCTTCCTCCTTTTTTTGTTTGTTTTTGTCATGACTAATTCCAGCTTCCTGGGTTGCTGCCCTCCTTCTTTCCTATACGAGCAATGCTGGACGTTTGCAGCCCCTGCGCAGTTTGGGCCTGGAGCAAGCAGCCCAGCTTCCTCTCAGCTTCCCTGGCATCTTTTAGCTCTCTAACAGCCTCCCGCAGCTCAGCCACCTGCTGCAGGAGGACCTCCACCAGGGCGCACCGAGTGCAGCCCTGTCCATTGTGCACCCTCGCCTCAAGAGACCTGTCGAGGCACTCTCTACACTCCGAGGTCTGCGCCGCAGCCTCCCCTCTCATCGGCTCTGTCTGGGTGCCTACGCTGGCCACCGCCGGGGCAGAGCTCCCAGGGCGGGCCCTGCTCCTGAGGCGAGTGCTCACCATCCCGCTGGCTGGCTGCCTGCGCGAACTGCCGCGCCACACCCTGACTTACGTGCCACGCCTTGTTCGCCGCGCTCCTGGTCGCTCGCGCTCCCTGGGATGGGTTTTTCCCCACTGAGGGCTGGTGCCGTCACTCCTGGCGCCGCCCCCTGTGAGTCAGCTGCTCGCGTGAGCTGAGCTGCCGGCTCCTGGGCAAGTCCTGTCGAGGACTTGAGGCTCCCTCGGTCGCCCTTGCCGCTGCGAACTGAGGCTCCGGGACGCTGTGCTTCCCCCTGCTCCGGTCCTCTCTGGAGATACTCACCTCGGCAATTCAGATACTCACCTCGGCAATTCCGAGTAAGAAAGTTCTGAAAAACCTGGCTTTTCAGTTTACTTTTCAGAATTTTTTTGCTGTCTATTGTCTTGTATGTTTCAGCAGCTTTTCATAAGTTAGAATCTACACTCATTGCATGAAAGTATTTAAAAAGTTTTAATGGTCTTGATAATTTTCAGAAGAAAATTAATTAAACCATTTTCCTGGTGGCTATCAATCTCATGGCTCTCCAAGCCCAAGCTATACTTTCTTTCTCCTTTCCAGCATACTAATGTGCTACCAATTTACAGGATAGTAATTGCATTTCCATGCCCATGGCTTTTCGTGCATTCCATTTTAGAAAGCTGAATGGCTATTTTTATTGATAAGGCAAGAAGTTAGAAGCATCTCAAAAAATCCTCCCGTTGACCTTTTATTTTCCCTCCTTCTTCTAAACTGTCTAAGTAAAGAGCAGCTAGAAGTGTATTTTCTAACAAATTAAGTGCTGTTACATCATTAGGCCTTTGAGTTTAGTGGCCCTGAGTTTTAATTAAATGTCAAACAAATACCATTCAATTCTGTCAACAGAGTATTATTTGCAAAAAACCTCAACATGTTACCGCTTTACCTCTCTTGCTTTCTGCCTAGTGATATGCAGTGACATGCTACAGAATAATTCCACTGAGTATATTAAAACCAAAACAGTTAGTGTGTTGTGTACCTTGTGACTCAGAAGCTTTTTATACTGGTATTATTTTGTTAAAATGTTGTGGGGTTTTTTGGATTTTTTTTTTTTTTTTTGTGGTATCTACCATCAGAACTCCTTGCTGCTGGATAATCTATTTCCTTTCAGGGAGATTTTTAATAGTTTCCAAGCCACATGACATACAGTCTCCCAAATAAATGAAAAGAAATTATTCCTGTCTTACCATGCTTTGAGCACTGTGTTAGATAGTTGACCCATATAAAACTTGTTCTGTCCTGATGTAGCTGTTGTCCATTGCTGGAGATAGCTTCTTGGGCTGGAAGCACTTATGATACAAGAGATTGTCAACTCGTATGTTATTATGTGGTTAGCAGTCAGTGCAGGCACTCTCCAGGAAGAGATCTGAAACAGGTTTGTCCTGGCAACTGGAGGAGAGAAAACTGTTCAGGAAAACTTTATTTACTGTCAAGTAATGAGCAGCAATCTTGGAGTCAATGCTGCTCATTAACATGCAGTAGAACCAGAATCAGGCACTGATCCAAGCCAACTGTTTACATCTCTACTTTTCTTTCTTTCCTTTGTGTTAACTTCGGTGATTTTTATTTATTTATTTATTTACTTACTTACTTTCAAATAGAATAATGCTGTATTTCTTTTTGGCATTACTAGAGGACACCGTCTTTTACCTGTCTGGGTCAACAGTGTTATATTAGAATCATGACATAATGGAAACTGTATAAGCTTAGCTGAACTTAAAAAATTACTTGGGGTCAGTTATATCTCACTTGATCAATTGTGATAATTTCTGAAAGCTAGTTAATGATAGAATCATAGAATAGAATAGTGGAATGGCTTGGGTTGGAAGGTCCTTTAAAGATGATCTAGTTCCAATCCCCTGCCATGTGCGGGGGCATCTTCCACTAGAACAGGTTGCTCAAAGCTGTATCCAACCTGGCCTTGAACACTTCCAGGATGGGACAGCCACAACTTCTCTGGGCAACCTGTTCCAGTGAAGCAACCTGTTCACGGTAAAGGATTTCTTTCTAATATTTAATCTAAATCTATCCTTTTTCAGTTTGAAACCACTACCCCTTGTCTTATTACTACTTGCTTTTACAGAAAATCCCTCTCTAGCATTCCTGCAGGTAGTCCAGCATACCCCTTTAGGCACTGGAAAGCTTCTCTAAGGTCTCCCTAGAGCCTTTTCTTCTCCACACTGAACAACCTCAGCTCTCTCAGCCTGTCTAATGGATAACAGATACATTTGATTCCTGTATTTAATTTTTTGGCTATTTTGTATGAAGTGACATGCAGAGAAGGCAATTTTTTTTCCAGTAATTATTGAAAGCATAATTATATTCAGCTCTCAGTGTGCTCTCATAAACTGACATTAATTTTAGTGCATTTACCCCCAAATTGTGCCAGGCTAACTAAATTTTATTCTAGTGTTACCTACATTTCAAGTATCCACCCTCATTTGTAAATCTCTAAGCACATTAAAACAGATGAGTTTTTCCCTTATCCCCTACATTTTGATATAAAATTCTATTTTTCCTGCGTCTTTGCTATCAAAGGGTTAGCTGGGATCCTCGTCTTGCTTCGTGGGTATAGTGTACAATATCTATGTACCTCAATTCTGGGAATCTTGCATGTACATAATTCTGTGAGGAAACAATGACAATATTTAAGGCTAAAAGGTTGGCTGCAGAAAGTAAATAAACTAAGTCCCGAATAAGAAGCCATTGAGAGGGAGACAAAGGAAATTTGCAGGCAGGGAAAATGAGAGCTGCACCTTCTGTAACTGGCAAAGACACATGTTGTTTTAGCCTTTTTGGTTGAATTTCTGCTTCCTTAGGAACCTGTTACATTACCTTGAGAAGAATCTCTGAACTCGAGTTCATTGGTCTAGTTCAAGCACATTTCTCAGAAGGATAGGGGTCTTACCACTGTGAATTTCTAAGACTTGTTATAGCAGCAGGTGGCTGGGCTGAGGAAGGCCATGCTCATACATTCATATCACAGGCTCTCCTATCTTAGCACTTTTTTCTTGGCAGTGCTTTTCCTTTCACCATCAACACTGCAGAGGACGTGCAGTCTGACAGGCTGGTCCACTTATCTGCTCACCCAAATCAGCAGTACTTCATGCAGTAGTTACCTTGGGTTTATTTGGATTTTGTTTTTTTATCATTTCCTTTTTGTTGGTTGGAAGTGTTCTGAGAAGAAGGTTGGCGGCTTTGGTTTTGCGATGGTACATAGACACTGTAGTTTGGGGAATCTGCCAGTGAAGGTCACCTTTTTCTACAAATAGGGAGGAGGGGGCCCAGTGAAAGAAGGCCCAAGATACAGATGTACGCTACAGAGGCATTTCCCCAAGACCACTTCTGGCAATAACCATTCATCTAAAGGCGTGTTGTACAGGACTAGAAGGTTGTAGCTCTAGGCTTTATTTTCTGTCCTGCGTGTGCAACCAGGTGGCCCTGCAGTGTAAAATGAGTGCTATGGATAGGAATGGAAGTATCTTCCCCTCTCGTTTTTATTTCTGCAAACACGATGGATTTCATGACTCAAAAGCTGTATGTGAGCTAGCTTGAAACAAACACACCCTAATAAACTCTGCAAAAAAGGGCTAAGAAGCTGAATAATAGTGTGCATTACATGCATTGCTCTGGGTCACAAAAGAAGCACCCTTGGTATCAAATTACTACTAAAAACCCTAACACCCTACCAGAACAGGTTTGAGGTACTCTTTCATTATTTTGGGCACTTTGAAGTGGAAAATGACCAAAAAAGTAATTGTCTCAAAGGCCCAGAAGTCAATTGGTGCAAACATTGTGCAGTTGCTCTACTTCAGAGCACTGGGGAGCTGGACACGAGCCAGCTTGAACCAGCTGGCCTACAGGTAGCCATCTCCTTCTGCTGCCTTTCAAACAGTGTGAATAGACATGGGCTGCTTCTCCCCTGCATGACTTAATCCCAAAGGGACACAGAGTATTGATTAGGTATGAATTTACTAACTTTGCTAAGGAAAACATTGACTACCATATTTAAAAATACATATGTGCATAGGCACATACAGGATTTAGAGAGATACTTAGGTGACTGTGCAGTGCCTTTTCCCCGATGGTTACTCTTTCATATAATAGGTTGACAAGCTCAAAAGGTAAATCACATTTTCAACAAGCTTGATCACATTTTCAGCATCGTCTTGATGCCCATTATAATTCACTTACCACAGAAGGGCTGTGAATGAATATGTTATGAATTGGAAAATTCGTAACAAAACATATTGACGTTTCAAAGCCTTTTGTACCCACATTATTTACAGCTTCTTACCTTGCTAAGTTTTATTGAAACTTTTATTTTGTTCTTTTTCTGGGCATCTGAAAACTACTGGGATTAAAAATATACTATCCTTGCTGTCTGTAATTAGTTCTTAAATGATTCCAATCATTCCACTACATGTAGAAAATAAACTTATTAAAAATCTAATACAAGCTTTGTAAGTATATTTCTCTGCAAAATCAGGAAGAGAATTATGTCATAAAAGCTTTGAAATATAATTATCGCCTTAAAAATGAAGCATAAACCTTGTATGAAGAGTAACTACGACTTGTTGATCGGACAGTTTTCCATGGCTAATAGAAGTCACAAATATTAGTGTCAAATATTAGTCACAGAGTCACAAACAGATAGTAAGTGGAGGGCTGGAAAGAATGGTTCATTTTGTGGACTGGAAATATATGTGCTAGTGATTTTTGCTATGTTCCACTTTAATCTGGCTCAGTCTGAATCAATTCAATACTGAATACTGTCCCATCTTAAGGCCAGGGTTACAGGCTGGTCTCAGTTTGCTATCTAACAGGTTTATGTGTTTACAAAACCACCACTATATTCTGCACTATCATTAGCAATGTTGGTATAAAAGCAAAAGGATAAAAGACTTCACAGTCTTTATAGTCCTTTAAGCCTAGTATTTCTTCCAGTATAGGCCTGACACCGGCTCTGACAAAGATTGTATGTTGGCACTGTCAATATTAAACATGGGGGATGAATAGAAGTGTTTTGTTTTGGAAAACCATCATTAGTTAACTCTGAATGGGATTATGATGGTAAAATCTGTGACTAAATAGAAGGAGTCAAAGAAGTCAATGTGCCATTCCTCACATTAACCCTGAGGCAAGTCAAAATAATACAAGTCATTAAAATTAAAAAAAAAAAAAAAAACACAACCAAAAAAAAACCCTACTCCCCCAAAACAAAAAAAAAAAACAACCCCAAAACCCAAACCCTTAAAACTACTGATGTAGCTGCAGTTTAAATAACTTTCTATTAATTTGAGGACATTTGCTGTAGAAACTAAATTTCAACCAAACCACATGACCAAAATTTAAAACAGTTTTTCTGTAGCACAATATTTTTCTTACATGTTCATGTTTACCTTTTACTGTCTTAAGCTGTTACCTGCAAAACACCAGGGTGGATAGAGATAAATGATAAGCAACTTTGTTTTCTGATGGATTTATAGCACTTTTATAGTGCCAGTAATCATAAACTGCACTGAAGTAAAATCTGACACTTGTCCATACTGATGTTAATATAAATGTGGAGACGGTGCTACTTTATGAAAAAGTCTACTTTGAAAATGGTATTGAAAAGCCATCAGATGTGAGAAAAAATCCAGTTGACTAATGGTAGCCTGGGCTGTGATCCAGTGTTGATTGAATTTGAACTGAAGGGGTCCTCAGTTATCTGACTGTTGGGCTAAGTGCAAGATTAGTCCCTTCCAAGGAGCGTGGTCCTTATCAGGGTCTTGGATCTGATTGCTGAGCAGAGCTTGGATCCTGACTTAGACTTCCAGGGCTTGGGGTCTTCTGTCTTCTCTAGCAGTTATTCATTCTTGATGTCTGAGCAATGCCCGGAGCATTGCAAACTTAGTACTGGGCCCAATGCCACGTGTTAGTGTGCAAGTGCATAACAACATGAATAGATGCATGCTCATGAAAGGTTTAAAAAAAGACCCTTGCACCTGGAATTACAGATGAAAAGTAACATACCT
This sequence comes from Strigops habroptila, assembly GCF_004027225.2. Lineage (NCBI taxonomy): Eukaryota > Metazoa > Chordata > Aves > Psittaciformes > Psittacidae > Strigops > Strigops habroptila. The sequence continues at coordinate 30,717,118 of NC_046358.1, forward strand.
ACAGGAATATTGTGTTTGCATTTGAGTGGTAGTTCACTGAAGCCCTAAGTGGAAGCCTGACGTCAAACAAGTAATTTTAAGTCTTGCTGTTGGTTTTACAGGGCCTATGACTTCACTGCGGACTTTTTTTCAGGGATTTGATGCTAAAGAGATATTTTTTTACAGATGAAACCTTAAGAGGGCTGTTGGGGTTTTTCTTTCTTTTTTTGGGGGGGTCAAATTTGGTGATTGGTTTAACTGATGAAAAACGTTAGTAATAGAATTTAAGAATTTACTTGTGGAAGTATTTTATGACCTATCAGCAGCTGATAGCCCACAATACTTACTGCAAGCTAGCCTCCAATAGGTTGTAGTTGTCCAAGTAATAGGGTGTGTTTCTCCTAGTGTTGAATATGTATTCTCCCTTCTGTGACTCTCACGATGCTTAATGTTTCACATTGGTTTGGGGTTTTTTTGAACAAGTGAAGAACCATCAACACTTTTTTTTTTTTTTCCTTTTTTTTTGGTTGCCTCTCACTATATTTCATAACTGTTTTCTTTAACAAAGGTATGATACAGTCCCCACATGACCTGTAAGTAACAAATCACTTGCAGAACTGTAAGAATTACAAATTCCTGTGATGGTTAACCATTGAGCATGCTTTTTAAAGCAGCATCTATGTATTTTGTCACTGGCAGCCATTGCCACTTCAACATAGGAATTGTAGAATTTTTAGCTGAGAGAATCTGCCAAACTTTTACATTATTTGATAGATAGGGTGGTGTTCTGGTTAAGCTGCTAGTTTGGCATGAAGAGGGTTGAAGTTCAACTCTAATTTTGCCATATACATTATGACCTGGGCAGACCACTTAATTCTGTGCCTGTTAGTTGCCTTGCTCCTGAGTGTTCTCAAAGCACAGTTTTTTTTCTTGCTCTGTTTATGAATTTCCATGGCAGAAAGGAATCGTCACCAAAAGTGGTTTTAGGGTACAAGTGTGTAAGCTCAGTAACAAATTATTTTGACCTACCACTTTAGTAGGCATGGCACAAAAGGGAAAATGTGCATGCAAGTTAGTTAACTGTTATCCCTCCGCTGTATAGTAACAGGGCTTTTTTGCATTGCTCCAAGAAGTGGCTTTATTCCTGTAATAAAAAACACTTTTGTAGTGTTAAGGTGAAGTCTTGACCTAATACTAGTCAATTTATTATTTGATTGTTTATTTTTAAATTATTTTTCTGTGGACGATTTTATCAGCATCTACTGACTTTGTTTTAGATCTTAACAGATGGATTTTCAAATTCCTGTTTTAATGGCTTCTAGCTGAAGTATCTTTCTTGTAATGCATTTTAAGAGTGGCAGCCCTGTCACTGTATTCACTTTGTACTGAACTGTAAATGCCTTCCTCATTTTCCATGGCCAAAGTTCTGGTCACTTTGTTCGAGAAAAAGTAAACAGTAAAACTGTGTGCTGCTGACTTTGATGTTTTTAGCTCCTTCATTTAGCTCCTTCTACTGTAGGAAAATGCTTCCAGTCTGCTTTTACAGGCTATGTGTTTTCCCCGATGCATTTATTGATCTCTAAAGGATTTTTTTTTTTTTTTGGCTGTATATTTAAACACATACCTCAGTTCAGGTCTGAGTGAACACTGGTGTGCACCTGAGCATGTGGACACGTGGTGCACAGTAACAGGCTGTTTCCAGAAGGACTCTTTCCCTCTCTCGTTGGCATCATTAGGCTGAGGTGAGACCATGTATTCCACCTGGCACAGTAAGAAATACTTGGATTTTCATTTGGGCAAGTGGTTGCACTTTTTTTAGGGGCATACCTCACAACATCCATAACGTTGCTCCTTACACTTATATTAGTGTTACTTGAGAGTGATTCTGCTGTGCTTAACTGCTCATTTTACTAAAAAAAGAAGGGTAAAATTAACAGCTTTATTTCAATCAAATGTCAGACTAAAATTTGTTTTGCAGTATGGGTACTTAAGAGTGTCACAGGATTTTTATGTTTAAGTTGTGCTGTACTTGTTGTATTAGCAGCTTTCCCTCAAAATCTGTGGTGAGTCTCAAGAAAATGAAATGTGGAAGAGGTCATCTCAATAATAAAGCACACATGAAAATTTCATGCTAATGGAAGCAAGAATACTCCCGGAAATGATCATGATATACAGTATACATTGTATTGTTTGTATGTGTGTATGGTTGTATGTATGATGTGTTGCTCATCCTTAGGCTCTATTAGAAGTGATAACAACAACAAAAAAAATCTCTTAGATGCTCTGGACAAGATTCAGCGTTGATGAGCTATACTGGCTAAGTTCTGTGTAAACTTCTGCCTCTACTAACTTTAACTTTGTCAAGGGTTCTTATGTACTCTACATTGATGTCTGAGATATTATTTAATTCATATGAATTTGTGCTGAGAGAAGAAAAATTATTTTAGTCTAAAAATTGTTAGGTCAAACTTTAGGAGTTGCTGGGAAAGGAATAAAGAAAAAAAAATTGTATCAGTCTGCAGCTCTTTCATGTTTTCAGAAAAGTGTATAGCATTCATTTCCTATTTAAAGGAAAAAAAGAGAAAGTTATGCAGAAGGAAATAAGAATGACCAAAGATGTTAAATGACTTCTATTTGAGGATTAATTAAATAAACTAGTGTGCCTCAGGCTCAGAAACAAATGATTGAGGGGATGTGAAGGCTTATAAAATTGGAGAAATTGGGAATGATTGTTCTCTGTGTCTTCCAATACAAAACCCTATTATTATCAGTGAAAATAGCAGCTGGTAGGGTTAAGGGCCGGGGGGGGGGGGGGGTGGGGTGGGGGAAGCAAAAAGGATAATATGCAGTTCCTGCTGCATGGAGAGGTAATTATTTGCCAGCAGGGACTGTGAATACTGAAATATGACATACATCTAAAAGTGACTTGGCAAATTTGTAGAAGAAAAAGCTATTCAAGTCTGTTTAGGACAAGGGCATCAGCTCAACCTCGAGAAATCCATATGCTAGAGATGGAAATTGTATTGAAAAGTATTGTTAGGAAGAATTACATAATGCCTGGTGTGTTGCCTATGTGTCTCTTGCTGGTCAACTTTTTCATTTAGGCACACTTATCCAGCTTTTCATTTTGTTGCACCATGTCTTTTTTTTCCCATGTGAAAGCATGGAAGTATGGAACACAAAATACACCTGTGTATGTGGGAGGGAAAAAAAGACCCTAAAATAACTTTTTTGTATGCTTTATTTCATTACCAGCAAAATGCATATATATTTTCTACAATAATCTCAACAGCTGACCACGACTATCTGTGACCTACCCTTTTCTAACAGGTATCAGATCACTTTCTGTGTCAAGAGCTATGTCCCTTGCTCTTCCCACACACAAACTAGATGGAGACTCATGCTGTTAATAATCTATGTATTGGAGCCTCTCTTTTCCTATAGCATCAAGATGGGATATTCCTTATGTTTCTTCTCCAAAATGTCTCAGCACATAGACTCCTGCTCTATAGACACAGAGCTTATTAGTCTGTGTACAACTCTCATGGCAGATACCATTGTTCAGTATAAGCTCAGACAGAAAATATGTCGATACTCCACAAGAGATACTTTCACATTGGACTGGATATTTGCTTTATAGCACATCAAATTTACAGGGATGTTCTACTCAGCATTAGTCACTGTAGAAATGCTAACCAGTATATTAACGCAATTATATGACAATTTTTCAAAAGGAAGAAATGTTCTGATACAGAAATATGTACATATCATTAGATACTTGGGTGTTCACAGCTCTACTTATCTACTTGTATTTAAGCACATGCTTTGTGTCTGGCTAACAGATGAATTCAGCTGAATCCGCAGGAGAACTTCAGGTAGGCAGAATGTAATTTAGCTCCTTGTCTACCCACAAAACAGCTTTGGATCTTTAATGACCACAAGTGCTCAGTGTTATGATTTTACATCTCATATGGCTATTTATTATTAACCAGATGATCTAACATTCAAACACAATTAATTAGCATGATAGAGTGGTGATTTTTAATTTATTTGACCTGGTGAATGTGTGATTTCTCCACATGCACTAAGGAAAGAAAAAAATCCCATGGTCATAATCGAGAAGTAATAAAGCATATTGAAGCAAAAGAGACTTGTTTACATTCTCGGTGGAGCGGGTCTCATCCTAGTGGTAAGACTTTTTTTGTGGGTTTTTGGTTTTTTTTAATGTACTTACTTTGTGAAGCAAAAGTAGTCATGAGAGCAACCTTCTGGTGCTGGTTTCACCAAACTTGTGTTTTTTAAATCAGTGCTAATATGTTCTTATTGATTTGCCTAACTGGTCTGATTGCCACTGAAATATTGTGCCTTTTTTGGTGGTGAAGAACTCTTCCCAGGTAAAATAAACTGCAATTAGAAAAATACTTGCTGTCACAATATTTCACTTATTATAAAATTTATTATGTATCTCGTGCTGGAAAACCTTCCAAAGCTTAGAGAAGAAAACAACAAGGAATACATACGCTGGCCTTTCGTAACACCTGTCATCCTAATGGTAGGTGCTATGAACTTTTCGCAAAATAAAAAAATTTTTATTTTTCTTTAACATAAGGAGAGACTGCAAGCTGCCAAAGCTCTGATAAGTTTCACAAATGCCTTTTGTTCTGTGTTGACATCTTACCAGCAGGATGAATTGGGGAAAAAAAAATCATTAAAGAATGGGGTTAAAGCAACCAAAATGACAGACAATTACAAGAAGGCAAATGCTAGCTGAGTTCAATCAGGCTGCAGGTGATCCTCAGTGCAGCTGACAGCCTTTTGTTTGATGGGCAAAGTAATTATTGTGGAGTGGCCTTTCTGGCTACAAGGGTTTGGCTTCCTTCATCAAGTGCTCCTTCAAAATGGAAGCATCTTCTGTGCTAGGAAGTGCTATTTATCAGCAGCACAATGGCTTTTGTACCTGCAGGATTTTATTAGGCAGGAAACATAGGAATCTATGCTGCTTTATTTCCTTCTGATCTATTTAAAAAAGAGCGTTTTTCTGCTGATACAATCCACCTAGTCATTTCAGTCAGCTTGAGGCATAAAGTTTTGGGTGCCAGCTCTTTCCCCCCTGTGCTATAGAATTGCTTTCAGTTATTTTTAGAATTGTTTTCATACCAAGTCAGAGCCAGTATTTGATTAATGGGAGACTTAAGCAAGAGCTAGGTTCAGGGTCCCTTGCTCTTCCTACGTACAAACTTGATGGAGACTCATGCTCTTAATAAACTTTGTGCATTTGAATCTCTCTTCTCCTATAGCCTCAAGTTAGGATATTTCTTACGGATATTTCTTCTCCAAAATGACCTGTAAAGATAGACCCCCGCTTTGTAGACCCCATTGCATTCGTTTTTTTTTTTTTTTTTTTTTTTTTTTGTGAATTTCCTCTATAGGATTATGTACAAATGTCTTTCCTACCTCTTTTCAGGCATCCACCTTTGAAAGGACCTTTTGGAATTCTCTCTCTTTTATTTCCATATCACTACTCTCAGGGAAAGAAGTGAACTGCTATTTCTTACTAGATCTCAAAGGAAAGACATAACGAGCTTTACACTGAGGAAAATGCAGCTGTGCGTAAAGAAATGGAAGTTCAGTCAGGATAGGCTTTTCTTACCAGTATAAACTATCATTTCAGTCTTCGTATACCTGCTGTGAATGCCTATTTTTTTAAATATTATGATAAATCACAGCTGTTATGAGGTTTGACCCTTTGTATTGTAGATATTCATAAGTACAAGCTGTGAGTGTTTGTTTCAACATGTGTAACAACATAGCTTAGAAGAAATTGAATTTGTCTTCTACCATGCTTTTATCTTTGACCATTGCAAAGAGAATGCTTAAAAAGGGAAACATTTAGAAATATAAATCTGATAATAAAGCACTAAAAAAAAAATAGTAAGAATGTACTGAATTATATACAAATCAGTGAATATATCTGAATATGAGTCACTTTAGAAAATGTTTTCCCCTCTTGCTATTCATAAGAATTCTTTTTTTCCTTTCACATATTCCTTCCTTATTTAATTTTTCTTTTCTGTCAGAATAGCCCCTGAGACCATGTTCAACTGATATTTTCTTAAACCTTGGCACTCACAAGTGACCTCTCGGATTTCAGTCACTTACAGTGAGCAACACAAAATGAAAAAAGAAACCCTATGAAAAAGAAAAACAAACCTGAATTTGTTTGAGAGCTCCTTGGCTATCATGTATCAAGGCTTGATGCAGTCTGAAATGTCCCAGGGACCATCGAAAGCTGGGGTTTCTGATAGAAACACAAATTCAATCTGAACATGAATATTGGTAATGACTACCTTCTAATAAAGCTTTTACTGTAATAGAATGATATTTCAAGGTTATAATAATAGAAAAATACCTTTAATGTTGAACACAGTTGAGGCTGGCAGAAAAAATTAACTTTAATATTTTAGAGGCTGATTCTGTTTTCATCTAATGTTAGTGTAATCAGCAACTAAAGTGGTATGAGGAAAGATGAAAACACAAAGACATGTGTCTTTGTTGCTTGCAGACTTCAGGAAATTTTAATTTTCTCAAGGGATCTCCAGTTTTCCTGTGTATCTTGGGTTTCTTCATTGCACATTTTGCATTGTTTAACCATTCTGATGCCCTAAGCTTCTGAGGGTTGAGTACTGTGTCGCACAAATGATTAGTATTAGAGGTGGAAAACAGGCAACAGAGAGACATATGCAACTTCTGTTTCACCTTATTTGGGCTCTTGCCCAGGAAAACAAATGTCATTTCTCTCCTTTTTCAAACTGCCGAATATCTTCTCCATGTGCAAGTTCCCATATATACCTCTCAACCACCAGTCAATCAACCAAGTAGCTCATGGAACCTGTTTTCAAATTTTTTGGGTCATGTTTTGGGTCTCCCTTTTACTTTTTCATTATTTTTAGTGTGTGGACATCCAAGCCAGGTAGGAACCATGTTCTGTCAGACAGTTCTATCAAGTTCACATCCTTGTGAATTCCTAGGAAAGGAATTTTAGCTATGCAACTCCCATACAGGAGGTATGCTAGATACCTTTTGACATGCTAAATGTCTATGACTAGGTATGCCTGCTAGATATACCACAGTGTTGAGACTGTTAAGGTTGAGTGAGGGAATTGTAGACCTAATCTTAAACCTCTGTCCACAGGATTTTAGTGTTATATTACTCCTGATTAGTGATTCGGAGGATACAAAAAGGATATAGGTGTCCTTATTCATGATGTATATGGCTCTCAATTACTATTAAGGTTGCTGTCATTGGTGAAAAGACCGTGCTTGTGTGTCCCCTCTTCAAATAGAGTTGTCAAAAAAGAAAGGTATCTAATAGTTTATTGATAAACCAAATTCAGTGATTTGAGATGTTCTATAGTGAAGGTCCTTAAAGATGGGCATCTAAGGGAATATGAATTTACTCTACAACCACTACAGAAACAGACAATGTGTCATACAAATTTGTTGAGGGCATAGGAAGCTTCTGTGGCACTTAGCAGTTTGGGATACTCTACTGTTCATAATAATCATAATAATTACTTCATTTTCAACCTGATCTTCTTGTGGTGTGTAAGAACTGGGAGTAGCCAATGATGTCCACTTGAGCAAATGCCTTGTAGCAACAGTGCTCCTGCTGGAAGTATCAGATTGTAGTACTTGTTTTGAAAAGCATATTCTTTATTCAGAGAACACTTAGTCTCTATTTCTTATCCCATATCTGGTGACTAAAATTGCTTAACAGTAGCTGCTAATCTGCCCTCTCCAGAACAGTACCTTCCATAAAAGATGACTTACTGGGTGTTATGTTGGATGCTGCAAATGCTGCAGCCTAATATGATATCCAAGGAAATTCAGGGTCACTGTAATTTCCTCCATTGTTGAAGATGGATTTTGAGTTGTTTGGGCCACTTCCTTCTAGTTCATCTAATCCTTTCTCAGAGGTACATATGGCCAAATGAAACTCAGCAGCAACAACAGAAAGTAACATGATTGGGAATATGTATGCAAGAAGGGTCTGGGGTGAGGCACAGGTATGTGACATGGCTAGAGTGATAGATTGTGCTCCTGGGAAGAAAAAAAAAGGTACTAAGGAATCAGGGTGGACAAACTCATGTGCACTTTGTGATATGCGCATTTCAGTAGAAACACAGGTGTTCATGTGATATAGATATAGCCTGCAAGGCTACGCTTGAAGTATTTTTGTTTATCAATATCTTCCCATTAATAAGTTCTGTTAGCTCCATATAACATGAGTTTTTAAAATCAAGATTCATGTGATGTTAAATCAAATGGCTTATAGAAATCTTTGTTGATAGGCAGATTATTAACCTATCAAATCAGTAATCCTTTGTTCAGTAATGCTTAACAAAAGCCACCAATATTTGATTTGATTTATTTCTATGAGGCAACAATAACAGATATTCATTGCTTACTAATATTCTTACACCTTTTAAGAATGACAGTCCTTCACTTCTCTGGAAGTGCCTCACTTTTCCAGGATTCCTTAAAGTAAAATATTACTGGTATACAAACGTCCTTAGCTACAACCATTATATCTATTGATGAGAAATTATCCAAATCTGTTAGTTTTTGCAGTCTTTCTGCAAAAAATGTCATTTTGATATTTAAAATGCTTCCTATCAAGTACAGTTACAGGTAGGAATCTTTTTGTCCTGTCCATGGTGGCATATGAGCTGACTACAGGCTCCTACTTTGCTCCAAATACAAAAGAGAGCTAGCTAATGCACATACTTTGGCTATTCCTGAATACTGAATCTGATACCATTTGCTTCAAGGAGCTGACCTACACATGACCAAAATAGACTACTTTTTTTTTTTTGTTCCTAATAATTTTAAAAATGCCTTTTAATATTTCAGATTTGTTGAACACTGATATTTCAGTGATTTCTTTAACCTCCTTTATTAGTCATATAGGTTTATTTTTATCTGTATTGTCTACTAACCTGTTTTTTCTGGTTTTCAGAGAAATTTTTTTTATTTTTTTATTTTTTTTTAATTTTTATTTTTCTTCTGTATCTGTTTTGGTTCAGCAAAACTGCTTGGCTTTAATAACTTTTTCTGTTTGTTTAACAAACATAACTTCTTCCTGAAAGACATGATTTCACATTTATCCTGGGATAGCTTTAGAGAGTCCCTGGTTTTGATAATGATTCCTTTTACAGGTTCCCTCTCAGTTATGCTGACAATTGGTTTAAACAAATGGGGATAAAATCAAATTGTGAAATATCGAAATCCTCCATAAAATGGATTTACCTTTCTCAACAAAGCTCTAGTGTAAAAACATGATTTTATTGGAAAACAGATGCATCATAATCTTAGGCACAACTTTGGACATAAATTAAGGAGTAAAGCAGTTCATTCCCAGTTCAGTCTCTTATGGCGATGCTTAACTTTCAGTTGAGTGACTTTCTTCAGAAGTCTGCTTCTAAGTAATTTGTGTTTTTGGAAATCCTACCATTGAACATAGTGGTGCCTAGATACTAAGAATCTGAATTTCTAACTTGAATAACAGGGAATTATTGTCTTATAAAATCAGTTCTTCTGGGAATTTTATTAGTGTTGTCGAAATAGAAATATCTTTCCTTCGTGATTCATTATGAAAACTGTTAGTAAGGTAGCTAAGATCATGACAAAAGCAGCTGATTATCTCTTACTAATTATTTTTGCCTTGAAAAGCAAAAAAGGGCATGTTCTATAGCAGCTTAGATTAGATTGTAAAAGAGTACTTCTCACTTTTATGGATCCAGAAGCAGGGTTCAGCAATTTTCTTGTTAAATTACTAGGGGCTTTCTTGGTCCCTAGATACAAGACTGAAATAAGGAATTCAAAGAAAGTCTTGAAAAAATAAAAAGCAAAAAGTAAGTATGATAATGTAGTGTTAGATACAATATACTATTTCTAGATCATCAAGTAAATAGAATATAAACAAATCAGTAACAAATTTATTAAACATAGAAACTCCAAACGTTACAGTTTAAAGAAGGTGGTGTCAATCTGCTGCTGGAATTTCCTGTGACTGTTTCCCTAAGGGAGTTGAATTTTGTTGCTTCTGTTACAGGCTCTCTCCCCTATACTACTGGAGAGATGTGGTGCTGGGAGAGGTGTATATAGAACTCTCTTCCATGGCTTGAGGTGAAATGTTACAATATGAAAGAGCTGGTCTTGTCAGAAGATTATTTGAAATATTGTGTACAAAATAACAACTTCTAGTCCTTTTATGTTTAGAAAATTTTACTTCTCAGAGTATGATATATTGTCATACTGTCCATAGTCCCTGACCCCATGTCTCGTTTTGACTCATCTACTTTCTGTACACACTTCACTTCCAAGCAGTGTTCTTTACTCTGACATAGCTGCTTGTTTCAAGCTCTTCCTCCTTCCACAGTGTCCTTTGTAGCTCAGAGAGTTAACAGTAGAAATGCTTAATTCCAGAAATCGTTATATTCCATCTTGAACACGATGAAGCAATGTTCTTCAAGCTTCATTTTATTTCTCAAAGAAACATTGTGTCTCTGCATCCAATAACATAACTTGCCCTATTGCATTAGTGTTCATTATGAGTTTTCCATGTGAAAGGAATACTTCTAGTTTAGAATGGACACTTTCTAAACTTTGAGTTTAGCCTGGAAAATGGTAACACCTAGCATAGTGAACCTTGTAAAACTACTTGTACCAAGGTAAACTGAGACACAATTGTCTCCTAGCATCTGGTTGCAATATTTCATCTTTGTACTCAAGGCCATCATGTCACAAACCTGTTCCTTTTAAGTTCTTGTCTGGACTTGCATTCTGTCCATTGTACTACTGATCTTTCAGCATCCATTTACTGTCATCTTGAACTGTATTTATGCTTTATCCCATGCTGTCCCATATACACTGACTATCTGGATTTACAAGCAACTGTTGAACTAGAATGGGGTTTTTTTGTGTCTTTTGATTTGGCAGCTGTAGCTGCATGAGGAACAGAACTGCAGTGCATCATGAACTAGGACCATCTTTTTTAAAAAGCAACTTACTTTTCCCTGTTAATGCCTTTGACACTCTGTATTGTTGTCTTCTCAGTCCTTCATAGCTCAGTCCTTCATAGCAACCAAAATGACAGACTTCCTTCAAACTACTTAATTTCCAATTTCAGACATGGTTATTTATCTTGAATTTTTATCATGGCAATGCATGTTTCTCCTGCTTATGACTTAGTTGCACATCCAAAAATTTCAAAGTGCTTTAAATACTTACATAAATACAGTTTTTGGGTTTTATAGAGAGACAGTAAGAAAAGACTGGTATTTGCAGACCTAAATATCTAACAGGGGTGCAAAAATCATGGGGTCCATACTAAACTTTCTAAATAGTTGATATAACATAAAAGATTTTGCTGGGAATTTCCCTGACGTGAGTGTTATGCATAGGTCTTGGTACCTGACTCAGTGTAGTCATATAATGATGTTTTTCAGTCATTCATTCTATATTGTCTGCTGGCTGTTTTTAATTTGAGGTTACGATTGTGTGATTTATGCTACGCAATAAAAAGCTATCTCAGCGTTCTGGGTGCTTTGCAGTATACGGTAGCATTTCAATGCTAACATAAATACAAGACACAGAAAACAAAATGAAAATGTTCTTATCAGCTTTGCTGAACTGCAATATTATTCCTCTGTTTTTCTACATAATGAAACTTGAATTTTTGCTGCAATATGCAATCACTTATTATTTGTTCATGATGAGATACAACTCAAAAAAATCTGAATGCTTTTATCATTTCTTACATAATAAATCACTCTTGTCCTATAGTACTACAGAGTGCTGCACAGCATTTCCTTCATCTTTGTGATGATAAGCTGCTAGATAGAACAGAAATCCAGAAAGTGGCAAGGAAAGCACCTGGATCATCCTGTCTGCTTCACTGTTTATTCTTTCTTAGCATAAAAATTGTTTGCTGCCTGTGGCTTTGGCACTCACGTGTGTTACAGGTGTTAATCCTAAGCAATTTCAGAGGAAAACCACAAAACACTCAGCCACTAATGTTGTTAAACATAGGAATATGTGAGCAGCCCTAATTAAGTCATGAGGGTTAGTCACTTTAAGGTAATTGAGATTTTATGATACATGTAAAATTTAGAAACCTAAGTTTTCCACAATTAAGTTATACTACTGATGTTTCTGCTTCAGATGTTAAGTTTTGATGAAAAAGAATTGCATTCTATTTCTTAAAACAAAATCTCATAAGCAGGTTGTTCACAAACACTGAGCAATAACTTGCACATTGCAATGGGACTCCTGATCCAGTAAAAATCCTCACACAGGAATGCCATAAAGCAAAAAAAAAACAACCCAACAACATGCAAATTAAGCGGAAACTTATGCAGTCATCTTCTCCTTTAGCCTAATATTGATCAATGTTTTGATTTCTAACTAGAACAAAACTGTTTGTTCATTTCCATGCATGAAGGATAAGAAGCATAGATAAGATATGATGTCCCTATAAATAAAATAGTCCAAGAGGCAATTAGATAATTTATCTTCACTACTGTGTACCATAACTGCCTTGTGGTTTAGCTTGCTCTGCATGACTCACAGAAACTTGGGGGTTTTGCCACCTCATAAGAAGGTAATATTAACTTCTGAGATCTTTCCTGGGTTTTCCTAGCTAGGTGCATTACAGCTCAGTAATGCCAGTATTTCACTTTGAACAAGGAAGATTTTTTTGGAAAGGATAAATATTCTTTTACACTATGTTACTCTTTCAGATTTAAAAAATAAACTCTGGCTGTACAAGATGTCTCTTCCTGTGTTCCCTGAACTCATTTGTTTGTGTCACATTCTTGCCATGCATTGTGGACTTTTCTAGGCAGAATACAGGTCATTCTCAGCAAAGAATCAAAATCCCATTCAAGATTTAGGACAGAGAAGGACTACTTAGCTACACAGGTTCACATAACCTAGATTTTGTTTGTCTTAGCTGAAGGAGCAGGGGATGAAAGGAGTTTCTGGCAGGATTCTTTTGACTGCTTGTTCAGCAAAAGCCTCAAAATGTTAACTTTCTCATAGGGTGAAGAACCACACAGCAAGAAATACAGCAAGTAGGAAGGACTTCTCTAGTTTGTCCCTGCAATAATGATTAATATTATAAGCAAGAGATCCCATAGCCATCCTATCCCCTACAGTCTCCAGCTGTGTTAATGGCTGATTTTATAAGAAATAACACTGCTATTTGACCTATATTCATGACAGCTCTGCCTATGAGCTCTTGAAACTCTTAAGAAGTCCCATCTCAACCTCTCCATGTTCACCCTTCAGTTTTGAAGCAGGTGGTCATCTATGCAAGGTTGTGAACATCAGTGGATCCCATACCTTGAGAGCACTCTTTTCCTGTATAGCTGTCAATCCCAGTGTGTCAAAGACTTCATATTGTGAGAAAAATGAGAATTATTGGAGTTGACCAGATTTTTAGATTGAAGTTGGACTTCTAAATTACTTGTTTTCTCAAAGGTTCTTCGTCCATGTTGCCTCCCAAATAGTTAGGGCTTTTGATATTGTGGGTGTCAAGGTCTGTGGATGCCTAGTAGTAAAATAATGTTTTGTTTATCTCTTTTTGCATGTTAGAATAATGTTTATAAAACTGGTAAATGTGATGCAGTGTTTTAGTAAATGGGAGTGAATATTGGCCACTTATGCACAATATGTAACCAGATTTCTGTAATTACCTTTGGTTCCCAAAACATAGTATCTTTAATATCATAAAAGATTAGCTTTTTGAAGTGTAAGGTTCACAAACATCAGGAATAGATCTGTGAATTTCTGTGTCTACCTACGTCTATGTCTACCTGGTTGCTGCCAAGTTTTCCTGCATTATTTCCTTTTGTACTGCTCAAGTACAGTGGTAACATTTAGGCAAAGTATCTATCAGGGAGTAAATTTCTGTCACAGCAAATCATTGCTTCCAGCATAACGTTCTCTGATTGATCTTACACTGATATATTTCTGATTAATGAAGTTCCTGTTCTAAATTATAAAGCAATTTAAGAAAGACTTTTGACTTTACTAAATCATATCCAAGACTTTTTTAGTATTATGGTTTAATACCGGTCCATTAAGGATCTTTAAGCTGAATTTTAACATGTGGGGTTTGCAAGTATCTATACAGGCAGATATTAAAATGTCCAAAAATAAATCATGTCGACCTAGGAGTAAGCAAAGTATGTTCTTAAATCCTGGCAGTGTCTTGCATATTAATGGTTATACTTTGGTGGTCTACCAAAAAGGAAAAGACACTGTGATTAGCAGCAGTGGAATGGAACATAGGAAGTAACAATGACACATTCTGCATGATACAGCTCCTCAGAAGATATTTGCCATTACCCAACAATGGAAAATCATCATCAGATGAGACAATCTAGACCATTTGAATATCTCCATGAAGATTAGGAGAAGATAGTGTTTTGTCCTTAGCAACTGGATTTCACAGCTACTTTACTAAATTCTCTCAATTTGATTTTTCAGAAAAGAGTCATTGTTTTGCATTCTTTTTTTCTTCTGGACAAGTCAGAACTGTGGTGTCAGAAACTGTTGTTTCTTTTTTCTCTTATTTCATAATCCTATGTGAATCATTAGGTGGAGATTTTACACTCCCCAGTATTCTTTCAGCTAGAATATCCTGAAGGTGGTTCTTTTAGACTTGCCAGGGAGAAAAAAACAGTTCTGGTGGTGAAGATTGTAGCCTTAAACAATCGTGAACTACTGCTCCTTGCTGAAAAAAAATAAAGTTTATTATAATTCAAAGTAATTGAATCACATTAAGAAGGAAATATTTTAAAATCTTAAAATAGCAATATGAAGCTTTGAAACACTATGTTTGTATATTTTATTTTTTTTAATTAAATAGCCCAATAGACAGCTCAGTAAACTTCAGGATACAAATAACAGTGAACGATCCCTCTGAAGTTAAAAACACTGTTTAAACTGTATGGGAAAATCTGGTAACATTATAGATGTAATTATGTATTATTGAAAATAACGGTGCTAGCCCCCTCTTTTTGACATTAGCATTCACTGTATTCACAGTCCAAATTAATTACCTGCTAAATCAGAGAGAAATGTCCCTGAGGGATGTGGGATGTGCATTTTGTTTTGGTTTTGATGGGGTTCTTTTTTGGTGGTGTTTTTTTTGTTTGTCTGTGGGGTTTTTTGTTTTGTTTTGGTGGGTTTTTGGTGTTTTTTTGTTTTTGTGGGTGGTTTTTTTTTCTTTTTCTTTTTTTGTACGTGAGGAGTACTGGGTTCTCTTCCATGTTGGTGATAAATACAAAAATGTATTGTTCTTAAATACATACACATGCCTTGCATAATGCATTTTAATAAAAACATAAGGGCAGACTGGTCTTTATATGCTTTTAAAGGTTGCCTTTAAGGAAGTAGGGAGAATAAAGACAGATAGGAAGCAAACTGTAAAATTTGCTTCACTCTCAGACTGAGTTTCCAATTGAAGATGGATATTGCCTTGACTGCACAAAGTTAACTACATCAGCTATGGGGATCTGTTGAAGACACGGGGCTGCTTTGTTAGCTGCATTGTTCCAAATGCAGCTAACATTCTCTAGCTTTCATTATAGCAAGAACTATGGAAAATTTCACTTTTTATCCAGTTTTCTTAATGCACAGTTGACCAATAAGAACACTGATGCAGTCTCAGGCTGTTTTTCCAGTTAAGTTCATAGAAGCATATCCACAGCATAATATCCTACAGCTTTCAGTCAGTCTTAGCATTTTGACTTCTACATTTTCCTTTTGCCTTTGGGCAGTCCATTATCCATGGGCATTACCTGTGTGGCTCATGGGACATCAATCTTTGCTTTTCACAATATTTTTTATGGCAAGAAGTGGGCCAAAAAAAAAAACCAGTTTACGGCACAGCGAAAAGTGAGAGATTTAGTCACTACTTGATAATGATGGTTTTTGGCAGTGTATTATGCTAGCCTCATGCTCCTGGGCTTCTGCTGATCACCTAGAGAAGTATGAAAATAATTACTTTTTCCTCCTTGACGCTTTCCTAGAAAACTTTTGCCAAACTGGTTTTCAAAACTTCCAGAAGTTCTGGGGGGTAAGGCCAGGTAAGTTGGAAGACTGCTTGCAAATTAAATCATAATACAAATTCCTGGTACACAAACAAGAGACACAGACCACACAAAGATTCATTTGGATGCTGCAGCTCTTCCGAATGGACTTGCTAATCCTTAAGACTGAGTTTTTCATAATTTTAGGTGGAACTGAGCTAAAAATACAGAGCTTTTATCTCCAAATAATTCTTAGATGAGATTTAAACCTGGTTCTTTGTCCCTGCAGTGAATGGAAGGAAAATACAGATAAAATCAACAGGACATTTGGGATGTTGTAAATTAGGAGCCACATATTGTGATCTAGCTCTACTAGTCATTAAGGAGTTTTAACTCCTTAGTAACTCGTTAAGTTAATGCCTCCTTAACTCCTTGCAAATGGCAGAGATGACATTCAACAAAGCAGTCTACATATTTGGGGTAGCTGAAAAACAATCCAATCTGTTGTAAAAAAATATGAGCAGCTCCAGGTGAACAATGGAAAATATTTTAGTGCTATCTTGAAGGCTGTATAAGGGACTGTGCAAATCTGGCCGTGCCCTCCAGTAACCACTTCAGGGACTCTCCACCTCCCTGTGGTCTCCCAGGGCTGGAAGCCTCTGTACGAAGGGATACTCTGCACAAGCAATAGCAGTGCCTAAGTCATTCCAGATAACTGTGGTTTAGAAAAGTTCCACTCATAATTTCTTCTTCAAAAATAGAGCCCTCTCTGATTAAAAGATGAAACAAACTCCTAAGCACTATCTGACATTCTACATGGTACAGTGTATCTGGCTGTCATTACTGATGCTTTTTGGCATAGTAATTAGTGTCTCACAGAGCTGTACAGCTGTCTTGGGCTCTGAGAAAAACGGAATACTGTGCTTAGGATAATTTTGAGCTCATTTAAACACCTGGAAGCAAGAAATCCTTTGTTTCTTGTTTTTCTTCAGATAATAGCCTAAGGGAAAATGCCTTTTCAACCATCTTTCATTTGTCAAATGACACATCCGACACCAGAGACTGTTCACTATGCATACTTAGTATAACTAAAATAATATTTTTTGCAAAATTCCACAAAATCATTTTTGTGAAGGTGATGTATTCTTGCTTACTTAAATACTTCCATGGATAACTACATTAGTACTTGATGATCAGAATAGCTTTCCACATTTTATGATGTGTTTTTTTCTTTAAATGAAATTCCTTTACAAATAACAAACCAAGTTTACACTGTGGGTACAGTGAGGTAAGTAGGCACTAAAATCAAATACCAGCATGCAAATACATAATGTTTCCAAATGGATTTATATAGTAAGGCTGAAAGGTGCTTTCATTGTTCTTAGCAGAAATTGAAACACTTCAGGCTGGGGCAAATGGTTTATAAAGTACAGAAGAAAACCAAAGAAGGAAAAAATAAAGTATAAAATTAGCAATCCAAGCTAATTCAGAAAGATTGCTTTTTAAGCAGTCAATTGCAGCAGTAGCTGCAATGTAAAGCCTGAAAAGGGGGAGTGAGAGGAGAGGAAGAGAAATGAGTTAAACAGTCTGTTGGACTTCAAACCAGATGAAACAGTGCTGTTCCATTCATCTCCAGTCTTTTTTTAATAGGTTTATACATTTCTTTCTACCTTTTCTCAGCTGAACCTGGTCAGTGAAGCTGTTTTGTTAATAGCAGGAATTAAGAGCCTGGGAATTGGTGTTTCACCTGTGCCCAAGGTGAAACACCTTTTAAGTTTGGAACTGCTTATAATTTGTGAAATGAGTAATTTGAAACCTGGTGGTTGTTTTACAACCCTAGGGCATTTAGTGTCAGCCCAGGGGACTTTGCTTCACATCTCTGAACTTCTTTTCATTGCAAAAACAAGAAAAATTTTTTGAGGAGTGCCAAGCACTCACGTTAGCCAAGACCCTCTGTGATTACCAACTTCTTTCAATGGTGATTAAAGCTCCCTGAAATAGCATCCCATTATTGTAAAGGCTAAATAACAGTCTAAATATGCCTATTTTCTTCTTGTGTTGCTTCCCCTCTTACATAGCTTAATGACTGTGGAGGCCAGTCTTTCTTATGCTTTTGTGTTTTGCTTTGCAGGGCAGCTTCTTTAGCTGCCTGCTGTCCATTTGGTTATATCATCCAGCTGTATACTGTGTGGTTTGCCTCTTGATGTGCTGCTTGCTCTCGGGCCAAAGAGCACAGTCTTTAGCAAGTGGACATTCTCCATTTGGCAGGTGCAGTCAAACAGATGGAGTTCCCTTTGATTTCTTCTGGCAGTGCAAGCCTCTTTTGCAACAATTCCGCATCTGGATCATTTTGGCTTTGATGGGATCTTGTCAGTTAACTTTAAGCAGCTGCTAGTAGCAACTGACTATATGTGTTTCTGCCTTTCTGAAGGCCCAGAAGCAAGGCTGAGAATCCTGAAGGATTACTTCTCTGGCAAAATATTCAGTGGGTGATTGTGTGCAAGCATATATAATGTTAAGAATTTCTGTGGTCTTGGTAATTTAGTACAATATGCATAATCCATTTGTGCCTTGATGTTCATTTGAGATAGGACTTGGCTGTATTAGGATATTATCACAACGTAAACAGAGATTTCTGTACCAGAGGGATTAAGTGAATAAGGTAAGAAAGGGAAACAGAGGTTCAGTGGCTTTCTCAAAGTATATAGCAATAGCAAAGCTATGAAATCTGACCTTAACTTAAAGGAAGTTTCGCAATTGATTCGCTGGGGTTAGATATTCACTCTGGGTACTCAACCTGATTCTCAGTTCAGTGGCCCTCAATGTCACACAACATGACCTATCAATGGCAAGCTGCCTGGGATGAAATGCAGCAGCTGCTTAACACTGCCCAGTTTAAGTCTGCATGTGGTTTGCAGTAGAAAGAAAGAAAAATGCACCAGCTAATGGAAACTGGAGGGGGAATTTTAGCTGAAAAGATTGTAATTATCTAAAGTAAAACTCTGGCCAGGATTATGGGACAAAGAATGTCATGGGAAGTGTGACAATCAGAACTGGTCACAGCCTTGGTTGCACATTTTCACTCTGCTACTGCCTCTGATCTCACCCAAATCCTTTCTACTTTTATTTTCTTTAAACCTTGTAAAATCTTCTAATTTTACAAAGGCTGAGGTAATTGAAAGCTTCTGTTGCTTGTTGCTTTCTCAGACAAACAGGGCAGGCACCCTCCTGGTGTTACCATAGTATCCTGTGAAGCAGAATGAATACTGGAGACTGATTTTTCTAGGGGAGAAATGTCTTGTAGCTAGATCTAGAAGAGTGCTACTGCTGCCTTCTCAATACAACATTATACATGAGTGATGGAATCACTGCTCTAGGTAACTTTTGTGTATATTTATGTTCCTGTTCTGAGAGTTATTTTTTTCCCATAAGACACATGTTTAAAAATCAACATCTTGCTGGTATTTTTAAAATCGATAGGTATGAAACCAACAATTCTTCTAAGGGAGAAGTGCTGTTTAGTGGAGAGAGCACAGGTCTAGGGAGCTTTTATTATTCTATGATCACTGGGTGACAATGGCTTTGGAGGTTCATCTTTCTGTGCCTTGTTCCCCTGTCTTTAGAATGGCCATAGAGATAATGGTCTTTGTAACATACTGTGAGAAAACATTAATAAGAAAGCACTGTATAGAAACAAGTTGTTAAAGTCTAGATATTCTATTAGCAGAAGTAATGCAATATTTCTTTAATAGTAACCTATATGAAATTCTCTATGAATCAGACCTCAGTTCAAATAGAAAAATAATATTTATTTCCTCTACTCCCTACTTTAAGAAAGGTATGCTAATGATGACAATGATAGTACACTCATTATTAGTGTTAGCAGTTCGGCCTCTATTTGATCTGTTGACCCAACAGAGCTATTTCTCATTGTGAATTTAATGAATAATGAAAGAGAAAGGCACAGAGATATAAATTTTGTAGTGTTACTTTCTATAATCTCAGCTTTCATTTTCAACTTTGTATTCATAATGTGTTCTTTATTTTTTAATTAAAAGTTTACAGAATACTCCAAAAATCACTTTTAACACCTTAAGTCAGAAAATAGATTCTGCATAAGTGATAGACCTGACAAAATGTTAATATTGCAAAATAAGTAATTTGTTTAGCTTTTGTCCAGGAAACTGCTCTCCTCCCAAAACTCTGTAATGTGAATAATTCTGTGTATTTTTGAAGAATACATACAGTTTGGTTTTGCTGATGGAAACATGAGGACATATCAAACATAACATATTGATACTCATGAAGATTACTTCATCTCAGAAAAGTAATGTAGTCCTCAGTTTTTTGTGTGATTAAGTTTTGGTCACTGATTCTGTATTTTTAAACAAGTGTGGTTAAGGCTGCTTCTACTCTGCTTTCAAACAGCAAAGAAAAGTAAGAGTGCACTGTTGCTATGTGTATGGGAAAGAAAGATACTTCATGTAATAAAAAGGTTAAAGAAGAAATATATTCGGATTTCATTGCTATAGTTCTTGACAGGGACAGTATTTAGCTGAAAATTCAGGGGTACAAAGCTGAGCTTCTGAAAGATTATCATGGAAATAGATGTGTACATGGAAGCAGATTTGAGAACAGGTTTTCTGGATTCTACCTCTGTCCAGGCTTAATACGTGTTCCCTGCAGAGTGCTCCCCTCTCATGATCCTGCCTCATAGCATCTGTTTACCCAATCTGTAATTATCCCCCCAACTTTGTCTGGTGTTCTCTTTATAGAGTTCTTCTAGGTGTACAAAGGACTTTGGTGTTCATTGATGTCATGGTGTTGCGTAATATTGCATTCAGAACTGTTATACTTGCAATGAAAATTAATACAAAAGGGTTAGGTCAAAGATTCCAGACTTTCAGCTGTTGCAAATAAAATTTTTTTACATATATATATATAAAGCAACACGAATGATACTGGTTTAACCATTCATATAACTGAGTATCTTTCATTCTGTTTTGCAAAGTTAATTTCCTTTTCCATTTAGCGAGAGCCTTCTCTCCTTCAGAGAGGGAATGTATGTAAAAAAATTTTGTATGTAAAAATACAATTAGCTCCATTTGTTTGTCAAGTTTTTATTCAGCTGATCTTAGTTTGATCAGAAATTCAGTTCAAAGTTTCAGTGAGAGGTCTGACTGAGCAGAACACTTTTGATCTGCACTGAACTGTGTAAAATCTAAGTTGGTGACATAATAAAAAAAGTTTTTCCTCCGTCATCTCTTTGTGAACACCTGAAATCACTGACCTGTTGTGCAGAGGCCAGATTTCAGTCATTGGTGACCCATAATGGACATGACCTAGCAACCAAGCAGGGACAGTTATATCCAATTAAAAGTCCCTGAGTCATGCAGTCTGTTTAAAATGAAGAATCTAAATAATAGATTGCATGAAGATAGCTGACATTCTCAGTGTCTACTTTGTTTCCATCTTCAACACAAAAGGAGAAGAGAAAGAAGATGGGAGTCAGCTAAGTGAGACAAATGTGAATGAAGGTCTGTGAATATGAGGAAATAGACTAAAGAAAGTAAAAGAATGCTTCAATAATTTAAAGTATCTATAAATCAGTGAGGGCCCAGTGACATTTAACCAGCAGTTCATAAGGAACAGCAACAAGAACTGTGATAATCTGTCAGCTGTATTGGAGGATGGGTAGAGTAGAATTGAGACATCAAGGAGGAGTGAAGCAAATGGTAAGTATGCCGTAAGATAGATAGATTTATCTATTTATTTATTTATTTATTTTAAGTGCAGGAAGCAAAAGTATCCCCAAACTATAAGCCATTTCCATAACACTAAGAAATACTGTATTTTGCATATATGTGAAACTTCAATTGCTATGTCAATTACAGAAACAAACTCTAAGCATCTCTTAGTATGGCCTTAAAGTTTTCTTATGTATACCCTCAAGCTTTTGTGGTAATTGTTGGGATGTTTTTCCTGGTGGAGCAATAAATATGTTTACGTATATTTTTAGCATCACTTCTATGTGTCGCAAGTTGCATATAGTTGATTTTAATCTGCCTCTACTTTCCTGCAATTTATCTATTTGCAGGCAAATATATCATCTCCTGTCACTTCTCACTAGAAAATCTTAGAGTTCTTATTTGGTTTGTTGAATGATTAGGAAGAATGGTTTCTTTCTCCAGGCAGAATATCCATTGCTCAGTCAATTCACTTCTAGCTGTACAAGCAGCCTTTGAAGGAAGTGAAATTACAAACTGGGGGCAGAATTTCAGAAAGATAGGGTGTTGGCTTATATACAGGTTATTGGCTGTATGACAGATGGTGGTTTTGCACATTTCAGCTGTAAAGGAATTCATATCTCAGAATTAGCTGTCCTGCCTACAAGAGAACACAGTATTTCTGACATAGTAGAATGTGTGAGTCAAAGAAATAAAATATTTGAAGGACTGGAGTAGCTGAGATTTTGGGACAATAATTTTAATGGATAATGTTTTGAATGTGGTAGCGATTTACTTTCAGAATCCCACTGTATCACGGCACAGATGAAATGAACAGAGCAGTTTGAGTTGGATTGCTCTCTGAGTATGGGAAGAGAGAGTAGAGCCATCTCCATATGGGTTTGTTGTCTCTGGGAGTCATTCCTCTTTTAACTTAAAAGAGCCTCAATGCGATGACCTTAATGTCATACTGCAGAAGACCACTACAGGATGGGATTTCTGGGAAGAGTTTAGGACCTTCATTGAAATTGTTTGATGCTATTCTAGTTTTATTAAATTAAATGCTACTTCTATTAGATCAAGTAGAATAAGAATAGCAATTTCTTTTCTTTAAACGTAATTGATCTTAGGATTTGTAGAATAGTGTCCTAAGTCTGTGAATGTATTCTACAAATGAGAAACCGAAATAAGTTTGAGATGTTAAGTAAATACCTATATGAAAATACATATTTCATAAAGAGATAAAATAGTGTTCTGGGAATTGGATAGAAATCTGCAGTGTCATTTTAAGGATTTCTCAGAGAAGCACTAAACATAAAAATTTCCAGGAGATTAGAGCAATATGTCTCTGGGTCCTACTAGTTGTAATCATGATAATTATCATGTGCATTAACTATACCGCTATTCTCAGCTATGTAATTATAACAGAACTATAACAAAAAAAAAGTGAATATACTTAATTTCTAAATGATCTGCTATGCTTTAGTGCAAATGACTTGAGCTTTTAAATAGCTAAGTCTTTTTAAAAATGTAAATATGTATCTTTGAACCTGAAAAGACGAATTGCTTTTAAATCTTTATATAGGTCATAAATATGCACATAATCACTCTGTGAAGGCATAGAAGACAAAATAGATTAAGGCTGGAATCAGACAAAGAAACCCAATGAGACAAAGTGGAATTAGGCTTGTGCTCTGTCGAATTGGTAGATACTGGTGTGCATGTTCTAAATTACTCTGGACTCCAGTGCTTTGTTAAATTTGATCTTGGTATGTGGTCTGAGGTGCTGAACTATGCATGAAATGATGCCTGCATGAAATGCTTGTCCAGTGTTTGGGACAATCCCTGAGTGAGCCCATTATGCTTTAAGTTTCATGATGGTACTGTGTAACCGGTAGGGATAGACCCATCACTGTTGCTTTCATGAAAAGCTTTTAAAGGTTCTTATTTGTTTCATAGAAAAATAATCCTATTTCAGATAAACTCGTTTATTTCTAAATTTATAAATGTTAGATGCATTCCACTGATGAAACAGTGTCAGTCAATTTTTTTTTATTTTTCTTCTTTAAATTCCGTTCCAGTTCTCATTTAAACATTGTGGCAAGTGATTCATAATTGCTTCAATTTCATGACTATTCATTCTTTACCTTGCCTAGAATTACAATGAAACTTCTCCTTTTTTTCTATAAAGGATAAATTAATTTTCCTCTAGATTAGGTGCATTAACTTTTAAGTAATTTATTACAGTTGCTTTTGCAAATTTAGGAAAAGTTTCCATGATTCAATTTCTTAGGCAAGGCCAGCGACTGTAGTATTAATTCTTTCTACATATGGTATTTTCCCTAATAAATTTCTCCTATTTGGTCTTTTGATCACAAGTGACAAATTAGAGATGGATAGATTTTGATTTATTTCTTTATTCATATTTGCTATAGGAGAAAGAAACTGTAAAAAACATCTGTGGCTCACTGTCTATTTATCCAGGCAGTGAACTATTTAACAGGGTGAAAATTCCTCCTTAAGCAGTCAATATATAATGAGCACAGACCTGTAAATGGAAATATGAAGACCTGCAACCCTCTACCTGCGGGTGACTCTTATTTTGCTTAAGGAAAAGGCAAGGCAAGGCAAAGAAAGGCAAGGCAAGGAAAGGCAAGGCATTTTTGCAGATTGTTAGGGTCCAAAACTGTACTCCCTGTCTCCTTTCTTATAGACTTCTCAACATGGCTGCAGCTTCTGCCTGGATCTTCTTGCTGCCTTAGCAGTGACAGCTTAAGGTGTCCACAGAAATGGCTTTGGTGTGGTTCTTGTACTTCCTAGTCCTTGACTGCTGCTAAAATTTCCATGACCTAGGTGGTATTCCCTCCAGCACTGAAACATAAGGACCAAATAGAGCATATTTGTAAACTTGAATTGATCATTACTTGAAACATCTACCAAGATAGGACAATGTAGAGAAATCTTTATCCATGCTGAAAGACATGTGGTATGGATCTGACAGCAAAATTATTTTGTCCAAGGTAAGGCTGGAGCTATCCAGGTGATCTTAAAAGTATCTTAATGACAGCAGCCTCATCAGGCACAATTAGATCTCACCAATGCCATCACATTACATTTGTCAGATTCCCCTCTACTCCTCACTTCACCTCTTGCCATAACAACATTATCCAGGGAAAATATACTTAGCAAACTTAAAGCTGCATCTGCAATACCCGTTTTCATAAAAACATTCTCTGCTTAACACCAAATGAATTTTAGGACCCTTTAAAACTACTGTGTCTCTTTCTGTGATCTCAGATCTGCAAATCTAAGGATATAAAACTTCATTGTAATTCATTCTCTTTCTATTTCCCTATTCCTCATGGGGAGAGAGTCTGCTTTATTTCCTGCTTTCTTGCTTCTCTTCCTTGCCATGATTTAGGCTCATTGGAATATGAATCCCCTTGCTGTGGAGCTAATCAGACTGTACAGACGTGCCCTGTATGCAAACAACTGGAGTGCTCCTGCTCTATCTAATGATCTACCACACTTACTCTTAGCCTCATACTCTGTTCTCATTGCTGACAGGCTCTCCAGCCTGGGAAATTGAAGAAGGATGACCTAGCTCAGACTCAAGATTTCCCCACAAGGCAATAGGAATGCATCAGGGTTGGTTCTCGGAGCTGAAGTCTGAAGTCAAGGCTAGACAGGAAGGATGCAGGTTTAAATATAACCTTACAATCTCTTTTGTGGCTTAGACGCAGATAATCAAATGCAGAAGGATTAGGGAATGCACATGTGATCTCTTCAGCAGTGCATATACACAGGAAAGGACATGAAGTTAATGTAGAAGGTAGAATAATGATTTTGGGTATTTGTTAGCAGAGTGTACTTGCTTCCAGGCTGGCCATGGCCTCACCATCTGAGATGTCCTATTCATTTCATTAGAGCTAGTGGAATAAGGACATTACTTCATGAAGATAAAGATTGATTACTTGGATCTTCAGAGTCAGCTTGAATTTGGCTTTGAATATCCACTGGCAAGCGCGCTTCAGCAACTCTACTATATCTCTGTTCTCTCAAATAATTTCTCTCAAATCTTTCATTTTTTAAGAATTATTCTTCCAGGTAGGTATATTTCACCCATCATGCCCTTTTCACACATTTTAAGGGGTATTTTTCTTACAGATACTCTTGGTCAGATTGTCACAGGTGGCCTTTGACACTGAGCTAGATACTCACAAGACCTTGAATTTCCTAGTAACAGTAGTGTTTCTCAGCTAGCAAACTGGCAGGGCTAATATAATAGATATTTTTGTGTCAATTGTAACTTCAGTTCCCAGATCTGTAAGTACAGTGGAAACTCATAAATAAAACCCAAAAGAACACATACGGCTTTGAACCACTGCAAGATTTCTCGATTGGCTAGAATGTGGGTAGAATACTGAACTTACAAATTCATATGAACAGTTCAGACATCCCAGCATCTCAGAGTAATGTGTTGTACATAACATTTCAGCGTACTAGAAATCCCTGAAATGACATTTGCTGTGGGATTTAGGTCACTGTAGTGATAAGAAGTCCATTGTATCCTGGTACATTGTACTAATGATCAGTATATAGTATCTAACCAACAGAATGATTGAGACTGGAAGTGACTTCTGGAGGTCATCTGGTGAAGCAGGGCCACCTAGGCTCTGGGTTGCCCAAGACAGTGTCCAGATGGTTTTTGTGTATCTTCAAGGATGGAGACTTCACAAACTCCCTGAGCAATCTGTGCCAATGCTCAGCCACCCTCACAGTAAAAAAAAAACCCACAGTGTTTCCTGATCTTCAGATGAGACCTACTATGTTTCAAGTGGTGCTCATTGCCTGTGGTCTTGTCACTGGGTACCACTGGAAAGACCCTGGCTCCATCCTCTTTGCACCCTCCTTTTAGGTATTTGTACACGTTGATGAGATCCCTCCTAAACCTTCTTTTCTTCAGGCTGAACAGTCCTAGCTCACTCAGCTTTTTGTTACAGGAGATATACCTTCACCACCTTTGTGATCCTTTTTTGGACCCTCGCCAGTATCATAGAATCTTAGAATATCTCTAGTTGGAAGGGACCCGTAAGGATCATCGAGTCCAACTCTCAGTAGCTCCATCTTTTTCTTGTACTGGGGAGCCCAGAACTGGACCCAGTACTTCAAGTGTGGCCTCACCAGTGCTGAGTAGTGTCACCCCACTCAGCCTGATGGCAACACTCATCATCAATACATCCCAGAATACTGTCAGCTGCCTTGAGGGCACGTGGTTGGCTCCTTTTCAGCTATGTCCACCATGAACCCCAGATATTTGCAGCTGAGTGGCCCTCAACATGTACTGTGCATGTGGTTGTTCGTTCCCAGGTGCAGGACTTTGCACTTGTTGAATTTCGCGAGGTACCTGTCAGCCCATTTTTTCAGCCTGTTAAGGTCCCTCTGGATGGTCGCAAAATCCTCTGATGTATCAGCCACTCCTTTCAGTTTTATATCATCAATAAACCTTCTACTTCTAAAGTACCTCATCATCCAGATCATTAATGAAGATGTTCAATGGGATCAGACTCAGTATTGACCCCTGGGGTACACTGCTACTTTCTGGCCTCCAGCTAGAATTCATGTCACTGATCATCATGCTCTAGGCTTAGACATTCAGACAGTTTTCAGTCTATCTGCCTCATTCAGTACAGGCTCATCTAGCCCGTGCTTCATCAGCTTTTGTGTGAGGGTGTAATGGGAAACAGTGTCAGAAGCCTTACTGAAGCTGAGGTAGATAATGTCCACAACTCTCCCTCTAGTTACCACACCAGTCGTAGCAGTAGAAGGTTATCAGGTTGGTCAAGCATGAACGGGTGTTATTGGCCAGACAATTACATTTCCAGCAGGCAGAATTACTGGCAGCATGTATAAGAACAGATTTAGGGAACTGACACAAAAGACTGAAACAAGATGTGACTCTGGCCTCCTGTCTTTGAATAAAGTTAAATGAAATGAGTGCCACTTCTCCCATATTAAGGGTTGTGTATTTTTTTCTTGATATCGATAATACATAGATCAAGATAGTCCTTTCTTGAAAAAAAAAAAAAAATTGAAAGGAGAAAATACCTTTCTTATCTAACTCAAGCATTCACTTATGTTGTAGGATATCACAGCAGAGGTGTTAAGCATCTGATTTCTTTAACTGTTGTAGATTTTGTGACCATGAAAGCTTTAGAAGCCTTTCTTGTTGGGGATATTCTGCTTTGGGTAAGTAGTCAGCTACTTACTGGCCTGAAGAGATAATAGTTCTGCAGTTGGAAATAAGGGCACTTGAGATACTTGGATGCTTATCCCAGCTCAAATGAATATTTAAGGATTTTATATGAAGTAGACAAGCTTCAACAAGAGAGAGAAGATCCTTAAATATTCATCAGAAAAAGGATTAGGGTTTGAGTCTCTCTGGTGAATGCCCTAACAACTGGTCTGCAGAATTCTCTTTTTTCCTTCTCTATTGCTCCTTGAGTAGCTAAGTTTTTCTTAAAAAACAGAACAGCTTCATAGGTAGACCACAAGAGAGCTTTTCCCCAGCGCATCACACAGACTCATAATTAAGCACAGACCTAAGATCAGACTTCTTCTACAGATCAAGCAGAAAAAGGAATTAATATGTTGGCCTCCTATGTGCCAGGTGAAGACTTAAATGGTTAGGTTTCTGGATGTGAAAGGAGGCATGTCTTTCTCAGGTGGGTTTATATGTGATTTGAACTGTGCTAATCTACTGTGCATCCCATAGAACCTGAGGAATTACTAAGTAAGTACTACGTACTACTCTGTGGCTGATGTACTAATAATACTGGGACTTTAAAAGGAAAATATATAGTAGATTTTAAAAAGTCAGGTTTCCTAAATGATGGGTTTTAGTGTTTTTGGGCCTTTATGCCCTTCTTGGAAATCTGTCCCTAACATGTCAGGTATCTGTAACTGAAACCATTCTTAAAATATAATTACAGTGTCAGATCACTTTCATCCTTTTTTGGGGGGAGGGAAGGGGATCAAAGGAAATACAAGACTTTTTTTCCTGTTAATGACATGTTTTTTGTATTTCTAGAACAACTTTTATATCATAATTGCTCATTAAAAATAGTGTCTAGGACACAGAGCCCTTTCTGGAGTTTTCTCTTTTTTTTCAGGTTTGTAGCTAATCATTATGAGCATCTGAGCAGAGTGATAAACAGGAGCTATCTGGATGTTTTAAAAGAAGAGTGGTGACACTGAGTAGAAAATGAAATGTCAAATTGACCCAGCGCTTTTTTTCTTAAAATGGAGCTTTTTACAGTCTCATTAGTCAAGATATTGTTGATTACAAGAGTTCTTATTAAAATTTGTTAAAATCTCACACTTAGCAGACAATTTTATTGAATATTGCTGGCATAACAGCACAAATCCTTCTCACTAGCAGCAAGCAAATTTCCATAAAGCTTTTGCAAAAAAAGAGGGAGAGAAAAAGTAAAGGAAAATAGCAACTTTTACAATGTTATGTTGTGCATAGCTACTATTTGGCAGGGGTGTGGAAATCGTCATCTTTAAGTCACTCATATAGCGGACTTTTACATCTGTAGTTACAATTTTGCTCCCTTCATAAGCTTTTGGAGCATTTATCTTCATATTGTCTTTGGTTAGATTGCAAGCTGTGTGGCTCAGGGCTGATGTCTCATATTTGCCTGTGAAGTATGCAACAGAAGTGGCTTCTATGTAAATTGACTTGAATTATAGTGTGTCTCTTATAGGTAATATCTTTCATCCAAGACAGAATATTGAAACCTGTTCTTAGCTTTTATGTAGCCTGGTTAAGAAGAACTTCTCATGTCAGTGAAAGTTTCACATGAGTAAATGTGAAATGAAGATTTGATAAATAAAATTATTCTTCTGTGTTCTGAATCCATTTCCTTCTTTTACTCTTGTGCTCAGGAAGGTACGATGAAAGGAATGGTAAAATTAAATGTTCCTTATGTTACTGTAATAAATCCCACATATACCTAAGCTTGTGTTTGTGGGAATAGAAAAGAATCTGTCAAGCAGTAGTACTACCTTTGTGTGTGTGTATGTGTTTCAGTTGTTAAAAAAATGCTATTGTACAGACAGATTTATGAAAACAGTGTTTTGGAGAGGGAAAAAAAAAAGGTGGAGGATTTCTTTTACCTTTTTCATAGAGAACAATTGTCTCCTCATGCTCAGGAGGAGCTGACAGCTTAACACCATTCTGCTTTGTATAATATTTGTTTATTTTTTAACAGGCTATACCCTATATGAATGATACAGCAGTATTTGGTTTATACTGAAAACTCCCAAACTTTTTCGTATTGGTGCAGCACGTGAAAATTGAAAATGTGGTTGTAACAAACCAAAACGGTAAACTAAGGGCAAAGGAAAAACATTTCTGTCTAGACACTTCAGTGCTTCCAGATCCTCTGAAAAATTTGGGCCATGTAGTACCTTAGCACACCCATTTCTGTGTGTTGTTTAGGATTAAAGTTATGTTTTTTTCTGCAGGTCTCCTGATAGCCTCTGCTTAATGTGCCTTGGTAAACATTGTGGGGTGACCTGGGACTCTTGCTCTCCGTCCCTCCTCACCCATCCTGTCACTGTAGGGGCTGCGTGCACAGCCAAGACGATGTGGGCAGGACATCCTGTGTCCTGCAACCTCAAGCTGAACTGTAACTCTGAATACAGGAAAGGGTAATGTATGTTGCTTACTGACCTGGGAGCCAGGAGGATTTAGAGCTACTTCAGGACCTGTACATCACTAGCAGCATTAGTTGCAACCCAGCATCTGGGTGAAATCTGGTTTAAGCAGTAAAATACCAAAGAGATTTTCTACAGTCTCTGGATTACTGTTCACTATGTTTTGATTATTTTTAGTGTCATGTGTTACTAATCCATTGGTTGCACCAAAAAAACCCCAAAAACCCAACCAATCAAAATAAACAAACAAACAAAAAAAAAATCAAAACACCAACCCAAACCAAAAAAACCCAACAAAAATCAAAACAAAATATAACCAACCACACAAAAAACCAACAACAATAAAAACAAACAAACAAACAAAAAACCCAAACAAAAACGAAAGACAAACTCAACTGTTTTACCTTTGGCAATCTGTTTACATACAGCATGAGGAAATGGAACTGGCCCTTCTTTGCTGGAACAGCTTGTTATTCTAAATATTTCTGTGCCCTTGCCAAAATATCAGGAAAATTAACTTTAAGTAATCTGTTGAAAATAATAGTAAAAACCATTGAACTGTTAAAGTATAAACAAATCAAACACATTACAGACTCTCCTGTTATGGTTCTAAAATCATTTGGGCTTGAAATTAAGATTGGCAAGCCATGACTGCATTTAGTAAAGAGAAAATGAAGTATTAATTGTTCTATTTTTCAGCATCCAGTCTGCAATTTGAATATGTAATCAGTTTCTTCTGTAACCTCTGATATAAGACTTTGATGCCTGAGAATTGTTCATACAGAGTTCCAAACATGCCCTAGTTTTTGTTTAATTTTTTTCTTTATTTTTTGGATTGACATTGAATATTCCAGCTTGCTTTTCAGCTTTGCTGTTCCTGTCATTGCCAGTGAAATAATATTAATAATCTGAAACTTTCAGTATTTCATTTCCTTTGAAGTTGTGAATAACAGATTTTGAGAGATGTTGCTGTTCAAGGACTTTGTAAAGTGGAATGTTCTAAGGCACAAATTAGGTTTTGATTTGGCTGGCCTATTTCTGAGATCCAGGGCCTGATTCTTCTCATTGTGTGAACAGTGGGAAAGCTAAAACTCATGGTATTCCAGTGGTAGTCACTTACAGTGTTTCTTCTAATAAAGTATCTTCTGTCTTGCTTAAAACTGTATTTACTACTTCTGAAATTATGAATTTAAAAGTAAAATGTATATTGTGGCCCTTGTAACTTCACCATTGTTCCATAAGCCTGCTACATAACCAGCTGCTTTATACTTCTTCAGAACGAATGGAAAAAAATGGAAAGCAGTGAAATCAATACCGATCTATTTTGTCCATATTCAGTGAATGAAAAAGTAGCCTTTCCTAATGAATAGAATCAGGTATTTGCACCACTGAGTACTTAAATATAAACCTGTTATCCGTAGCCATTCGTTAATTAATGATTTGCCTAAGTAGACACAAGGGAGAAGAAAACAGAGGTAGAACACTTGGAAATGGAGTTAATACTCAAATGCTAAAGACATAGTTTTCAAAAGGACAGTCAAGTGAATCAAATGCATAATGAAGTGTGTCTTAAAATTGCATATTAACTGATGGACCTGTGGATAAGTGCATGAGGTCAGTATTGAAATGAAAGGAAGCCTGTACAGGAGGGAATGGAAAGGGAATATTTATGTATTTGCTACATGTTATAACCCTATTTCTCTAATTCCAGATCTTTACATATACAGTATTTGTAAGAAACAATCTGATGCCAATTAATATAGTGAAAGCATGTGTTTTGAGACATACCTTGCTCAAAATGTCTCATAACCTAAGTAGAAGAAATGACAGCCTGGAGCAGTAATGGAGAGACAGGATGTTCTTCTTGTTAAAGTACCAGCAAAGGGATCTTGGGAAATCTGAGTTCAACTCTCAAAGTTCTTGAAAGCTCCATGTGATGCTAGGCAAGACACTTGAGCATCTTAGCAAGGCCGTCAGTCTCTGGAATACCTTAGACTCTTGGGTACTTTTGAAAATTGTTTTCCATAAACTGTCAGCAGCACTTTTGTGTTGATCCCATCTTTCACTTGTGTTTTCAAATATCAGCTCCATCATAACAGAGATGGATGTCTCCTGGTTGTGTTGTAGAGCACTTAGTGAACTGAAGCCCTTCATGTGAATTCCTAAGTCCTCTGTGAGGGTGAATGTGTATTCCACATCCTGGAACGCCCAATTCTTAAACAATGATAAGCTGAACTTCAATTATATTGTAGAAAAATAATTCTTATACTGCTAATTCACATTTAATAGTTCTTATTACACTATTCCTTGAATGAACAGTGCTACCAGTCTTGTGTTGAGGCTTGAGCCTTATACATGAGTACTCTGGACAGTCAGGTGAATGTGGTATATTTTCTGTAATGGATTTGCAGAGCTGCAAAGTTTTTCAGCCATGTACTGAGCTATCTCAATAATTTATAAGCATCTCCTCATGAAACTTATTCATGAAATCCATGGGAAACAGTCCTGAGACTTGAATTCATAGCTTTATATAATACGAATTCAGATGGTTCTTCATCCAACAGTACAGGTGTTCTGTAAGTGGTGGAAACTGCATTCTCAAGACTATTTTATTACTATAATATTGTACCGTCAGAAGCAAAACCTGGAGGCCTTTAGAACAAGTGAAGAAGTTGATCTTCTAAGGTAAACAGAAATTTTTCAAATATCAGGGCTTGTGTAAAGACAATGTAAGATTTCTGAAAAAGAGTGGTAACTAAAATGTGTAAACCCCGTGTAAACCCCGAAGCATCTAACTTTAAGACTCCTGGGTGCCTAATGGGGTTGAAAGCTTGACTTGGTACCTTACTCCCTACAGGATGCACGGAAAGAGGAACCAAAGGTTAGAGTTAAATACCCTTATGGCTCTAGATGCTTTGAGTGCCCTTCAATTGTGTGCAGCAATGGGCTGCTGTAGGAGAGCCTATCTGGTTTTCAGTGGTCAAGAGAAGGCGTTTCTTTTATATATCTGTTAAAGTGCAGATATATGTTTGCATATATCTGTGCACCTGTGCATCCTACAGTTTTTTTGTAACCTTACAGAAGTGGATTGGGATACTGGAAATCTAGAAATGCCTAACATCCTGCTTTTCAAGGGTTTCCATGGCTGTAGGGATTGGATATTCCTGTACCGGTTATCCTGGAATCTTCCTTGCCACAAGAAAGACTAGGAGTTTATTTCTTAAAGTCAGAAGTAGGCAATGCTATTACACACGCAAGTGCTGGGAAGGAAATACACACCCTGTTTCAGAAGTAAAAGCTCTTTTTGTTCTGTTGCTGTTTGATAAGCATGTTTTTAGTGCTTAGGATGAATTTATACAAGATATATTTTTATTTGGAGTGGTATATTGGCTTGAATAATGCCATAAACTTGAGGCCCCCAACACAAGAGGGGTATAGACCTGTTGGAGTGAGTCCAGAAGAGGGCCA
The DNA here is from genome assembly GCF_004027225.2 of Strigops habroptila. NCBI lineage: Eukaryota > Metazoa > Chordata > Aves > Psittaciformes > Psittacidae > Strigops > Strigops habroptila. The sequence goes on from NC_046358.1 coordinate 30,751,118, forward strand.
CGAAGATGATCAGGGGACTGGAGCACCTCTCTTATGGAGACAGGCTGAGAGAGTTGGGCTTGTTCAGCCTGAAGGAGAAAAGGCTCCAAGGAGACCTTAGAGCAGCCATCCAGTGCCTACGAGGTACTGGATTTACAAAGGGGCCTACAAAAGAGCCAGTGAGGGACTTTTTACAAGGGCATGTAGTGATAGGATAAGGGGCAATGGCTTTAAACTGAAAGAGGGTAGATTTAGATTAGATATAAAGAAGAAATTCTTTACTCTGAGGGTGATGAGGCACTGGAATAGGATTGCCAGAGAAGTTGTGGATGCCCCATCCCTGGAAGTGTTCAAGGCCAGTTTGAATGGGGCTTTGAGCAACTAGATCTATTGGAAGGTGCCCCCGCCAATGGCAAGGGGTTTGGAACTAGATGACCTTTACGGTCCCTTCCAACCCAAACTGTTCTGATTCTATAACTTAGTCTTGCCACTCTCTGGAGATTTGATCTTAAATCTGCCTGTCAGGAGATACATGTGTTTGTATATGAGTATGAAATTATTGTTACTGAAGCATGGGATGAATTGCTTGAGGTAGTTTTCATGTGAACTTAGCTCTATGAAGTTGGTTTCATGTGGTGTGATGATTCTAGCTAAATGGTTTCATTTCCTATCCCTGCTGCTCACTTCTGCTTGACACCAGCATTTCTTCTGTTGCTTGGTTTGGCAAAACCCTTCATAGAGTTTGGCTTTCCAGTGGAAACTGATCTGGTTAATAATAAGCCATCCTAAAGACAGAGGTCTGCAGAAAGCATAGCTGTTGAGTTTTAAGTGTGTATGTAATAAACCAGTACTACCCCTGGACATACTATAGTATGCAGGCTGACATTAGATGATTTAAATCTTTGTTCAGGAATTAACGTGGGGGTTTTCGAGGATCTAATTGTAGGAATTGGATGTCTGCATTTCTAAGGGACTGGTCTACAGGTCTTTCATGCTACTTCCTGAACCTCACTCATCCTATATTCTTGGTTAATAAATGCAAATTTTTGTATATATGGAAGGCTAAGGACAATTCATAAAGGCTGTCTCTATGACCTCATTTTATGTAGCCTAGAGAATTCAAATAGACAAATCTGTTGTCAGAAATATAAAGCTGTGTTTCTGAAACCACTATCAAGTAGCAGAGGAATGATTATGTTGTCAAAAGATTAACATTATATGTCCTGTGATCAAATATTGAGAGTAAAGGCCGAACCACGAGAGAAAGAACCTCTTTTTAAAATAGGCACTTGTGAAATGGGACCAGAACTGTGTAATAGAACTACTGAAGGAAAAAAAAAAAAAAGTCAAATCTTTACTGTCAGAAGCCAAGACAAAAAAATTGAATAGAATTTCAGATTTGATTGGTTTGATTTGGTTGGATTGGTTTAGTATTCAAGTTTACCTGATGATTCTTGTGGAATTTTCTCTATTTTCTCGATAGATCGGGATATCTTAATGTTCTCTCCCTTTTAATCCATTGAAGAAAAAAGTAAGTGAAATAACTCAGTGTTGCAATATCTTGCTGACTATTATTCTGAAATTTTATGAGGAAATGAAAAGTCAGTGATAATGATGCATTTCACATTCTCTTGCCTCTTCTCCCAGTAGAGTAAAATAAAAAATCACATCTTCAAAGTCTGATATTCTCATGAAAAAGTTAAATTAACTAAACTCAGATCTATTTTTGCTCTGTGGGGAAAAAAAGAAGAGCTGAGAAGGCTTTTCAGGAGATTATAGCTCTCTAGAGCTATAATCCAGAGCTTTTCTATGCCCTTTTTGTCAGTTTAGTAAGGGGAAAAAAGGAGAGGAAGACAACATAAAAATGCAACAAATGCAACATGAGAAGAGTGTTATGATTACTCATAATAATGGCATAGTTTCATATGCTTACGTGTGAACGTCAGTGCAGCTTCCATATTTGCCCTGCCATCTGTGAGTACTAAAGGTTATGAATGTGTGATAACCACGGGTAGCAACGCAAGATACGTACAATGTAGTATCATTCAGACCAACAATGGCTTTAATATCTGGAAAGAGACCCTCCCTTCTCACTTGGGTAGTCTGCTGTGCAGTTGATCCTGAGCAAGTGCAGATTGGAGCCCTATTTAACCTATTCACAAGTGATGGAAAGTTATCCAACAACTGTGATTACATAGAAATATCTTAAACCAGTTCAACAGACACTGAAAGATATTGAATTTTTTCCCCCTCTATTTTTTGTGGGTATATGGGAACTGGGAAGATCAAAGTTTAAACAAGACTATTTTGATAATATGCTTTAATTAATGGATACAGATGCGTAAGGTATATCACAAAAGTCTCAGGAAGACCATGATGCAACCATTTTGCAAGACTTTTTGTACTTGATATTCTATAATCCCATGATTTGTGAGCCCTCACAACAAAGATAAAAATACTCTTTTATTCTATAATTTTGATGCTTTGCTTTACAGTCCAGTTTCTAGAAGCTGACTTGGTGGCCAGACCTATTCAATGTCTTTCCATAGACAACATACAGGAAACTACTGTGAGTTAGGAATGTAGATGTATCCCTTGCCCAGCAGTTTGTCAGGGTGCTCAGTGTCACTGAATCTGTATGGGTACCCTTCTTACTTTGCCAAAGTACTCTGGACTATCACCCTGTTTTCTGCCCTGCCTTAGCATAGAGAACCATGTTGTAGAAGTCAGGGCTTCTTCCTGGTTGTGAAGCTTTAGTGGAGAGGTAAGGAAACATCCACCTTTTCTGGAGTCAAAGGACAAATACCATCTTAGCTCTCCTGCTCTTCAAGGATATCTTCTAATGATTTAGTTAAACAGCTCTGAACTGCAAAGGGGAGAAAGAATTTCTCAAAAATCAGTAGGTTTGTGAAATCCAAGATATTTTAACATAAGACTGAGCATTGAGTGAGGATAAGGAAAGTCATAAAACTTCATTGAACCATACTGTGACTACTTGCACCTTTTAGAAGAAACCATATTACAAATACTTGACATTCCACTGTGGTCTGTAGTATTAACAAAAAAAGCCTTCACTGATTCTATTTCTGATTTACAAAGATTAGTCTCTAGGACATGCAAAATATGTGCAAAGCCATGCAGTATAATTTTACATTTGGAGCAGAAAGAATTGTGTTTAAGTGATAAGAAGATGTATTGGAGACTGCTTTATCTTCAAGTTGCTAATCAGTTAAGATTCTTTAAGGGATGTAGAGAGGATACTAGAAAAAAAATTTATCTAAAGCTACTGCTCAGGAATACAGTAATCAGTTATCAGAGCAATGTAAGTGAGACTGACTTTCCTTTTTCCCCAAGAGAACTGTGCTGTGATCCATGATTCCTGTATAACCCCTGTTTATATTTCACTGCCTCCAGGTATTAAATGTAGGCTCAATAGAGCTTGTGGTAGGCAGAATGACTAATTACTTGAGCTTCTGACCCTGTTCTGCTCTGGTAAGATTGAGTATCTGTTGACATGGGTGCACCCACCAGTCAAAATAGTGTTTTAACTATTGATGTTTTGACTGTTTGATGTACTGATCATCCTTTGGCAAGCCACTGGCTTATGCAAACACTACCGTAATTGTAAAAATTATGCAATTCTGTGTGCTGAAATTATGCATCAGTGAAGAACTGAACTAAAAGCTTACCTTTCAAAGAGTCTTGATATGTAGATTTGCCCTTCATTTTGGCTACACGTGGCTGTACACTAATATTTCCCTAATCAGTCTCCTACATTTGTCATACCACCAGGACAGGTTCTGCTGCACTCATCCCCCACCTTAGATTCCTCTTCTTTATTAATGGTGGGTTTAGGTGTTTTGTCGTGAGCCTCCCGATCCATCTGAGATGGCAGCAAATGGAATGTAATGAACACCATCAGTGGATTTTTCATCATTTTTAGAAAAAACTCCTGTGTTTTCTCTCACTGCCTTTTATGAAAAATAGGCCCATCAAGCTTAAAAATGAAATATCTCCCTATGTTAAAAGAAAAAAGGCATCTCTTCAGTTCTTCTTAATGATTCATTACTGTCGACACCATAAAATTGGCCATGTCAGGTTGTTGTTATAAGGGGTGTCCATGACTAGCAGATTATGTGGACCAGATTATTTATAAGCATTTTTGAAAGTTCTGATTAGTTTACAAAGAGGCACTTTGTTGTTTAAATGAAAAAAAAAAATTAAAGGGGATGCATAGTTTTACTCCTATGTCTGTCTCCTTAGCTCCTGACATTTTTCCAGAAAATGGCTAGTTGAAGAGAGGAAAATTTTGTGTCATGTAAGGTATATCTGTTTTGGATGAAAGTGTTCTGTCTCTTCTACAGTATGTGAAGGATTGTCTTTGACACTGTATTCAATAAGGGATTGTTACTACTCCCCAAGTAGGTACTGAACATGCTGTGTGTGTTTCCAGAACATTACCAGACTCTTCAAGTAGAAAGGCAGGAGGCAAAAGTTTTGCAAATACTCTTCTAATGAAGTCAGAGACAAATGGAGCAATGTTTGTCCCTTTGTGAGCCATGAAAGAGCATTCCACAGAATAAATGGATCACCAGCACCAGTGTTTCATTTGGTTTTTTGTTTTTTTTGGTTTTATCTTTTTGTTTGTTGTTTTTTTGTTTGTGGTTGGGGGTTTTTTTGTTTTGTTTTTGTTTTGTTTTTTGTTTGGTTTTTTGGGTTTTTTTTGTTTTTGTTTTTTTTTCTATGGAAGCATGTTTAGATAGCATTTGGCGCTTCTTCCTTATATAGCCGCTGTTAGTGACTGATTCTGTATTACAGAGGGCAGGGCTGCCATCCAGATTGAGCCAGAAAGGCTGGAAAAATGGGCTATCAACCACCTTGTGAAATTCATTGAGGACATACATTGGAACAAGGGAGATTCTGACTGGATACAAAGAAAAACTTTTTCAATATGAAGAGAGTGTAGCATTGGAGGAAATTGCCTAGGGACATTTTATTCTATCCGTTCTAAGTGGTTTTAAAGGCCAAACTGGATAAACCCTTGAACAACTTTGTCTTATCTCATAGCTGACCCTGATCTGAGCGGAAAGTTGGACTTGGGACCTCAAGAGGTCTTTTCCAAGCTCAGTTATTCTATGATCGGATTTTAAATATCAGTAAATTTGTAGATGCTAATGCATTGGGTAACATACCCCTTGTTTTCACTTTTTTTATTACTTCCCTGTACTGTTAGATAAAATTTATTGAAATAAGCAATACTACCACTGGTATGTTGATTGTCCAGCAGTTACTCAAGCTAGGCAGGGACTAGTGCTGAGGGACCTTATGGTCTTTGAATAATTTTGTAAAGCTTTGTATATTCTGACCTTTAAATAGAATAAAATAAGTTGTTAAAATTCTGTATCTTTCATAGCTTTTTTAAGAACTTAGGTATGTTTCAATTTTCTGGAGGACCTGAAGCTGAAGATTTGTCATCTGTTTTATAGAGTCTTTACAAGACTTTATGGGTGCATTTCACACTATGAAAAATAGAAGTAAGAAAGCATGACTTGCAAGAAGTAATTTAAATGAATAGAATAAAACAGAAGACTGGTCTCTTCTATAATCCAACATTTATGCACAGATTTCAAATAAGACAAATTGTTTTCCACTCTCTGCCCATTTATGCTGCCTTTTATCTTTTCAGCACTTCTTCATTGCTATGTGTTTTAAGATTGCCTGGTCTCATTTAGATTGCTAGTGTGGGATTATTAATTAAAAAACCCCAACCAATCAAACAGTATTTGGCGTGTGTTTATTGCTTGGTGGTGTGTTTTTTTTGTTTGCCCTTTTTTTTTTTTTTTTGTAGTACTATGTGGATTATCTGTAATAGCTTGACATCTGTCAGCTTCCTGAAGTTATCCTCTTGGTTCTTCTCCCTTGTTACACAATATCTCTCTGTTCTTTTTAGCTCATGCATGTAGTACACTAACATATTTGCCTGAGTCAGCAGGAAACTTTTTTTTGACTTTACTGGTTTTTGGACCAGGCTTTTGGGTCTAAGAGTCTTTCCTTACAAGCCAGACCTTCAAGCTCTAAAAATTAAGTTTCTCTCTAACATACTAAATCTACTTAGTGACAGGGAATCTTATGATAATGCAGTTTCAAGGGATTTAGTTTGGGGATCTCATAGGAAGGACTGAGATTTTGACTGCTTAAATGAAATACTATGTTATTTTAAAAGTAATTCACTTATCTTTCGTTATTTCCACAGTACAAGAAAAAAGTACTGTACAAAACCTCAATTTAACCAAAGAACTTTCTATTAATCTCCATAACTTTTGAATAAACATGTGTTGGTTGAGATACTTTGTTTCTTTTAATTCCTAATAAAATATTCCTGTTTGAATGAAAAGCTTGTATTAGTTCCAGTTGAACCATGATCCCTGTTTTAATGAAAGGTTGGTCAAAGAAGGCTGGAGGCCTGTAAGGGTATGTACCACTGAACCTAGTCCTGTAGCTAGAGCAGGAGACACAGTAAATGTCCACCTGGAATGGATTTATAGAACTATTCCAGATGACCCAAGACCTTCAAATAAACTTTTGACTTACACTGTCACCCTGCCCCAAGCCACAACTATTTTGTGTGGCAGGAATAAACTGGGGAGTCATCACGAAGTATTTCAGAACCCTGGTATGTATTTCTTTATAAAAAAACCTCAGAGGACCTAAGGAAGCAGGCCATGTGTTATTTTACAATATTTAATAATATCATGAATGAAATATTTCTGCTGGATACTGAGTGACGTTACTTTAAAGTCACATGTGAATAGAAAAATCTCAGCTGCATTTCCAAGAATTTAAAGTTGCTGGGCAAACCAGTAACCGTTATGTCCTGTGGCACCCATTCATGCAGTGGTGGAAAATGAAAAACTACACAAAACAGCTGACACCCAGAGATGCATTAAAATGCATTAAAAGAAGTAAAAATCCCTTCTTGTTCCTCCTAGGATATCAGAGAAAGCTTGAAGTATGCGTTTAATTCAATGTGTCATTCATAATGCTAACAATTACTGATTGAATAATCTCAGTTTTCGCTGTTCATACAGTATCACGACCCCAAAAATTTCTACCACGGACTTGACTTATATCTCTTGAGCAAGTTATTTGCTCTCACAATTCAATGCTAGAAATGGCTTCAGAACCTCACTTCTTGGAACAGAAAAACATGGTGATTGTAATATTTTATTAATAGCAAATTTCTAGTATTCATGTTACAGGGATGTTTATGTAGGAGGGACTGAACTGAAGAAACCTACTACTTATGTGTTAATAATTTGAACTCATGCTTTCCCACAATCTGAGGATTTTGGTTAATGCTTCTGACATTTCAGTCTTAGTTCCAGCCGCGTCCCACATTTATTCTATCCCTTTGTTTTCACTTTCCCAAACTTCATGTCCCCTTTCCTACTGTCTTATCTTAATTGGACCTCAGCTGTTCCTTCATGCTGTCAGTTCTGAAATGTTCACCCACCTTTCTTTGATGCTGCTCTGTACAGGTGTTTTCAGCCTTACTGCCTGAACCCGACTGAGCAATAACTAATTCATCTTCACATGTAAGCTCTTTTGTAGCTATTATTTCTGGGATCTTGAGTCATAGTATGGAAAGGAAAATTATACCTTGGTTCTCTCTTTCATATTTAATAATGCATTTCAAAAAGAGATTCTTAGAGTGAAGGTAACGTTTCAATTGCATTAGACTTTAAATGAAATAACACCTAGAGTGTTTCAGTTACAGAAGTAGTACTCCTAATGAATTATATCCTAAGGTCCTTCATATTTAGTCAGTCTTTACCAAGTAAATCTTCTATCAGTTTCAAAGTAAAGGCTGTTTTTAGGAAATTAATTGAAGGGTGTTGCATATTCTCACTCTTATTATTAAAACAGGGCAGTATTTTTTGCAGGTTACTAATTCATTGCAAATCCAATTTGCAATGATTAATAATCGACATTCGTTGTCACTGTGGTTTGTATGGGCTTGCTACACTTAATTTAATAGAGGTAGTCCACTTTTTACTTCAGAAGCAATAACAACCTGTATAGCTCTGCTCTTTAGCGAAACATTTTTGGAACTCCAGATTGGATGAATCAGCATTTGGCTTTATTTCTGTGAAGAATCTTCAGAACCAAAGTAGAGGGATGGACCTCTCAACAAAGCAAACATATGTGGTACCTTTGGTAGTAAATATCACTGAAAAAAATCAGGCTGTGAATAACCAAAGAGAGAAAATTAAGGCCTTTTTTTTTTTTTTTTCCCCTTGAAAGGCTGGTCCTGTAGGTCAAACTGGAACACATTAATACTGCAAATTTGGAAGGCTGCATTACCACCACCTCTTTCCTACCCTTTCTGTGCCAAGGCTCTAGGGACTGCTAGATTAGTCACTTTCAAAACCAGTAAAACTGGTACATGCAATTAAATTATCACTGTAAATATAATACAAAGAATAGCAGCACTATTCTCTCAGCCAGTATGCATGGTGAGCTACAAAAACAATTTAGATGTAAGTGCTGTAATAAATACAAAAGGAAAGTTTAGTAAGTTTCTGTAAAGGAAAAGTTTTATATAGTGCCGTTTACAGAAAGCAAAAAATACCAAGACTCTTAACTTAAAAGTTTGTGACAAAACACTTAAAAGCATTAGAAGAGTCCTTTAGCCAAGACTCAGTTGTGAGGGTAAAGATCAGTCAAGATACTTCAATTAGTTCTGCAGAATAAAAGAGTGATATAAAGTATGGGATTGGGATATAGCACAGAAAGAGGGTGATTTTTTTTTTTTTTTTTTTTTTTAATCTTCATAGAATCATAGAATAGTTAGGGTTGGAAAGGACCTTGAGATCATCTAGTTCCAACCCTCCTGTCATGGGCAGGAGCACCTCGCACTAAACCATGTGGTCCAAGGCTCTGTCCAACCTGGCCTTGAACACCACCAGGGATGGAGCATTCACAACTTCCTTGGGCAACTCATTCCACTGCCTCGCCATCCTCACAGTAAAGAACTTCTTCCTTATATCTAACCTGAACTTCCCTTGTTCTAGTTTGAACCCATTCCCCCTTGTCCTACCACTACAGTCCCTAAGGAAGAGTCTCTCCCCAGCATCCTTATAGACCCCCTTCAGATACTGGAAGGCTGCTCTGAGGTCTCCACACAGCCTTCTCTTCTCCAGGCTGAACAGCCCCAACTCTCTCAGCCTGCCTTCATACGGGAGGTGCTCCAGCCCTCTTATCATCCTTGTCACCCTCCTCTGGACTCGCTCCAACAGCTCCATATCCTTTTATGTTAAGGACACCAGAACTGTACGCAGTACTCCAAGTGAGGTCTCACGAGAGCAGAGTAGAGGGACAGGATCACCTCCTTTGACCTGCTGGTCATGCTTTTTGATGCAGCCCAGGATACGGTTGGCTTTCTGGGCTGCAAGCGCACACTGCCGGCTCATGTTAAGCTTCTCATTGACCAACACCCCCGAGTCCTTCTCCACAGAGCTGCTCTGAATCTCTTCTCCGCCCAATCTGTAGCTGTGCCTGGGATTGCCCCGACCCAGGTGTAGGACCTTACACTTGGCTTGGTTAAACTTCATAAGGTTGGCATCGGCCCACCTCTCAAGCATGTCAAGGTCCCTCTGGATAGCATCCCTTCCCTCCAGCATATCAACCGAACCACACAGCTTGGTGTCATCAGCAAACTTGCTGAGGGCGCACTCAATCCCACTGTCCATGTCGCCGACAAAGATGTTGAACAGGACCTGTCCCAATACTGATCCCTGATTTTTTTTTTTTTTATAGGAGACACATATTTGAGCAGAGATGATATACAAAATGCACAAAACCAAAGAAAACTCAAAAGTACCTGTCAAGCACATAAATTTTGTAGAATCGTTTTTTTTTTTTTTTAATTCAAAGTTAATTTAGCACGGCAATATTCCTATTAAAACAGCCAAGTCTATGCAAAAAAAAACCTGTTTGCAACCAGGGGATTTCCCTGCCTTATGCAAAGCTTTACTCTTCCTTTACCGCTTTTTTTTTTTCCTGTTGCTTTATATGGAATTTAGGGATCCATCACTATTAGTTTCCAAATTTATTTCTTTCCACTTTATTCTTACTGGATTCAATGATTTGATGTACGTTTTTCTTCTGTAAAGAAACACACCATTACTCAAAAGCTGCTGTCTCTTCAAGTAGCTTACTCATTCTCTCATGTAACATCTCTGGATACATAGCTTCTCTGAATGTGTTTGGATTTTTCAGAGAGAACACTTTGTGAGCTTAAATGTCAGTGATTTCCCCAAAAGATGACCTCATTAAACTCTATATATGTTCCCCAAGAATTTACATTGTGGCTCCTGACGGAAAAGAGACTGCAAAAGTAACACCCATTTAATAAATCCCCTTTAATGACAAGTATGGCTTGGATTCGTTTCATTTTTCTTTCATGACAAAAACATGAGTCTCATTAAAACCGAAAACATGATAATTGCTATTAAAGTTAAAATTTTCAGAGTATGCGAAATGTGTGAAAAGTGTGAAAGCATCCAAGCTGATTTTGGTCAAAATTGCTTACAGTTTTTTAAAATGAAATTCATCATATTGAGTTTTCTTACTGGCATGCTCTGATTTTTCCATTTTGCTGACACTGTACTCAGAATTATTTTTTAAAGAGGTAGTGCCTTGTTCCACCCAAAATTTCTCAATTGCTTTGTTGAAGCAAGAAAGCAAGCAAGCAAAAAAATCCTTTTAATTCATCCGGGACAGCTTTTCAATGCCTTTGCTGTGTTCATGTCTTTAGGGAAAGTGTGGCAACTGTGTGATAAATTTGATGGTCATGAATATTTGTTTTATTCACATGCACTGTAATCCCTAATTCATTAGTGATGGGATTTCCTTGTAAATGTAGCACTAAAGTGCTATAAAAAATACTTTCTCTCTTCTGAATGAAATTAACTAGTAAGAAAATACAGCTAATTCAGCCATGTGCTATATTGGTTTATCTCTGGAGGTCAAAAGTGAGATTCTGGCAAAATTTTAAATAAATCAGATGTTTGCTTGTTAAAATGATAAAGCTGTGCTCTTTTGAATTGTGAGTTAATGAGCTGTATTTTTTCAATAATATTATGTCAATATACCTTGTGGTGTTTAGCTGAGTAATTAGATAAGTGCTTTAAGCTCCAAAATAATGAAATTACCACTCATGACTGCAAATAGATGCATGCTGTGCTTTAAATATACATTACATTCTCCTTAAGTCATTTCAATTTAGGTAGGTGCCTGTTATTAGAATTTATTGAAAGCAGTCTACTGTAGATCTTGCAGGTAAAACTTCTAATGTTGGTATGACATAGGATGAGCACAAGTAGAAGAGCACACAAAAGAATTTTGTGGGCAACTGTGGAGAACTCAGTGTAGATTTCACTGGCAGAATGAGGTTAACAAATTTCCTCCAGCTGCCAGATTTTTCTTCTGCCTGTCTTTATCAGTACTGCAATTAGACAGAAGGGTGGGAGAGCAAATACAATGTATTTCTACTGTGAACAATAATAAACTTTATTCACTTCTTTCTGACTGATCTGAACATAAAACATGTGAGTTTACCTGTTTGGTTTCATTTTGGTTTGGGTTTTTTTTGCATTATCTCCTTTGTTTTGGATTAGTGGGGTTTTTTTTCTACTAGCTTTTGTGGAGCTTTTACTAAGCTTTCAAAGGCATTTAGGTTTTGGTTGTTTTCGGTGTTTTGGTGGCAGGCTGTTCATGTAACACTTTAAGTAATTGCCCTACTTTATTTAGTTGGAATGACAAACAGTAGAAAGTTAATTAACACAAAAAAAAAAAAAGTTCACTGCAGGGCAGGTTAGTAGAATGCTAAAGAAGTCATGATTTAGAGTATTTGCACAACTTACTTTATACAGCAATTGCTCTTCATTATAATAATGCCAGGAGAGCAAATAGGAAAAAAAAAAAAAAGCGTTGCATTAGCAAACACTTAATGAGCATTTATAGCTGAATGGAAACCACTTTTATGTATTATTTCATTAAAAGTTTACAGGATCCATGAGACCAGAGAATAAATAAAGGTAATGATTTCAAAGTAATGGTCTCCTAGGGGGCATGAATACTGAACAAATGTGTTAGTCTTGCCTACTTACCTAAGCCTTAAAACTCAGGACTTTTTATACCTTAATTTTTCTACTCAGTCTTTCATTAAAAGATCAAAGTGTGCTATTAGATAAAAGCGAAACTGGCACAGGTGTTTCAAAATTATCATTAAAGCTGCATTCTCTATTGTAGCTTAAAAAGAGCTCCCTGTTTGTGTTAAATCCCCCACAATTTAAATCCTTTTTTCCATTGTGAAGGATAGCTCTTTGTGTCCTTGCAGGAAGTAGCAAGTCTTGTAAGGGTTGATAACTTTTAAAATAGTGATCAGCGTTTCCTTGGCTGCATACCAACCTACACTTTTTATTTGGCAGTCTTCCATCAAAGCTGCACAACCAATCTCAGTGCTTGCATGTATACTTGGGTGACAGAGAGGCTCTTTGCCATCTTCATCATTATTTCGTATATTCGGCATTTGTAGGCAGACCTAGTTAGCCCTTTCTTCATTTCAGCTGCCAGACAGGTTTGGTAATGGTTTCGACACAATACAGCTGTCTTGGTTCCTTATGTCATGAAAATGTCACATAACCAATGGACTCACAGAACGTCTGTAGTTTATGTAAAAAAACATACATATGAGGATCTTGGAAATTTCAGGGTGTTCCCTGAATCCGACAGTTATTTACAGAAACAGCCACTGCTGCTTATTTTCCTTTTGTGTCCTTTTATTCCTCCTTGCCTGCCTGTATTCATCTGTTGATTCTTGTCTCATGTTTAGATTTTAAAAGTTTTGGGATCAAACTGCCTCAGTTGTGTATTGCTATGGGGCCTATCACAAAGGAGTGCCAGTCCTTGGCTGAGCTTCTTAGAAACCAGAAGTACATGTAAATAATTGTTAGGTTTCTAGTAAACCTCTGCAAATCCCATTATTGCTGCAGCTTTACCACCCCCATTTCTAAGTACGTCCCACATGGTCTAAAAATTCTTTTTTAACTAGGCTATAAACTGCTCCTTGCTTTATTAAATGGCTCTAGAATTTGATAAACATTGTTTTAATGAGTGTGAGTGTGGTTAGAGTAAAGGTTCAGGCAAGGTATTTGGAACACATGAGTGTTATTTGTGGTCTTACCACCCAGGTGAGATGTCTTGCACATCTGTGAAGTAGACACAGCCACGCTTACTGGATTATTGAATAGGACCTTGTTATGCAAGGAAACTTCTAGGCTGATCAGTCACCTAGAGAGTGTATTTTAAGGGTAAAGGACTGTTAATCTATAGTTTTGAGTTCTTTGTAGTACTAGAATTTAGTTCTGGACAAAATGTAAGTAGATTTTCCAGTGTGCGGGCTGCTCATATCCATCCTTTTCAGTTATACTGTACACCTCATCTCTCTTAAATTAATTTTTAGTGGTGAATTAGCCTAAGAATGGTGCAGATACCTGCTCTAGCCCTCTTGCTCACATTTGTCATGCTGTTCATAATTACCGTCTTATCTACGTGGCTGAGATGACCTTGTTCATTTAATTGAATGCATTTTCCTAATATGTTCCGTCTAGGGCACAGGTGTTCCGTGATAACTAATATTAGCCTCCAGTGTGTAGGATAATAGGCTGTGGAGCCTGTAATTCATGAGCAGCGGTGGGTGAGCAATGGTGTTATGGTGGGAGTCAGTGAGGAATATTTGTGGCTGAAACATGCTGCACAGTCCCAACAGTAGTGTGTGCATTGGCTGACTGGAGGTCACAGGGGAAGGTCAGAACTACAAGAATTAAGGTTCTCCTGTCACTTTTGTTGGAAGGACAATCAAGCACAATAGTTTGCAAGACTGAGTCAGATCATGGTGCTGCTTTTGGGGCAGTTCATAAGAGCCAGATTTGCTAGACCTGAGGATAAAGTCTTCTGCCTTTCTCTCTCACTGTTTGCAAGGGATGAATGCTTAGCAGAACACTTTGTAGAGTTATTTTTGTTCATTCAAATTGTGGAGCCGTGAATGCCAATACCCAGCATTTTGTACTGCCTTCATGTTAGAAGTCATTCACCCCCAACTTTGCTCATGTGTAAATGGATAAAGGCAAAGGAATATCAGAAATACCTAGGGATGAAGAAAGTGGAGGCATTCAATGATTTTTTTTGCCTCAGTCTTTAATAATATTGGTAGACATTTGGCTGGCTGGTCCCCTGCATCAGAGGGCCACAACTGTGGGGACAGTGACTTTGCATTTGTGGACACTGAAATTGTAAAGGACCAGCTGTATCAGCTGAATGTTCCCAAGCCCATGGGGCCTGATGGGATTCATCCCAGAGTACTGGAGTGCCATACCTAGTGGATGGTATGGCAGGACCCCTTTTGATCACGTAATAGAGGTCATGATTGGGAAGGTCCCTGCTGACTGGAAGCTAACCAGTGTTATTCCAGTCTACAAAAAAGGCACAAGGGAAGACCCACAGAACGATGACCTGTTAGTCCAACCTCAGTTCCTGGAGAAATTATGGAGAAGATCATACAGGGTGCTACTGAAAGGCATTTAAAGAGTAATGCAATCCTCAGGCACAATGAACATGGGTTCACGAAGGGAAACTCCTGTTTTAACTTATTTGATATCCTTCTATAATAAGGTCACCTGCCTAGTGGATGGAAGGAAGAGGGTGGATGTAGTTTCTTGGGATTTTATAATTTTGATATTACCTCTCACAGGATCCTTTTGGACATTGATCATCTAGTCCAACTGCCTGACCAATTCAGAGCTGACTGACCAATTCAGAGCTGACTGACCACAGCCCTAGGAAGCCTGTTCCAGGGTTTGACCACCTTCTCAGTAATGAAATGCTTCCTAATGTCCAGTCTAAACCTCCCCTGGCACAGGTTTGAACCATTCCCATGTGTCCTACCACCAGATCCCAGGGAAAAGAGCTCAGCACTTCCCACTCCACTTCCCCTCCTCAGGAAGCTGTAGAGAGCAATGAGGTCACCCTTCAGCCTCTTATTCTCCAAACTAAGCAAACCCAAATCCTCTAGCCACCCATCATACAACATTCATAACAGCCCTTTCACCAGCTTTGTTCTCCTCCTCTGGATGCATTCAAGGACCTTCACATCTTTCTTAAATTGTAGGGCCCAGAACTGCACACACTATTCAAGGTGAAGCTGCACCAACGCTGAATACAGCAGGATAATCACCCCCTTTGACTGGCTGGTTATGTTGCATTTAGTGCACCCCAAGATGTGTTTTACCCTCCTGTCAATGTTAAAATTTTGCCAGAATATAGCTTAATCCTAAAGAGTTCAAGATATTTTTATTTGTGTTTTATTTGTTTATTTGTATCCAGGATGCAGTTTGGAAGCAGTATTGTCCATCTGATTATTTTTTCCAGCTGGCAGTATGACTTGCTTGTTACCTGGAAGAAAGAGTAATGAGATTGGAAAGGCATGGACATGGTTAAGCATCTTTGTAAAACTGAAGTCCCCTGATATTTCCTGATGAAACGTGATAGTATAAAGTAAATTAAAACAGAGGCCAAATTGGACAAAATGTCTGACAGGCACTGTTTGTTGGTTTGTCTTAATAGAGGGTTGTCACTTCTTACTTTTCTTTCTTTTGTGCCATTCATCAGGGTAAACCAGCCCACAGGTCTTTATAAAAATATACCAAAAAATTTCTAACCTCAAAGACAGTGTCAATTCAAACAGCACTTGTACAAGCAAAGTGACAATCTATTGTTCTTCTTCAGAGAGTTCATTTTGGTCTCAGTTATGGCATCATAATGTGTATTGTATTATTGTTCTACTTAGTAAATTGCTGATGTGTATAATGATGCACCTGTTAGTCAAGGAATCCCTCAGAAGCCAAATGGTGCTATAAAATTGACATACTCGCATGCAGCCAGAACTGTCAGGATGTTTCCTCTGCATTATGCAATATTTTCTGCTTTATGGCCATTAAAGACAATAATAAAACAGCTGTCGCTGAGTAGTATGTTGTCAGGTATCAGTGAAAAGCAGTGAGCTGATAGCAGCGTGATGCACAGTGCAAGAGCTAAGGATGGGACGGTGTTCTTATTATGAACCCTGGGTCTTTTTTCTCTCTGCATATGTCTTTGTCCTAGGCAGGAACTTGATAGGCAGCAGATAAGCGCTGGAGCAATGACCAACTGTGCTTGCAAAATTTTCAGTAATCTAACTGTATAACTTCATTTTGTTTCTGGAAATAAAGTTTTTTGACAGACTGCTGATGAATTTTGCAACTTGGTGGGTCTAACACAAAGTAGGTGTTGACAAGACTTCTGGCTTTATGTCTCTGGTTGTTCAACTGGACTGCGTTAATTAACATGGAGAAGAGGTGAAAGGAGATGATAGAAAGACATCCAGTATATCTTTAGTGCAACATCATAAAGACTTTTCTCTCTTTTTTTTTTTTTTTTTTTTGTTTTAATATGTTTTTGTTGAATTTTGATCACACTTTTCTTGGGGATCTCAGGAATGCTTTGAATACTAGGAAGCCTTAGAGGCTTTGCCCACATTCCTATATCATCTCTCCTGGCCACCTGAGTTTGGGTTGAGGCTGTCTGCAGTTCAAAGGAAGACCTCAGGACCTCTGCCAGATTTCTGGCTCTGTTTGGAAGCTTTTTCATTGAAAGGGCAGAGTGGATAGATGATCATCTGAGACCCATTAACTGCACAAGTGCTTGTATCATGGAGGGTGTGCTTCAAACACTAGAAATCTGAAAGACTGGTCTCCACAAGTAGCCCAGGAACACTCCTATGAAGAGGAAATGTCAGTGGGAATTCTCATGACCTTGAATGCCATTCTACGGAGCCATGTAGTGTTTATCACCAGACTAATTTGAGGATCATAAATATTATTTTAATATAACCCAAATAAATAGAAAAGAATTATTTCTTCACATGGCTACTGGTGGTAACATTTTTTTTATGTAGCAAGCACATACAAAAGCTATTGCCCTTCAGAAATGTCTTAGTACTTTCTCCTACTCTTACAGTTATGTCACACAGGCACATAGTTGATCACAGAAGACTGATGAGTCAATAATTGCACTCAATTACTGAAGTTCCACTTCAGTGCTGTGGAACAGGAGCATGCCTCTCTCTTTGGATCGTAAGTCAGCGTTGTGGTTGGTTTAATGATCACTTCTTAAGATAAGGAATAGCTTATAACTGGACTAAGACCAGACAGCAGAGATGGACAAGTGATTAAATACTTCCTGGTATAAATTTGGCTTTCATTTGTCTGAAAGGAACAAAAAGAAGAGGAAAGAACTGAACTAAGTCTTAGTCACGAAAGCCCATTGAAGAGAGAGTTTTCTAGCTAAACAAAACCAAGGGCTGTTACCATAACTGTTTCAGCTGGCTTCAGATTAGAAAAGTAGTCTCTGAAATACAAACAACCTGATCATGAGAGGCAACAGAATAGCATGATCTTTGAATACAATTCAGAAACAAAAATTGTCAGTTAGATTGTTGAGAAAGGGGTAACGTAAACCCTTACTCAGAAATTAAATTATTTTTTCTAAACCCAAACTTTTCCCTATTTCTTATGGAATAAACTGCATCTGTTTTCTGTAAGCTACACATATGGTACTCCCCCAACCTCAATGACTTAGCATTTGTGTCCTTGGAAGGCAGGTAGATGACAATCCGGGGACTAGTAAAGCCAGTGACTCTTCATTCACCAAAGTGGCTTGAAGTGTGGAACAACTAAGAGTCATGAAGCATTAGCTCAGGCAGGAGTTCTCAAAAACAGATGGCTTACAATGACTCAGAACCCCAAATGTCTCAAAACTGTAAGTTAGGCTAAGATCTTTTTCTTCCATTTCTAGCCTTCTGTAACCCCACCTCCCTATTTTCCTATTTTCCTTCTCTCCAGCCCTGCATGGGAGTGTGTTAGACTCAGTAGTATTTGTGAGAAAATTTCCTTACCTAATTTTGTATCAGAGCTGCAATGTATCTATAAATTGGTTTTATAGTCTTTATAACACCACTGGCTACTCAGCATGAGGGTATTTGCATTTCTAATAAAATAAAATAACACATCTAGAAAGATATTTGCTGGTGAGAACATCATGGTTCCTGTGTGTGGTGGATAATAGAAACCTTAACATAATTTTGGCTTTCTTGGTGTGTCTAAAGTGGATATATTTTAAATTATCTATTCAGTTATTATTACATGCATTTTAAACATAGGCATTGTTATGAGTAGTAAATAAATAGATGACAGGGAATGATATATTATGCCACACAGAAGAGGAAAAGTTTTTCCTTTCTATGCTTCCCAATAACTTCATTTGATTTAAACAACTGTTTAAGAGGACTCTCAGCTAAATGTTAAGTGTCAGTCTGTGCCTCAGGACAATTATGGTTATTTTTTAGATCAAATTTATTGTAATTAATTTAATTTACTAAAATTTATTTATTTTGTTTGAAATGTAGGTGGTATCACGGGATTAGCAGCCATGCTTCCCATCTTGAAATCAAGTCTAAATATTCTTTATATCGAATAAAACTCAAACTGCAGCCAATTTTTTCTTTTTTTTTTTTTTTTTTTTGGTGCTGCCTTTTGAGAGAACTAAGATCACTATGCATCTTAGTCTTGCTATCCAGTGGTTGAGACATTCAGTTTGAACAAAGAAAAGGTAACTTTGGATCCTCTAATATCCTCTAATACTGCAAAGCACATTAATCCCAGGTCTCCTACTGTCTGGTTACAAGGTCAGACTGCTCTTCTATGATTACTGTTGTTGTGTAAAGGAACTGTACAACCCTACCCAGTAAACACAAGTCTAAGCCCTGGACCCTGAAGAGGAGGAGGTGCACATTTTAAGGAGGATATGCCTTCTGAATAGAGGTTCCCTCAGTTCCTCATGTGATCTACTTTGGACCCTGAGATATCAGTGTTTCCCTATTCATAGTGCAAAGTTTGTGGGTATGCAAGTCAGTGTTCTGGGAGAGCCTGTATTCTTATGAGTTTGATGGAGAGCTGGGGTACAGTAACCAGAAGCATTAAATGGGGATCTATCTGTTAAGGACTTAATTTTCAAAAAGACCCTAGGTTTATAGCATGGCCTGCAATAGGATAACAGGCTTCGAATCTGGGATTAAAGCTACTTTTATTTTTTCTAATATTTCAAGATAATTTGTTTCCTATTGAATCTTTTTTTCTATAGGTTATTGACAGAGATGATTGTTCTGCTGGAACTTGTTAGAAACTCTTTTTTTTTTTTTTTTCTATATTTCAGAACAAAAGAACAAACCTTTTAGACATAGGAGCCCCTAGCGTTTCATGAGTATATGGAGCAGGAATGTTTTGGATAACACCTTGAGTAAAAGATAGCAGATTTGACCAGTGATTCGTTTTTCAGGGATAGGATGCTATAAAACATATAGGAATTCTTTTTTTCAGAAAGTGATGGAGTGATTAGTTTCCTTTATATTCAAGGTTTATTTTCTTTAGTCTTAGGGATTAAAATGGAGTTCTTAAAGCCATGTATTTTTGAAGACTTCAGCTTTTTGGCCTTCATAACATCTTGTGGCAATGTGTTTCATAAGCTAATTAGATGGTATATTTAACATTTGAAGTATTTTAACATTTTTGTATGGTTATCTGATTCTATTTCACTTTCATTGGATGATTCCTTTTTGTATGAAGCTAAACGGTATATTTTATCTGTATTATTTTCCCTTTATTTCTAATGTTTCTACCTTATAATTTTAAGGGTTTTTTTCTCACAGCTTGTTTCAACTGAACTGGTAACAGAATGTTTTAGAACACTATTAAAAAGGTCAAGGCCTTGAAATAACAGAATTTCTGATAAACCCATTAGAACTGCTTATACACTTACAGAGGCATGAATTTTAAATGGATGGCTCATTCCTTAGAAGATTAGTTTATTTTGATACCTTAAAACTTTACCATGGAAATATCTGTCTTTTTTTTTTTTTCCCAGAGAAATGAAAATTATAATGAACACCAGGCATGCTGTTTGATTACTCTTTTAATATCTCATGACCTTCACTGGTTTTTCAGTGAACATTGAATTTTGAGCATTTCAGTGAACATGAATTATAGATATTATAGCAAACATGGTTAATTTATCTGACAAAAACTGGCACAACTTAAGCTATGACAGGGGATTCATAAAAAAAGAAATGATATTTCAAAGTTTACCAAGGAAAAGAGGGGAAAAGCACAACAGGAATTCTAGTATACTTCAGGAAACACGGTAATAATGGGACGCGTGCTGAATTGTGATTTGTGAAGTTAGCTGGGTTGACTGGTGAAGATAAGAAACCCCTGTGGCAAGCTCCCCTCCTGAATTGCATGTCACAGCTCAGCTGTATATAACAGTTTGAAATTAGATTTAACATCATGGAATAGTTAGGGTTGGAAAGGACCTTAAGATCATCCAACACCTCACACTAAACTGTCACCCAAGGCTCCATCCAGCCTAGCCTTGAACACCACCAGGGATGGAGCATTCACAACTTCCTTGGGCAACCCATTCCACTGCCTCGCCATCCTCACAGTAAAGAACTTCTTCCTTATATCTAACCTGAACTTCCTCTGTTCTAGTTTGAACCCATTACCCCTTGTCCTACCACTACAGTCCCTAAGGAAGAGTCCCTCCCCAGCATCCTTATAGGCCCCCTTCAGATATTGGAAGGCTGCTCTGAGGTCTCCATGCAGCCTTCTCTTCTCCAGGCTGAACAGCCCCACCTTTCTCAGCCTGTCTTCATACGGGAGGTGCTCCAGCCCCCTTATCATCCTTGTGACCCTCCTCTGGACTTGCTCCAACAGTTCCATGTCCTTCTTATGTTGATTTGATGTTTCAGAGAAAATATTAGATAAATAGTGTTTCATTGATTGCTTTGAACATGCTATAAAATAAGGAAAGGGTGATTAAATTCCAGGGAAAAGAAATTCACTGTAAATTATTTCAGTTCAACTATATTTTCTATAGTGAAGTGGCCAGTTATATATAACAGTGAAGCATTTCCTTCCTTCTGTCTCAAAAAGAAGCTAAGCACTCACTGGAAATAGGAGATAAGATTTGCTTAAATACTTGGTATTGGCCTCTAAATGAGTTGCTAATGGTGAATTAGCTTATTAAATGGTTAGAAAGGGTGTTTTTAGGAATTTTGTGTTAGAACATCTATATTAGCCTATCTTTTCTGATTGCATCAATTTTGCAGCTTTAGATTTCAGAAAATTCTATGATGTGGTAATCTAACATTCGTTAGGTCTAATTTCTGCTTGAAGAGGAATGGGTAAAATTTATTAATGAGGGGAAGCTGCTAGCAAACAAAAAACAAAGTCTTCGCGTAAACCTTTACCTGAGGATTTATGAGATAAGATGATGTTATTTGGAAAAAGAGTCTTGAATTTCACAAACTCAGGAAAATCCTAAAGGCAGATAAGAGTCAAAGAGATAACATTTGAAGTGGTTAGTAATTCAGGACATGATGACCTGAGCAGTGACAGCTGGACATTTGAAGGAATCAAGTGTCATCATGACAGGCACAAAATTTATTTGGTCATCTCTAAACCAGGTTCTGTATCTCTTCAATAAATTAAAACTTATCTTTCATAAGCATGTTTTGCAGTGTTTGGAGCAGAATGTAATATCCTTCAATGATATAGAGAAATCCTCTTCTCTTTTTGCTTTCACTCCAATCACTTGTAAATGGATAAAGTTGCTGATTGCACCCTCCTTGCTGTCAACTTTTAATTAGGTGTGAAACCATCATCTCGCAGAGTGAGCTTCCTTTGCCCTTAGAGGCTTGCTTCCTTTCACTTTGAAGTATCTCTGGCAAGGCATGTCCCTTTCAATAGCTTCTGCTCTCATCTGACTCTCATAATGCCTGGCAACATCACTTTTTATCCTCCCAGCTTGATATTGCCTTTATATTCCTTTTCATCCTGCGGCGAAATACTTGTTATTGAATAAACTATTTTCTGAGTTGGTGAATACTGTTCAATTCCACATACTGTGTTCACTGAGAATTAAACTCTCACTTGAAAATGTAATGAATATCTATCATTTCTAGGAATAAAAAGGGGAAAAATAATAAAATAGTGAGTGATTTAACTGTTTTATATGACTTTTTAAACTACGCTCACTACATATCATAACAACAGGACAGCAACAACTGAGCTGATGCCAGCAATGTAGGCAGAAAGCAAACCTGAACTTCATTTTAACCTTGCAACATAGACCCAACTTCAGAGGCTGGAACATTCAATCCATCTCACAGCTTCCCTGTATTCACCACCTCGAAGATGTAAGAACTGCAAGATCAGGATGCTACAAGAAAATATCTACCTGCAGAAGCTGTATGACTCTCTCCCTTTAGGGCACGGTGAAATACAGAGGCACACAAATGGTCTAAATCAGCTGTAAGTTCCACTGTGTCTGGTAAATGGTATCTCATCACAGCCCCTTGAAATAGTATAAATGGACTATCCTTTATGGCAAGAAATACGGTTTCAGCTTAGGGAAGTGCTGCCCACAATGCACGTTTGGTATTTGTGCCTGTAACAGGACTAGACTCACTTTAGCAGGGTCTAGCCTGTGAGGTTCTGCAAAAAGGAAAATTCATAACATGAAACTATCCCACTGGTTACTGAGGAATCAGGATGCTCCTTATCAGTTGAGGTAAGATGAGTTAAATCTTTGGCACCTTTGAAAAAAAAAAAATAAATAGTAGTAGAGTCTAAAAGGAGGAACAATGTGCCATAGCAGAAAAAAATGTAAACCACAAAAGTACTGAGGCTGTTAATCCATGCCAACTTTTTAAAATACTAAAAAGATTCATAACACATTTTTTAAGTGCCTTGTACTATTTGCCACAGTATCAGGGTTTTAATTCCTTCTGCTTTTATACTTGTCCTTGAGTTAGAAACAGTGTGTGGTTATACCTGCAGGGGGACAGAGCAGTGATAGAGTTGTGATTCTTGACTGCAAGGTTTGATTTATGCTGGTGATTTGCAAACATTAGTTCAGTTTTATGATATCTGATTTGGGAACCTAAGGGTTAATAAGAGAAAAAAAGTTGATGAACTGTTCTTAGTAATATAATCATAGTATGAGAATTACAGTGTGAAGTCCAAAGATTTATCTCAGGTTATGCAGTGAGTCATACTGTTTGTTAGGGTAAGAGATCTCCAGAGTTTTCGTGATAGATGAGATTATTACATGCTGCAGCTGAATGAATCATGTGGTATTTAATTTAAAATCAGAACTGTCACTTTATGTTTATTTTATGTAAACTATAGTGTGATTTTGCTAGGTCTTGTAGAAAGTTTTTGCAGCATGATAAGCATATACTATTAATTTTACATTAGCTTAATAAAAGCATAAAGCAAGGACTAGGTCAATCATAGTTTTCTAGAGAATTGTCAGTTTACCGGATTGCTTGCTGTTAGATGAACTAGGTTATGGCTCTTGGTACAGTGGTATTCTTGTTGATTCCCAAATCTTTTCTAAGGAGAAGTGAGGGGCTCAGCTGGTTGATATTGTTTGATATTCTTGTGATATCATCCGAAAATAGACCTGTTGCTTTGGTATCAAGGCAGGTGTAATGCCCAATAAGAGAGGGCTTAAAGCCATGTACCACGTCAAAAGTATACTGTTTATTCACAGGAAAAGGTTGGTAAGTGATTCAGGTGGTTTGTACCAGGGGAAGATGACTTCTGTGCATTGCCTCACCTTTGTAGCAAGGCCATGTGGCTCATATCAGGCAGGTGAGATAATCTAGGGTACTTCCTGGAAGGGCTGTGATGTTACTTTCTTTAAGACCAACCTGAACCAAGCTTATGAGTGCTCTGACAACTGACAAACTCTGGCTATTGCCAGCTGAGTATCATTTCCCTATATGTCTCTCAACTTGGATAAACAAGAAAACCAAATGCTGAAAGGTAAACTCTATTCAAGAGAGCTGAAATAACAGATGCAGTCAGAAGCAGAATGAGGAAGTGAATGCAAGGATTGCTCCATGCTGGTTTTGTGCTGATTACATGCTTAATCTGCCTTTTCCAATTTTGAACTTTCAACACAGTTTATTTCTTTCTTTGTGTTTTAAATTTGCACAAACCTTTACCTTTTCTAGTTGCAGATCAAAAACTTGAAATGGTGGTTGGAAGATTACAGACTCATTACAAGTTCCCATCAGCCACCAGAAGTTTAGTCTTCATAACACTCGTTTAAGCAAAATTTATGTGCGAATTTTATTTCTTATGTAGAAACTTCCTTTTTGTCACTTGAAAATGAAGTTAGGCAGGGAAAGTCTTATAAATTTACCTTGTTGACCTTCTGTAAGTAATGGTGTTAGGAAATACATCATAGACCCTTGAACAGGTCTTTTACTGGTGCTTGGAGTTGTGTAGCCTTTTGAAAGCTAGCATTGGCAAGACATGATAGATTAATTTCCTAAGTGCTTTCATCAGTTAAGTGTTTCCCTCTTATTGCTGATAGCAAAATACAGATGCCAAAGAGGAATGTTTTCTTTTGAAGAAATCATTCAGTACAGAGTGTCTACAGTTCATGTACAATAAAAAATGTTTACCTTGTAGGCAGCTCCAGAGTTAGTATGTTAAGATTAAGACCTGCATTTGTTATATACAGTGATCCCAGGAAAAAAACAATGTGAGCAAAATTTATCTGCAAAAAGAAGTGATGAAAAGAAGACATGCCCAGCATGTCCATTATGTAGAAAGGTAAACAAGCAGAAGTGTGTGCAGTGTCCTTATTCTCTCAATTCTGAGCCACGGAGGATCTAAAGTAACTACTTTTTTTTTTTCTGTTGTAGGGCATCTGCAAAAAGTTGCTGTTCTATTTGACTTCATAAACAGTTCTGAGCAGAGATGATGTGGGGTGTTTCAAAAGGTGTTTGATGAAACCAAGCCCAGCCTCTGATTCTGGTTGTCCCTTAATTTTTTTTTTTAAATTAAACAGGAAGAGGCTGAGGAAAAGGAAAGGGAGTTGAACGCCCATGTCTGTCATTGTGATGTAGTTTGCTCAACATACTTTTTGTTCCAGGAACTACAAATTGGTTTTGAGTGCGAGGCCAGATGTCAGCAGGATGCAACCTGGAAATGATGAAGAGCTACAATTAGGAAATGATATGAAAGAGAAACATGGGCGTCTGAGATCCTTTTCACATTCTTTCTTATGGTTTTAGTGGTTACTTAAATCACAAGCCTGAGATAGCTTTTGTGTACTCTCATAAGCACTGAAGCCATGAAAGATCCTTTCTTTATTTTCTGTTACTTTATTTTATAAGTATATTTATAAGTATTTTTATTTTATAAGTATATTCAGAGACATTGCAAAGCCTACTTCTAGCCTACCAATTGCAAGAACTGTAAACCAGAAGATCATACACATATGAAGATTTTTGGAGGAGGTACATGTGCAGTCTGAGACCTGGCTTCTGCTCATGCTATGGTGCTGATAGTCCTGTGACCAAGTTTTCTGCAAGCAGCCTAGTTAGTGGATCAGTCTTGTTCTGCTCCAATAATATGTCTCAAGATTAAAGGTAAAACTGTAAGGGTTGACAATTGTATAGTTTTATGTTTCTGCTCTTTCATGCAATTTGATAAAGAAACTTGACAGGTTGCTTCTCATTCTTCTCAGCTTGGCTTACTGGCTGTTATCTGTGTCAGGCAACCACAGGAGGATTTAGTTTCAGAAACTGGAAAAAGATGGGATACAGATTATTTTAATAGTTTCTTGCTTGGTTTGTTTTTATGCAAATCTTTTATTCTCACCAGTATCTACAATCCTATAGAAAAGATTTATTCCTACTTCACAGTTCCCTGGTAATATCTGATCACATTTGCACAAACTATCGGTGACAACTATAAAAACTTTTAAAATGTACTTCAGTGAAGTACATCAGTAATATTTTTACCTTGTTTTGGCTTTGCTGCTAGCAACGTTAAATCAGGGTTGCTAGTGCCAAGGAGCCAGCTAGTGGGTGAATTTTTCATTTAAACATAAACTTATTCATGGTTTGTCTGCTCAAGTAAACATGGCTTTTTTGGCTCTCAGGCAACTGAAAACACTCATACGAGGTCAAATCTAGTGTAAACACAAACCTGTATTTTAAAGCACAGAGAAAACATGAAACATTTTTTCAACATGTTTTGACCTCTTATTTTTACTCACAGCTATATATGCTCTGTGTAGGAAAGCCTCTTACTACTGTTGCTATTCCTGCTGGCAAGATCAGTTGTTTCAAGCTCCCTTCCCTCACAGGCCTTGCTGTTTAGTAGAAAAGCCCAATGCAATGTTGTTCAATAGCTGCCCTTTCCTTCAGACAATTGAGCTTTCTGTGCTGACAAGTGTGCTGGAAACTCTTTGACCTCCTCTTTCACGTTCCCTGTTGCACAAATAACACTGAGTTGTGGCTTCCACACATAGCACAGTGGCTGACTTCACCAGTTGCTGCAGCTTCCGTTATCCCACTCAAACAAAAACAAAAAGCACTGTGACTTGGAATCATGGAAATTACAAATCTGATCTCCAGCTGTAAAAGCTGGCACAACTTTGCTAAGGCTGATGCCAGTTTACAGCAGCTGAGGTTCTCAACTTGCAGGGGAGGAAAGGAATTTTGAGATTTACAATCCATCTTGCATATAGAGATATAGTTAAAAATGAAAGTGACTTTTATAATCTAGTTTGTCTTGGAGTAGGACTCTGACAGTAGAATTTAAATTCTGTGTTGATGGGGATTCAACAAAATGCTCTGTTTTTTCTTCACTTTATTCCCTTGAGCAGTAGCACAGCGATAGTGTTTGTGGTGTTGGACAGAGAAAGACTTGAAATGGATCTAGTTTGAGTTTGAGCCATATTTTGGGGAGGATTGTTTTTTACTGTTGCACACCAGTTGCTCCTTCATCTCAAGTGCAATTATATTTCCAGATGGAAAAGAATTATAGCCTTATAACTACAATATTGTAGCATTGTAGCTTTCCAGCTATTCCTGAGCTGGAAAATGTTGAGGTTATATAGTCTAGTATGGGTTTGTATTCTGAAAATGAGATGATGAAAATGAGAGCATAGGATCTCTACTTTTTTACCCCAAAATCCCACAGAAAATGAATATTGAAATAACAGGTGGCCTGATGAGATGGGAATGAGTCTTAAGTGTAAGAAACTGCTGTCCTAATTCCCAAGCGTGCATCCTAATGACCTTTTTTAAATAGTGCAAGGAATTTAAATGGCTTTGAAGCCAGAAGACAGGAGCCTTATTCTGAAGATTGCCAAAGTTCTATCATAGGGGCCTAGCAGTATCTAATCAAATCTTTAACTATGCAGCTTTACTGTGGAATAAAAAATCCATAGTGAATATATGAATTCCACCCCGATTCTCTTCACTCCAAGTCTGACTTCTTCTTGTGTCCATGTTGTATTTCACACTCAACTGCAAAATGCTTCTTCATTTTGCACATGTAAATGGGTACGTGTCTTGTATCAATATCATTGTAATAGTTGTCTCGTTTCCTCATTAAGTTGGGACATCAGAAATTAACAAGATTAATAGGTCAGCTCTCTATAAACTGCTTCCTGCATAAGATGAAAAGAAGTAGGTCTGTATACTTAGGATGGTGCATTGGACCTGAAAAAAATGGTGTGTTGCAGCTGGCTTTTGTGTGATGGATGATAATACAGGTAGAGATGAAACCTTGGATTGCCATGGAGTCAAGTTGCTGTCTCTTGGCAGCATCACAGACTGCGATTTGATGGCTGTGCTCTTCTAATGTAAAAGTAACAGAAAAAAGTGAACATTTAAAACATATTGCAACCATAGCCGTTAAGAAGAAATTCCTCCCTGCTACATTCAGAAACCGTGATTGCCCAAATGCAGCACTAGACAAGGAGGCTTCACCGTGTCAGGTTGCTTCCTGCTGAAAGCAAGACTAAAAAGGGCAGGCAGAGGCAAAGACAGAGTAGATAAAGAGAGACTAGCAGAAACAACAGCTAGAGCTCTTTGTTCAGTTACTTGCCTGTTATGATGGTTGCCTCTGAGGCTTAGCAAACTCCTAATTTCCAATCTACCTTTTCTAGTGGCTAGCTACACCTCCAAAGTTAACCCACGATGAGTTGTCAGGAAGTATAGAAGGGAGAAAAAAAAAAATGCCTGTAGAAAACCTTTTAGCCTAAATATAAGTGCTGTGCAGAGTTAATAATGGCTATTCTGACCACAAAGAGTGGAAATTAATAGGAAGAGGAAATAAAAATATTCGTGTCATTTTGAAAGACCATGATCTTCAATAACAATAAAAATGAAGCTTAACACTCTAACGTCTAAAAAGAAGGGAAAGCCTCCGATAAGCTGAATTCCTTTTCATGTTTCTAATGTTCTGCTCTAGTTCCCGACAATCACCAGGATTATTGGTGTATGATTCCTGCAAGCCTTAAGACAATATGTCTGATAAGGATTTACTTCCTTTTTCATGGCTTTTATTTAGTCATGTAAACTGCTATGAAAAACAGATAGTTGCCTACAATGTAAGGGGAAATAAAGAAGAATGCAAAAAATCCCTGAAGACACAAAGAGTGAAAACAGCAGAGAGCCTATGATGAAAGTTCAGATTGCATCTCACTAGAGGGGGTCAGCCAGGTTATCTCCAAAGGCCCTTTCTCCAAAGACCGCAGGTTGTGGTAATTTGCTTAACGTTCGCCACTGGCTTTGATGCCATTCAGCTACTGCAGTTACGCAGTTTGCAAGTGTTTCCTCTGAACTTACATAGGGCAATCCATCACAGAGGGGAAGAATAGCTCTGTTAAAAGGCAATTTGTGATACTTAGCTCATCATTGTTATTAACTCTATTCCAGTGTCACACAGTTGTCCCAACCAAGCATACGGAGGTGCTATTCAGCTAGATACTATATGATCAGCTGTATTCTGAAGTCTCTTCTGTGTGATACACAATTATGCCATATTTTAGAACTTATTTAAGAGAATGTTAGACATTCAGATGTTTTGAAAACATCTGGAAATGCTGGCAGTTCCAGTCTGTGTTTTCTTAAGGCCCGGGAATACCTCAGAAGTCTTCAAATGACTTTCAAAATGTCAAAATGATTGGGAATTAGGAGGCTGATGTCTCTGTCGCTTGATGGGTTAGATCAGGTTTTTGCTGCTTCGAATACTTTTATCCCTCTGATTATGAGCACCTGTCTCACAACTATCATACATTTCTAGGGGCCAATATTCACCCTTATTTGCATGCAAGTTTCTTATTTCTGTCTTGTGTCTGAGGTTTGGGCTCCTTTTATCTCAGGAGTAAAATATCCATTTAACTTAGAGAATAAAAAAACAACCCTTCCAGATCATAACTGGCATTTCTCCACATTTATGACCTTAGAGAGTAGGTGAAATACAGGTCCTACTGGACTGTACTTGTTTTTTCTCTATTTCTCATTGTTTCAAGTGTTGCATGATTCCATAGTGTTAATTTTTTTTTTTTTTTAATAGAAAGTATTATCATGCACTTTTCCATGATTTCCAGCACAAGTAATTGTGTTTCTGAGGCTTGAGCCACCAAACTTTACCTAAAGTGATCTATTGGCTGTGTGATTTCTTGGGTTATTTATTTATTTCAGTAGGAGTTCTCAATCTTTGCTTTCAGTTTTATGTACGGATAAAAACCTTTACATACAAGAGGACCAGGCTTAGGCTTGCAGTGAAAAGAAGCAGGTAAACTCATAAGAATATGAGCCTGTTATTTTGTGATAAGAGCCTTTTTTCTGTTTAACTATACTTTTGTTTAAAACTATTTAGAGATGAATCAGTTTACTCTGATTTTTGAATATTAAATCACAGAAATCCTGGGATTTGGACAACTGTTTTCTGCCCAGAATCTTGGCTTTCTGTGCATTGCTGACTTTTATATTAAAGCCTATTACATCAGTATTTCACTTAGCTGGCAAAGCAGCAGGTGGAATATTTGAACATCTGCCCATCAGCCATGGAATCACACCTCATTTATTGAGAGAACTTAGCCCATTAGCTTTCAGCCCATTTTGACAGGAGCACTTGTCCTTTTATACACTGTGCTGGGACATGATTTAAGTCGTCTGTATTAAAATTTACACCACTGAAGTCTTTTAAAGATCATCTTGCACTGAGTTTTCTGTAAGTCACTATGTTAGGAAATTCATTCATTGTCTCAATTTGGAAAATCTGTTTTGAACACCAAGTACATATAATGTGTACCAAACGAAATCCTGTTGTACAAATTTATTAATTACTTTGTTAATGAGCAGCTACAAGTATAAAAGTGGTGCTGAGGTATGATTCTAATGACTGTATGTTTCACGAAACCAGCAAGCATGAACTGTAAAAACTATGATATGTAGAGTTGAGGAGCTGGGTTTTTTTTTTTTTTTCAACAAAACCCAAATATGTACACTGAATAGGCCTGGATGTTCTCCTCTGGTAATAGGATTGGCTCCTGACTCCAAGTTCTCTAGAAACCACATTTCTTGATCAAACATATGTCTTGTGATGTGTTGTGATCTTGCATCTTTGGGGAAGGGTGTTTGCTGAAAGTTGAATTACTGTGGTGTGTTGAAAAAGAGTGTTCTGTGGAGAAGAACAAGGATACAAGGTGAGCACAACAAATTGCCAGGACTCCTGTGATGGTGTATTTGGGTTGAAATGCTCAAATAACTTGCTGAAATGGTTTTACTCGTCATTGTGTTTTGGGGTTTTCATGCTTTGCTCAAAATTTTTAGGGAACCTGAAACTTTTTGTATAAATATTACTTTAGTGTAGGCCCTTTATACAGCTATGGGAAAAGCCTGATATGTGGGAACACTGAGATGTGGTTTCTGTAGTGTGATGAAATGCAGAGGCCACAGTAATGTAGTACACCAACCGTTGCAGTTGTGGGCTAAGCAACCAAGGTAGTTTCACTATACAATTCATCTGACATTAATAAAAAAGTGTATAAAAATGGGTTGCTTATGGACACCTTGACTTCTGTAACTTAAAGGGATTGTGAGTATACCCAAAGACCTAAGCTGCCAAATTCTTGAGTTTTGGAGGTAATAAAAATAGGCTATGAAGACATGCATAGTGCAAGTATCCTATTCCAGCTCCACCAAGCAGAGAGAGCTGATCTTCTGAGCCCCAGAGCAGCTTGGCGCTGTTTGCATTTCATAGCTATTTGCCAGCCATTGTCTGCAAGTTAGTGAGCTCTGATTACCCAGTTCTTGGCTGGGCTTCTTAGCTGGGGCACAGCTCCCCGTAAGCCTGACTAGATTGCTCCCAGGACTGTGATGGCTTGTGTCCACCGCTCTCTGGTGCCTCTGCTCCTTGCTTTCCCACACTTCTTAGTCTGGGGTTAGAGCTGAATGGAGACAGATTAGGTCTGACACGTTTGACAATGTCAAAAATACCTTGCCCTTTGCCTCCCCTGTCTTCTTCACTGTGTGGTGTGTCAGGACTGGTGCCCAAAGGGTCCGTTGCACTACTCTCCTTATTTAATCCCTGGTGCAGAGTTTGTGGATTAAAGAAGACAGAGAAGAAACTTACATAGACGTTTACTAGTTTTGCCATACTGAAAAAAGACCCCCTACAGGTCCTTAGACAAGACCCTGGTTTCACAGCAAATGAAATACCCTGAAGGTGTGCTTACCACGGTTTATGAAGAACTGTGAGGAATTTCTAGAATTGCGAAGATCTGGAAAAAAAACCACTACTTTTGACAGCCTTAACAAAGTTTGGAGAAATATTACAGTATTGTCAAAAGTTGCTTACTTTTAAAAGCTGAACTTTTTATGCATGTTTTTTATACATTTCTGTGTTCTTCTAGCACATTCAAAGGTAGTGGTAAGTTTATTTACAATATAACTATAAATCCTTCACTTTTGAATAAAGCTGCATATACTTGTCATTAGAGGTGCAGGTGTGCTGTATGCTGAGTGTTTTTCTTTGCTTGGTAACATCTCTAAAATAGGGAAAGCTAAAATGTTCAGTATAGAAAGTACCAATGCTGTTTAGTTATAGGCATAAACCAAGGTTATCTTACAGGCTTCAAAAACTGAATTTTAATAGAAACGTAGGAACTTAGGTAAAGAAACATTTTAAATTCTAGTAAAAGTTTGGAAAGCAAGCAGGCCATTCCTATGTATATATAAATAAAAATAGAACAGAATTAAAAGCTAGTAGTAAGTTTAGCACATTGTGTCCAGATCTACATATTTATATTTTTCTTTAGTAATAATATAATGCTCTGAAGTGAAGTAAATCCATTGAAAAATAAATCTAGGAAAAACTGTAAAGAAATGAACTGTTGCATCGGTATCTTTTCAAATCTTGCTCAGAGTTAGAAAAACTTGTCCTACTAGGTCTGCCCAAAATTTTTTTCACTTTTTGGAGTATCCTGCTTGCCCTGTTCCTCCTTTCCAAAGCAACAAATTGTTTTTTTCATTTCCTTTGGACCCTCACATCTCTAGATGAAATTACAAGGCAATTCACATATTCAACCTGAGTTTATGCAGTAGAGAGCAGGGAAGGAGAAAGAGGCATTTTCTACATGTAGATTGCGAAGGTTATTCAAATGCAAAGAGGAAAATGTGACACCTTGACTCTGCTGAGCCTGGTTAACATCTTACTTTTTTCCAGCCTCATCTGGATATCCTTGGGTGTCATTCAGGGATCAATCCTTGTGAAAACAGCTGGATAAAAGCAATTGCGACCAATGTAAAACAGAAGTTGGATTCTGGACTTGATGATGTCTTGTCCCCCTGAACAGTGAAGCACCATCTCTAACCCTGCCACTTCATAGACACTAATAGCACAATCAGTGCAAAGAAAGACATGCAAAGTCAGTGCCAATGATAGTCCCACATTATTTTTGTAGTCAGTATAAGTAGAGAGGTGCAGGTGCATAGAGGAGTGTATGCTGCCTAGTGAGAGAGTGGGTGTGATTTTTCCAGCTCCTCCATATGTGCTTGTTTGAGATGCAGCAGCTGGAAGCCCAGTGAACTGAGAGGCCCAAACCATAAGCGGGGATCATTGCTCCTCCTCCTTTGTGAACACTGCATGAATTTGCATGATTGCAAGTACCCTCACTGCAGGGATGACATTATGAGATTTTAATGCTTCACTAAAATAAGAACATTAACTCTGATATTGTTTTGATGCTTTTAAATTATGATCTTCTGAACAAATATCATGGAACTCTGTCAATCTATAATTTGAACCTATTTTGAAGCAGTTTCAAATTTACTTTAAACTTTTGGAGTAAAACTTAGCTTTCAGAGCTTTCCTGTTTTCCCATATTTTAGGGCCAAAAATCCTCTTTGTATCAAAGAGTTTGCATTCTCTGTACTGTGAAGCCTTGAACCGATCCCATTTCAGTATAGATAAAAAGATGTGCACTTACATTTACTAAAACAACACAGAAAAGTAGCAAGAATATTCCTTTCAGTAGCTTTTCCTTGAAAGACTACTAAGTGTGTGTGGATTTATATATTACATGCAATAAGAGAGACAAGGGACTCATAAAACCCCTGTGCTAAACGCTGTCCAGTTTAAGCTGTGGCTCAGCTTCCATGTTTGGGGGTCTGATGCAAGAAGTATGGGGTAAAATGCATAGGCTATATTACACAGCAATTTGGATTAGCACAGCTGTCCCTTATGGTATTAAGATGCATGCATCTCAAGTTTTTTCCAGGATAACTGTTGTTTCTAGAAACACAGAGTATTTTGTATGAAACTCACTGCACTTTCACCAGATATATTTACGCAGAGTCAGTTATTGTCCAAAACATAGGTGAATTGCTGTGGGTTGTGGGAGGCAACGATTTCCAGGCCCCATTTCCAGCTCTGAGACTGTTTCAGGTGGCTTGGCCAAGGGTAAATAATTTTAAAATCTCTGTTTGAATTTCCCATCTGTGTAAATGCAGATGATGAAACTAGCTTATCTCACAGAATGACAGGAGACATAATTAGCTAACGTTTGCACAGTCATCTGAAGGCTCTTTCTCTCTAAGTGCTGAGTATGGTGCTTACCAGCATGTCCAAAGAGATTTTTAGTGAACATTGTAGAATATAAAAGAACAGAAAAATATAGACATTCATGAAGTCCTAAAAGTCTGCAAGAAAGGGATCAGGCATTATCAAAAGCAAAGATGGGAAAAATATTTTACAGGTAAGGTTGCATTGCACAAATGTGAGAATCAATCAGAGAAATTTCCCTGAAGCAGTCCACTAAGAAGATGGTCAGATGGGTTTCTAGCAGAGGTAGAGAAAAAGTTTATTGCTTGCTGGAAATACCCATTTAACAGGTAAAAACTTGGTAGTATAAAAGTTCTTAAAAGTCCTAAATGTAAGCAGATATTAACTTAATGTGTTTCCAGATGACAGTAAAATGGAACCTTAAATAACTACTCCTTTTTCTATCAGGCCACAG
Organism: Strigops habroptila; assembly: GCF_004027225.2. NCBI lineage: Eukaryota > Metazoa > Chordata > Aves > Psittaciformes > Psittacidae > Strigops > Strigops habroptila. Next base: position 30,785,660 of record NC_046358.1, read on the forward strand.
CTTAGCTGCACAGAAAATGCTACACCACACTTTAATAGCAAGGCAAGGCATGAAATGTTAAATGGGATTCAGATCTGAATTCCAACAGGGAGGACCAAGTGGCAAGTTAATGAAAGGAGTTTATCCTCAGATGAGACGAGCTGCTGAGTATCTCAGAAGCTCAAATTACCACCCTTTGTGATGGCAAACAGCAGTATATTAACATCAGTTTTGAGGAATCAGCTTAATAGTGACAATTACAAAACCACAGTGCGGAATACCTATTCCTCAGCCAAGCATCTCTTAAATTCGTGTGTAGAATGTCTTAAGGCTTAAGTAAGGGTTTAGTGGCATGCAGGCCAGACTGATTTATGAAAAAGAATGATTTTCATTCTTAATGAAGGAAATTTATCAGTTCTATACACTTAAAGAGCACCTTACTGATGTAGAATCTCACATCTACAAAGACATCTTGGAAAATAAATAAAAAATAAACCAAAACCTTTTGGCATGAATGAGTTCCCCAGTATCACACGGGCAGTAAAAAAGCTTGCATCGTTACCTTTCTTTCATGGTCCAATTATGAGTATTTTAGTGTTTCTACATCTCAGCACTGCAACAAAGCCAACATGAAACTCTATCCCTTAGCTTTCTGTGAGAGAATTATTCACAAGCTAGGGCATACTTATTTTCATACACCTACTTTCTTCCTTCCCCAGTTCAGTGAAGCAGTAAATAGAGAGGGAAAAAAAGGCTCTCTCCAAACAGCATCAGATCAGTGGTGCAGGAAATAGCAAGCAACTCCCTGCAGGAGAATATGCATTTTTAGCAAATTCTACCAGCAAATGATAATCATCCAGTTAATTATATTTAATTGCTCTCTGCATCAAAACAATAGATAAAAAGAGTCCAGTGCTGCTTGTTGGAGATTATAACTTGACATAAAAATCAGAAATACAAACAAAAGGATAAATATGCTTTCAGTTCTTCAAAATGGAGTAAAAAAAGCTGAGGGTAAATTGTATTGATGTTGGCCAACATCTATCTCAGAGGCAGGAATTTCACAGAAAAAGAATTCCAGTTTTTCTAGGAAAATTCCAATCAATGAATCTGCCTGAAGAAGCCACTGCCTGCAAGAACTTTAAGACTTGGAGGGGGGTAAAGTTTTATAAGAAAGGTGGAAGCATGAGAAATGTGGAAGAGAAAAGGATTTAAACAAAGGAAGGAAATATGTTAATGATGTCAGCTCTTAAGTTTCCAGGAGGAGTTACAGAAGTTCCCACAGAGATTCACTTCAAAATGTATTGGAAAAACCCTTTGTAAGTAGACTGAAGAGAGCAACCCTGAGTAGGGAAGGAGTTGTCTTATGTGATGAGCTAGAATTGGTCTTTTGCAGTTTAACAATCAATAGAAAGTATGAACCCCAGAGAACATGGATTACTTAATTTATTACAAAATTATCCTTGGCTTCTTTAAATAAAATTTAGAAGTTCATCTACTTTTAGTGGTTGTAACTGCTGATTTAGACATGTAGCCATCTAAAACAAATGCATTTCTGCATCTATTTTTCAAGCTGGCATCTCTGTTATTCTGTTACCACCTTTTGCTACTTCCGTGCCATGTTGTCCTTCTTTCTGACCACATCTTAATCTCAGTAGTTCCCCCACATTAATTGTGTTGTAAAAGAGGTGGGCAGAAACAGGAGATGTAGGATCTGTAAGATCATAAGCCAACTGTCTGCTTGCTGAACTCAAAATTCTTTCGTTTGCCATTTTTTTCTCAATATCATCTTGGTATTTAACTTGGGAAGTATATTCATACTTCGAATGAAAATGTGCTTTCAGTCAAAGCAATTGAGAAGCGTTTTGTTCTCATTACTTGAGAGAATTAATTAAATTCAAGTTTGAGATGTGTCCATCAATGCTTTTATGAGGGATTTGATATCGTAAGAGGAAATATTCTGTGAGTTTTATAAACATTTAATTTAGAGTCCTCTGGTTTCTTAGAGTTACACTTTTAAAATACACACAGCAGCTATGTTCCATACATTTAAACTCCCTAATCTCTTTAGAAATCTGATGTTGGGTATTGCTAAATGGACTAGCTCAATGAGTAACAGTTTAACACATTTTCACCAATTTGAATCTTATTTTGGCTGTGAGAATTACTCCTCCTTTTTCTCTTTACTTCACTCTGAACTTCTCTTTACTTCACCATCTTTTCTGACCCTTTTCTGCTTTGACAGATAAGCTGTGAAATCTTAAAGTCAGTCTCTGAAAGGGAACTGCTGGAAACCTGGCTCCTGTAGGAGGTACTCAGAGCAGGCATATAGAGCAACCTTCAAAAAATTACTCTTTAAAGATGTCCCATTGAGATAGGAATGGTGCAGATTCTCAGCCCATCAAACATATTATTTTTGAAAAGCATTCTTATGCTGAATTAGGATGAAATGCTGGAATTTATTAATTAAAAGAAAATCACTGCTGTACAAAATAGTCTTCCTGTTTACAAATTTTATTAAAACAAGCACTTTGAGACTGTAATCCAAAAGATTATTGATTAAATTTGACCTCCAAAGAACTTGGAAAATGTTAAACAGTGTTTTCCAACGAAAAGCTTTTCCTGACCATTTATATCCTGTACAGTATTCATCTCTCTGTTTCTATATACAACATAGAGGGTTGTGGTACTTTGATTTTATATTAATGTCCATTAGAAGAACAGAAATAAATTAAAATTTTTTGGTAAAAAGTGAAAAGGAAAGTGAAGGGGTAACATTATATCCTGGCAATCATTCTTATCCTGTAAGGAGCTCCAAGGTAGCACTTTAGTTACTATCACCATGAAAAAAATATTTATTTCTATGTTGTTAGGCATTCATTTGTAAGGCCTCCATTATATATAGTAGTTGTCAGCTCTGGTGAAATCTATTACAATTATTTTTATAGTTTATATTTCACTTACTTGTGTGTACAGCCTTTGATCTAGAAGAACTACATTATTGCAAGGGAATATTCTAATTCAATTTTTCACATTAATAAACTAATCTAAATATAAATACAGCATATCCACCCATAGTAACTCTACATCTTTCCAGCAAGTATTGTACTTGGGAAAGTTAATTCTTGTCAGACCTTGGGTGCATTTTATTAGTAGTATTTGAAAGTTTCAGTTTTTTTCATTTCTGTGACACTACACAAGACCTGCAATAATCTATATATATCTTGTTTCACCTGCTGCTCTGTCGTTTCTGATAATGGTTTTTGAACTTGGAGGACATAATAGATCAGAGAATTATTTCTAACCACTGCACCAACTTCTTTGGTGAAAGGTGCCAGATGTGGATCTTAATTCCATCCACTGGTGGAAAGGGGGATGTTTTGAATTTGCCTTCTTCCTTGGCCACAGTTGCAGTGTTGTCTTAGAATTTTCAGTATTACCCTATAGTTAAAACTGAAACCTAAAAAATTGCAGGAGACAAAACACCATATGTGGGACAGCCATCGCATATGCTGATGTTTTACTAGCAACCACTGCACACCTGGTACTTTTTTTTTAATTATTCTCAGATGTCATAAAATCTTCTAGTGATTTTTAGTCCTGTGTAGATGGTGAAATTGTTTAGGCAAAATTAAATTGCCCAGTTGATGATGATGCTGCAGCAATTTCCCATTCTACGCAGTAAGATATTACATGACTATTGAATGTACTTTCCTGATTTCTGGCCAGATCTGCCATTTCAGGAGAAATATAACTGGGTTCTCTTCACTGCTTATCAAATCTTAAGTATGCACCATGGCTAAGACTAATTAAAAAAATCAGAAAGGTCACTATCCAGAAGTGGGAAGAACATAATTACAAATGTGCTTTGTAAAAGTAGTGGGAGGCATTGGTATTCCCACATTACTCACAACCCCTGCAATCAACTTACCAAAAGAATTGAAAGTGAAGGAGGCTGCCCTTTTAGCAAAGAATGTGCTTCTTGCCTTTAGTCTGTTTAATGGTAACAAAAACTTAATTGAGATAGTTTTCATGGTCAAAATAAGCAGAAGGTAGTTACAGAGCTGAGGGCCACCTTGTCTGCAGTGGATGTGATAAAACCTTTGGTTGCACATGGTAAAGTAATTCTGCATAGAACCTAATAGTTCAGAATGGCTTTCTGGAAAGGGAGGGAAGAAGAAAATAGGGTTTTTTTAAAAAGTCCATATCAAACAGCATCAAGGACCAATATATATTAGTATGTGTAACTAATGTTACATGGAAGATAGTAAAAACTCACCTAAGAGTAGCTTTGCTGATTTCTGGCAGTCATAGAGTTAATGTGATGTATTCTATAGAGGCTGACAATGACGTTCCACCTTAGGTGATGTAATGAGTTACTGTGCTCTGAAGGTGGATGTTGAGCTGACAGAGCTGTTTTAGAGTCCCAGTTAGTGACTAGTGCTTTTAGTAGCCTAAAAGCATTGGTGAGTGACAGCTGTGTCAGGTTTTTGCAAGCAACCACCCACTGTCCAGCCCAGGTCCCCCCTGCCTGCCCAGAGCACTGATGGCAGGTGCTTTTGGGGCCAGCAGCAGACCACTATACGGTCTTTGGTATTGAAGGGACAGTGTCCAGACCACACTCGGGGCAAGCAGTAACTTCTTTTCAGTAAACTCCCCCAGGTGGTTTCTTACCCAGGAAACAAAAAGCTGTGCAGGGAATAAACCATTCCTGTGTGGTGCCTCATTAATTTGCTCTCTCTTTGCTTTTTGCACGGTGGTATCCCACTAGTGTTTGGAGTCCCTTTATGTCTTTAACATTCAGAGCAGGAGTCACATCTCTTTAAACATAACAAACTCCCAACTGGGAAAATATATGCCCACTCCTCAAACCATCTGTACTCATATGTGAATAGAGATTCAAGAGATTTGTAACACATTCATGCATAAAGTGAGGAATAGCTCATTGTGATGTGCTGGAGGAAACTGCTGCTGGATTATTACATTCCTAAGAAAAATAATCATATTTGTGCAGCCTGTGTCCAATATTTACAAAGATAATGGAAATGGAACATTTGATCATCTGGCAGTGGACCAAGAATGCTCCCACAGAACTATGAGCAGGGATATCTCGAGGCCAACAAAATATGTCAGAAGCTTGTAGGAGGGATTACAGTTACTGAAAAGATATAGACATTTACTGACACAAAAATGTGTAAGTAAATAAGGCCATAGGAGAGTACAGCAACCAGGGAAAACTGATTGGCATTTTTTCAGGCAGTACAGTTGAAAATAAATTATAAGACTTTTGGGTAAATAAGCAAAATCTGGATGCTTTACAGCTGATGTAAAAAACTTTACAGATGTTTTACTAAATAGGCGAGATTTGCAAGTAATTCTGAATCTGTTTGAGAAGATTAACAAAATAAAGGAGATCACAGTACTAAAAGTCAAGAACACACAAAAAGTGTCAGCTACCACTGCAAGAAATATGTAGAATGTGAGACATGCAGAAGTCAGTGTATTTAGAGGTTATAAAAGACTGAGAGAGGTTCAGTTGATTCCACTTGATTTATAGGGGAAGGTGTATTGGTGACAGCAAGAATAAAATTATGTGTATACTTCATAAAGAAACACTTTTGCAGTGTTTGTTAGGAGAGATATTTGACAATTAATTTTGCATAACTTTTTCCATTTTAATTATTGCTTTTGTTTATATCCTGACAGTAACAAATGACTTGTAGACTAATGAAAACTGCCAGGAAGAACAAAAATAAAGCCTACGAAGGAGCTTGCTACATATCTTTATCTCCAGCAGCTCTGACAAGAATATTTGAATATAATTGGACTTCTGGGACTACTGGTGGCAGTATGAAGAGCTGCCTGAAAGCTGGCTAATTGCTGGGTGTTTTACAATAATGAGATTAATAGAAAAGGGTTTCAGCAATAGTGAAGTCTACCCTTTGTCCCCTTCCTTCAGCATATCAGTAGTCTTTTCCTTTTCTCCTTTATGATGATGTTTAGGTTCACTGATCGGCTGGCTTAGAGTGAACACAGGGAAGTGGAGAAGTCAGTGTGGAAGGTGAGTTCTGAGGAAAGAACTAAGAAAATTGCAGTGCATTCAGAGCAACATCTACGATATGTCCAATGAAGAAGCGAAAACTTCTAGCATAGTACATGATGTCCAGACAAAAATACAGAAATGTGCAAGGAAAGTTGCAAACTAAACACTGATGATTGTCTAACTTTATGTTATCCTGTGAATAAGAATTTGGGCTGAAAGCCATGTATTAGCCAAAATTGAGGAATCTAACAAACTGAGCAAAAAGATTAGAAGGGCAGTGTTTGATATACGTGTGTTAATGCACAATCCAGCTGAACAAAGCAGCACTTTGTAGATCTTTTATAATTTCACCAAAAGTTCTTATAAATAACTCTGAAAGAGAAGAAAAATTTTGTTTTCTGGGATAGTTCTTTAAGGAGGCATTTTTCTATAATGTCCATAAATGAGAAATGTTATACATTTGGTCTAGGACCAAGACATAGGTATCTTTAGTTTTTTTGCTTTGGGTTCTGCCTATCTGCAGCAGTCATACACGAGAAGGTCTAGGTGATGCCCTACCACCTGTGAAAAAAGTCTCAGTTTGTTGCATGCGGATCAGGTTCTAGGACCGGTCCCAACACCGATCCCTGAGGGACACCACTCGTTACAGGTTTCCAACTGGACATCGAGCCATTTACCACAGCTCTTCGAGTGCGGCCATTGAGCCAGTTTTTTATCCACCGAGTGGTCCGTCTATCAAATTGATGTCTCTCCAATTTAGAGACAAGGATGTCATGCGGGACAGTGTCAAACACTTTGCACAAGTCCAGGTAGATGACATCAACTGCTCTGCCCCAGTCCATCAGTTCCGTGGCTCCATCATAGAAGGCCACCAAATTGGTCAGGCAGGATTTCCCCTTCGTGAAGCCATGCGGCGACATGGACAGTGGGATGGAGCGCACCCTCAGCAAGTTTGCTGATGACACCAAGCTGTGTGGTTCGGTTGATATGCTGGAGGGAAGGGATGCTATCCAGAGGGACCTTGGCACGCTTGTGGGGTGGGCCGATGTCAACCTTAAGAAGTTTAACCAAGCCAAGTGTAAGGTCCTACACCTGGGTCGGGGCAATCCCAGGCACAGCTACAGGTTGGGCAGAGAAGAGATTCAGAGCAGCCCTGCGGAGAAGGACTTGGGGGTGTTGGTTGATGAGAAGCTTAACATGAGCCGGCAGTGTGCGCTTGCAGCCCAGAAAGCCAACCGTATCCTGGGCTGCATCAAAAGAAGCGTGACCAGCAGGTCGAAGGAGGTGATCCTGCCCCTCTGCTCTGCTCTCGTGAGACCTCACTTGGAGCACTGTGTGCAGTTCTGGTGTCCTCAACATAAAAAGGACATGGAGCTGTTGGAGCGAGTCCAGAGGAGGGTGACAAGGATGATAAGAGGGCTGGAGCACCTCCCGTATGAAGACAGGCTGAGAGAGTTGTGGCTGTTCAGCCTGGAGAAGAGAAGGCTGCATGGAGACCTCAGAGCAGCCTTCCAATATCTGAAGGGGGTCTATAAGGATGCTGGGGAGAGACTCTTCCTTAGAACTGTAGTGGTAGGACAAGGGGTAATGGGTTCAAACTTAAACAGGGGAAGTTTAGATTAGATATAAGGAAGAAGTTCTTTACAGTGAGGGTGGTGAGGCACTGGAATGGGTTGCCCAGGGAGGTTGTGGATGCTCCATCCCTGGTGGTGTCCAAGGCCAGGTTGGACAGAGCCTTGAACCACATGGTTTAGTGCAAGGTGTCCCTGCCCATGGCAGGGGGGTTGGAACTAGATGATCTTAAGGTCCTTTCCAACCCTTACTATTCTATAATTCTATGATTCTATGACATGCAGACAGCATGTGTTTTCTTAGCACTAGGAAAGATACGGTTGAGTGACTTTATTTGATTTGAGGCATAAGATCATAGAATCATAGAATGGTTAGCATTGGATAGGACCTTAAAGATCATCTAGCTCTAATTCCCCTGCCATGGGCAGAGGCACCTTCCACTTTGTACAGGATATCCTTGCTCATCCATGTAAGTTTCCTGGTGTTTTTACCTCACTTCTTCTTTGTTGGGATATATTGCTCCTGAGCTTGGAGGAAGTGATCCTTGAGTACTAACCAGCTTTCTTGGGCCCCTCTTCCCTCCATGCTTGTAGTATCTTCTTGGCAAAAAATATCTTTTCTATCCCACCATTTCCTTTCTCCTGTAAATTTCCTTTTGTAAGTAATCACTTGTGATCCCCTTGAAGGGTCTTCCAATATTGAAGCCAGTGTTACCCTGACGATTACAGTAAAACAGAAGGAAGGAGAATTTAAACCCATGTTTTAATATTACTTTATCTCACTTACTATTTTTCTCTTCATGCAGCCAAATTTCCACATATGTCAAGCCTTGATCCATTATAATTGTATCAGCTGAAATTAAATGGCAGTTAATATTTATAGGGACGTCTACAACCTCATGATTTATCATCACTGAAAAGCGTTATGGCAATCCCATAATTTCATGTAATAAAGTCACATCTATCTTGCGTCTCAATAAATCCCAGAAGTGTGTTCTGTCTATTCTTTTGTCCAGCCAACAAGAAGTTGGCTCTTCACCAGCAGAACACACTTGTCACCAACAAGGCACACTTGGATTAAACACCAAAGTTTATTCATGTTTCTTGTGCTTGAGGTATCTTTTAGATCCAAGGAAGTAATAAAATGTTTAGGATCCAATTAATGAGCACAAGTGAATAAGCCATTTCTAAGACCATGACCTGGTTGCCAAAAGCTGGGAGCATAAAATTGGAGGGAAGTTAGATAGCACTGTAAGGCCTGTCATGAGCTCCTTGTTACCTCTGGGACCTAGTCTATGTTATGGTACATTATGTCTCTACCTTCCCAACTCTAATAGGCTTATCCTTAATTAAAAAAAAAAGTGGCTTTCACTGTTATGAAATGCGTAAATTGCTTAAAAAGCATACTTGATTTGGTAAAGATATGCTACATTAAAACAACATCGATGAATTTGGCCAGATGCAGCAGTATTTTTCCTTAAATTTGCACTGGTACTAAGTAGAGTCATAATGATATATAATTATTAAAATATGCTGTCGAAAACTTTCAGGAGAGTAGATCACCACAGATTTATATATGCACATCTGCCAGTTCAGGTCAGGGTGCATAAATAAAGATGCATAAATGTGCAAAGCGATATAACACGAGTAAATGGGAAGAAGCATCCTCATAGATAAAGGCTCCTTCTGTGATTCTGCAGTGATCTGCATGTCTCCTCTGGGCTGTATATACCATTTTTACCTAGGCATCTCCTGTGAAATCATACCAAATAAGGCCTTCAAAGGGGAAAGTTTTTTCCATTGTTATTACACAATGAATTATTTTCAGCCAGCTGCATTGTTGAATGGGGAGAACACATTGTTAGAGGTATTAAAATGTTAACATCTAAGAAAACCAACACTGAAATAAACCTGGAAACTTTACTTTATCTCATCATTTTAATGAAAACGAATACTTAGACATTCATCATGCTGGTAATTAAAACTCTTTGGGGTTCTAACAGTGGCTGACTTTTGGGTAGGCAAATATCAAAGACATTGTAAGCAGCAGCCTGCATCACATGTTTCTTGTATGATTTGCTAGTGACACTGTAAGATGGTCTCTCCATAGACAGAGGCAACTCTGCATAGCAAGACACTGCTTATTACAAATAAAAGAAAAGTATTTTCACTTGTGTACATTTAAGGACGTACATGTAACTACTGATGAAATACAGTTCATACCATCCTCATTGCAAGTACAAAAAGTAATTATTAAAACTCAAATACAATTATTTGGTTTGGTTTTGTTTCGTTTTGTTTCATTTGGTTTGCTTTGCTTTGCATTGCTGTGCCTTGCTTTGCTTTGCTTTACCTATCAAATGATATTTGGCTTCTTCAGTGTTTAGGTTTTCAATGGAGAAGGGTGATGAAGCACTACGCAGTTCAAATACAGAAGCTGTTGTTCTGATGTTGTACATTTCTATGTCATAGATTCTTCTTCCATAGCTGTGAGGAGTTAAGATAGGCCTGGGTGAATACTTATAGTTAAGTGGAGATGATTCAAGGGCAGTTTAAATCAAGTGGAACAGGGAGATGTGGGAGATGTGCAGCAACTGAATAAATAGCTTCTCTTAATGTTTTTTTTTTTTGTTTGTGGGTTTTTGTTTTTTTTTTCTTTGTGCTTTTAGTGGCCAGGTTTTCAATGCAAAATAAAAACTGACCAATAAGATTAGTAAATGGGCTCAGTGGAAAACACTGTCTACTTCTATGAGTTATATCATCTATGCTGTTGACTAGAGCTTTATGGGGAAAGTTATTTCTGTGCTGGGTGCTGCAGTGTAGAGGGAGATGCCTAAGCTTGCTTGGGTCTAGTTAGACTCATTTAAGTCTGTTAGCTGCAGCACCTCACAGCTCAGTGAAAATGCACTCAGATTGCGTAGTCAGCTCTATAAATGTTTTCCAAGCCTTGACCAGAATATGCCTTTATATTTTAAGAAAAGAATATGAAAGTACTGCAGATATTGCAAGGGTAGGTGGAGACTATCTTCAGCAGAAACATAGCCTTATCCATGCTAGGTAGTGTGAGGTTTTGAGGACACCATAGCAACCAGAGTAAAATATCTTGAATAAAGCAAACGTATCAGTTAGTTAGTCAAAAGTATCATGCTTTTGTCACTGCTCAGCATGAAAGAGTTAGTGAGTATTTGAACAGAGGCTCCATCTGTAAAGGCAATGGCAACTAGCACCATAGAATCATAGAATCATAGAATAGTTAGGGTTGAAAAGGACCTTAAGATCATCTAGTTCTAACTCCCCTGCCATGGGCAGGGATGCCTCACACTAGTTGCCCAAGGCTCTGCCCAACCTGTCCTTGGACACCACCAGGGATGGAGCATTTACCACTTCTTTGGGCAACCTGTTCCAGTGCCTCACCACCCTCACTGTAAAGAACTTCTTCCTTATATCCAACCTGAACTTCCCTGTTTAAGTTTGAACCCATTACCCCTTGTCCTACCACTACAGTCCCTAAGGAAGAGTCCCTCTCCAGCATCCTTGTAGGCCCCCTTCAGATATTGGAAGGCTGCTCTGAGGTCTCCATGCAGCCTTCTCTTCTCCAGGCTGAACAGCCCCACCTTTCTCAGCCTGTCTTCATATGGGAGGTGCTCCAGCCCCCTTGTCGTCCTCGTGGCCCTCCTCTGGACTCGCTCCAACAGCTCCATGTTCTTCTTATGTTGAGGACACCGGAACTTCACACAGTGCTCTAAGTGGAGTCTCACAAGGGCAGAGTTGAGGGGCGGGATCACCTCCTTCGACCTGCTGGCCATGCTCCTTTTGATGCAGCCCAGGATACGGTTGGCTTTCTGGGCTGCAAGTGCACACTGCCAGCTCATGTTCGGTTTCTTATCGACCAACACCCCCAAGTCCTTCTCCATTGGAGTAGTTTAACGGTTTATTGGAGATACAGGAAATAGAAGGCAAAAGTGTTGAGGCAATAGGGAAAATCTTAAAAGTCCTTATTTTAACAATCCTCTCATTTCCATCTTACCATTTCAAAGTTCTTTAATGATGACAATAGCCATCCTTTTTGGAGAAAACCAGATTCATTGTAGAGGGCTAGAAGAGCCTCTTGTTTTTATATTTGACTGATTTTAACAGGACTGTTTTCCTGAAGAAAGAAGGCAAGTGTAAAAAGCAGTTTAAAAAGAAGGCTAAAGAGAGAAAAAATAGCTTCTATCTCTCATGGTGACTTTTTCTAAATCTTACTGCTAAGGTGTCACAGGTGCAAAGCATGGCTTTTTCATTCGGTTTGAAATGTGGCAAACCTATGCTCAGCGAAGTTATTTAAGCCATTGTCTTCATTTGACAGATTTTCTGACAGGCTTAGAGGAAAGCCGTGGAAAGTATAGTACTAGTCAGTTCAATCAAATTACTAAAGTGCAGGGGAAACTGAAGACAGAGGCAAGAAGGCAAAGCAAGACAGTCAGAAAGCTAGTGGCAGGGAGAAAAGGCTCCAACTTTACTTGCTTAGTGGTACTGAGGATTTAGTCAAAATCTGAACTGGCAGTGATGTCATTTAGGTGTGACTCCTTTGCCTTGTCTCAGGCCATCACTACAAAGATGATAGAAGTCCACTGATATTACAGTGGATTGTGGGGGTCTTAGAATACATTTAATGGCAACTGTCATAGCGAAACTAGTTCCTTTCAGCTCATTCCTGGCAACAAAATGATAGTATTATGTCTTCTACTGGCTGGCTGATTAGGCTAAGGAGCTTACAAAGCAATTGTGGGTGGATTCACACACCTTCTCTGTCTTTTCTATTGTGGTAAAGTGGTGACCCTTTGGAAACTTGTTTCTCATGTGTTTAACTGGAAAATATCTTGCAAAGTGTCTTCTAATTACTGGTCATTAGATTTTTGGAGCATATTTACTAGTTTTCGAAACACTGAAGGAGTATAAAGCCAGTTTGGCAAACTGCAGAAATGTGATTGCACCATGGCACATGCTTGGATGCCATAGCGCATTCTATTAGAAATATTTGAAGCTTTAGCAGGATATTTTATAATCTCAATTCCAAATGGAAATTAACTTAGCAAAACTCAAATGAGCAGAAAATGAGATACTAAAGAGATTACAAGCAGAGGGCTAGATCAGAACCGTAAATTAACTAAAAATAACTCAGTAAGGTGAAAGAAGAGGACTATCAATATCAAATCAATGTAAAAATTGGTTTTATAATGCCTTTCATGGTATACTTTTAAATATGTGATAACCATATTGGAAATTCATTAGTATGCAGAAAATCAAGGGAACCATATGGAAATACATCTCAAACGACTAGCACACAATAAATTTTACAAAAGGCATAAAATATCTTTAGGATGAATGATCACTCTGGAAGTAATGTGCACTAAAATTGTAGGAGTGGTATTCACTCATTAGTTGTATGAAGCCACTAATGACACAAAATCATTCCTTTTTGCATAACCATTTGTCTTGTAAAATCATTAGCTCCCTCATAAAATTGTTAGAAATGTGAAATGATTTTTCAAAAAATCATTAGTTACAGGGTATTGCATTATAAAAATCTGTGGCATATTACTTCATCATTTTCTGCATAAAAATCTGTCAGCTATGCAAAATCATTTATGTTGATAAATAACTTTTTAAGAAGCTTTATTGTCCAATAGTCAGGCTGTTAGCTGTTTGGTTTCGATAGTAACTTTTACGGCCAAGACATTTATTAGTTATGGAAAACTCTGAAATGAACTAGAACAAACATTACTTTCCACCCTGCTAAAATTGACAGTTTTAAAAAGTGATTTTGTTCCCTGTAAATGTGCTCTTAGAGTTTTGAATAGTGGCAGCTGTTCCCCTTTATTTACCATCATTTTTTCACTGTTTGAATTCTATTCACTACAGCTTTCAGGCTCTCATTCTCACATCTTAAGCTAAATTCAGGTAAAAGTTTTCATAGCAGTGGTTTTGATTATGTCATGGACAGTTTTCTATAGACTGCAGTTGTGCTAGGAAGAGTGACTTACATATCAAAATGGAACTCATTGTCTTGCTTTCTTACACAATAGTCAGAAAACTTTTAAGCACATTAGCATCAATTAATTTCTAGAAGTGAGAAATTTGAAAATGGGGAAGTTGTGCTTTAGCAGGAGCTGAGATCTGTGAGAGCCACAGGAAATATCCAGTGCAAAGAGGAAAACCCACAGATTTCTTGATCATAAGACCTTTGCTGGAGAAAGCAGCCTTCTTGGGCATAGTTCATTCGAGGAAAACTATTTGTATTATTGAATTGTCCAGTTATAACTTCAAAGAGCATTGTGTGCAGTTCTGCAGAAGCAAGAAAACTGTTTTTCTCCCAAGCAGCCTATAGGCTAAGACTTACCTATTATTGCCAACCTGTGGCTAAGGGATAAGAGAGAAACAAGTAACCTATTATATACTGACCTCTCTGTTACAGAAGTAATCAGTGTCATGTTAAAGCCACTGAGGTTCCTTGAATCTCTCTTGTAGTGGGTTGACCCTGGCCAGCAAATAGGCACCCACACAGCTGGTTGATCACTCCCTTCCCCAGTGGAATGGGAAAGAAAATCAGAAGAGCAAAAGTGAGAAACAACTCACAGGTTAAGATACAGACAGTTAAATAAGTGAGAGAGAGAAAAAAAATGGTGCAAAGGCATGACCCACAAACAAGATCAATGCCCAGATGGTTGCTGAGCAATGGCTACTTTGGAAAAACTACACCCCAAGTTTTTATTGCTGAACATGACGTTACATGGCAGGGAATATACCTTTGGTCAGCTTGGTCAGCTGTTACGGCTGTGTCCCCTCCCAACCTCTTGCCCTCCTCCTGCTCACTGTGGGGGCAGAGTAAGAAACTTGGTCAGAGAAAGACTTGATCCAATGCAAGCACTGTTCAGCAGCAGCTAAAACATCGGTGTGTTACCAGCACTGGTCTACTCACAAATCCAAAATGGCACCATAGAGGCTGCTATGAGGAAAGCTAGTGTTAACTCCGTCCCAGCCAGACACAGTACATCACTACATCAGCTGCTAGCGGAACTGTATCTAAAGAGATAGCAAACAAACTAACAAAGCCCTTAAAACCAGAAAAAGCTGACCTAAATCCCCACACCCAAATCTATGTTGCAGCATTTTGAGGAGGCATGGCCACTGACTCAATAATGCATTCTGTTTATGGCAAAAAATAAAGAGCTTGAGATAGTGTTTTGGTCCATATCATTTGGTGTAGCATTTCAAGTAGAAAACAGTAATTTCAGCTGAAATTCAGCCTTACAGAAATGTTTTAATTGTACACAGAAGTACTGGTAGTTTGCTGTAGGCAGGTAATTTCTGTTTAGGGGCTAGGATCTGGACCAGCTTTGGTTAAGAATGAAAGAATTTAAATAGGCTGATGAAGAAGTGACCACTAAGCTGAACAAAAGAAAATTTTCATTCAAAAGCTATTATATATGTTCTCTTCCATCCTTGTCTCATCCTTTCTGTCAATAAGTCTGTTACTCTTTTTAGCTGTTGATATTGTATTCATCTCTCTGGGATTTCTGGGTTGATAATATTAGGCTCAAGAACTAAAATTGTGGTAGAATATTGCTTCATTGAGATCATCTATCTATCTACACAACAGTGGAGTATGGAAGACCTTCACGACTCTCTGTTAAGGTGCCTTTTCACTACTGCATGTGCTTTTGTGAGATATTATGTCCTCCAGGCCTGAATTGCTTGTTCTGTGGCAATTATGTCCCTGTATTGTGAAGGGACACATTTACTTGTCACAGCATGACTCTGGTCTTTCTGGCTGTGCAAATTCTTGGTAACAGAAAAAGTCAGATCCTGGAAAGCAATCCTGAGGCAATGCTTTCCTCTTCTGATATCAACTAATTGGAATGTAAGTTTTCTTATTATTATTGTTATGATTATTGCTAGTGTAAGAAGGATTTTCGTCACATGCGGGTATGTGTTACCCTGCTTATGCAGTTGCTTCAGCAAGTGAAGGGGAAAAAATATGGGAGAGAGCAAGAGAGTGAGCGTGAATGAGGCAGAGAACATGAGAAAGGAGGCATGCAATTCCTCAAAGGCTCACAGCAATTCATCCTGAACAGGTAAATTACTCCAATATGCAGAGCAGCTGAGCAACTCCACTTAAAGTGGAAGGCATAAAAATCAATATGCCTTCCCTAAGCTATTAAAAAGTACTGCAGTTGTCCATATCATTATGTAGCCAACAGGTACTGCATTTTTCAATGAGAAATATGTTTTACAGAACAAACAGGTTCCCTTATTTCAGTGCTTGGAAAAACTCTTGATGTTTTAACTTGTGTGGTGCATGTCTAGCCAGACACCTGGTCATTGCAATGGACCATGTTCACCACCATGTTCTACAGCTGGGCTTGACGCTTTCACCATGACGCATTGGTCTTGGCTGGTATATTTTACAATCCTTATTGAGTCTCTCATCCTCGTTCCAGAGGGCAGATCTTTGAAGAGTCTTTCAAGTGACCCTTATAATTGCAGTTCTTCTCCTCCAACTGCCATCTATACCACTTACAATCTCCTCCCAATTAAATTATTTTCCTCACTTAAAACCTGAAACTAATATTATAAATGTGATTCCAGCTGCATAAGGTCTTTAGCCTTCCTGAATTTTTTACAGTCTGTAACTTGACCAGGGTATAATTTATTTAGTTTCTGAGAGCCCCTAATGATGTCCACAAGGACAGAAAACATTTTGAAAGAATACCTGAAATATGGTCTCAGTACTACTACATTATAAATAGTACGGAGAAGTCTTGTGATTTCATAAAGAAAATGGAGTTAAAAAGATCTTGAAAGGACATTCTGATAGATATTTGTCTAATTTGTTCCTAACAGCATCTCCCTTTCCAGTGGATATTCTACAACATTCTCCAGGCAGTTTTTTCCAGTGTATGAGTCTTTAATGTTAGTAAATTCCCCCTCTTTGTGCAATTTAAGCATTCTTTCAAAAAGTTTTCTTGCCTTGTCACAAATAATCCATAGTCTGTCTGTTTTCTTCCTAATTTGTCATACAAAGTGTCTGTTCTGCATGGCTCTCTACAGCGTTGCAACAACAGCTACAAATTTGGAAACTGCCCATTTCAATTCTTTAATTTCCCCTACCCCCTGTTTTCTGGTGTTTTGCACATAATAGATGCAACACAACTGGACAACGTTGTGAGAGGCTGCACTAAGTTGGCCCTACTTTGAACAAGGGATTGAAGTGCATGCCTTGCAGAAGCCCTATCCAGCCTAAATTATTGGGGTTTTTTTAATAGGAATGGGACAACTCTGGTATGGATAGCAGCCACAAGCCAAATTCAAAAATGCTGCTACAAAACACAAGGGTACTGTAGTCTTTCAGAGTCAATCCCTTGAGTATTTGTGCCTTTGTGCCATGGATAAACTACTGTCTGATTTTTTTGTCCTTTTTTTTTTTCCTTCAAAGTCTGTTTTAGAACAGATAAATGTACTCTGTTTAAAAATAAAACCCAGAAAACAAAAAACCACCATTAATTTCCATCTTAGGCAGGTACTCAGCATGAAAACTTCAGCCCAGACACTCACAGGCTGGAAAAATTACAAGCACCTAAAAGTGTTGCTCATAAAAACAAAGTGATGGGCAACTTCAGTAATAAATAATATGAAGCCCCACCACTATTATTTCATTGAAAATAAGGTTTTCCAAAATCAAAATAAACCTTAATATCTGCCCTTCCCTCCCACCCATTAAAGTAATAAGAACATGCAACATCTTATCTCAAATGCAATCTTCTTTCTATGTGGAGGTTATCAGCTGAGTCCTGCATTATTCCCAGTAGTTTAGGTTGAAATAAGTGATTGTCTAATGTTGTTATGGTTGAATGCCCAGCATCATATCTATGCATGCGGTGAAAGCAGTGATAAACAAGATATGTTTTTATTGCCCTGAATGTTCTATGCGTCAATGAAGTATTTGTTAGCTAGAAAAAGGTTCTGCAATGAGCCTCTATGCCGTGGAATGTAAAACCTAGCTTGGCCAGGTTTCCCATCCAGCCTAGAGGCGAGGCACATCTATCACATCTGATGAAATTAAGTGCAGATAGCTCATGGCTTGTACAATGTTATACTGTTAATATCCTAAGAGTTACATTTAAAATAAATACCAAGAACATTTCAGTCACTTTTATTTTGGGAACTGGACTGTGATTATAATCAACCTAGTAAGCAACACAACCTTCATTTGAAATGCTTTGTCATCCTGTAGTAGTGCACTGATTGAAGATTGATTTAGGTGAAATGCAAGTGCTCCCCCAAAAACCAGGTTTTGGCAAATTAACTGTGCTTTCATGGGAAAACCAGATATACCATGTGGGTCAGAATCAGCACACCATTCTGTAGTACACTCAGATTTTCTCTAACTGATAAGCTGCAGACATGGTCACATGAATTACACGGATTTTAAGGTCCTGCAGAACTCAACCATATGTTCTATGCCTTTTTCTACAGTCTTTCCCTGGTTAAATTTCAGGTTTTCCTTCCATCGGTTCTGGATCTATAATGCACAAACCCAGGAAACTGACACTATTATTTTGTGTATCCTAGGGCTATTGAACCACAAAGTACAGAGCCATGCATGGCATATTTGTAATGAAGAAATTTTATCCTTATGGGCTTTAAAGGGCTTTGATCCCTTGCTGTGATAAACTAACATTTGTTTCTTAATGTTAGTTGAGCTAGGTTAATACCACTTTTGTTTAGATTCGTGTAGGGAATAAAAGTTTTATGCCATACCCTGGACATCCATATCAAAGAATAAGCCCAATGGCTGTTCTTGTCACCTGTAATTCTTGTAATTCTTTCCTTTTGCTGAAGAAGACCATGGTGAAAATTACATGAGAAGCTCCTTGACTGTAAAATCAAGCTCCCAGGGGCAGTACTGTAAGGTCCAGAATTGCGCTCACATGAGTTTCTTGTATTTACATAATGATTTGGTGTACATTTAGATTCTAAGGTTCAGTGCCCCAGCTTCTTGAGTTATCGAGTGCTTTTACTCGCATCAGATGCAAAGGGTTAAAATAGATTTCCATTCAGTTAAAGTTCATTCTCATGTTAACTTGACACCTTTTGGAGCAGTGTGGTTCGAAGGTAGTGAAGGTCAATCCTGTTAGAAGTGGCATGTTTGAGAAAGATAAGTGTTACTATTCATGAGAGGGTCAATTAAAATATTATGAAAGAGAAGGTCAATGAAGGTTGCAATTAGACTTGAAGTTTTGCTTCTTGTTCAACATGTGAGAGGTGCACATATTTACATTTTTAGGCCCAGTAGCACAGTGACGGTGCTTTAGATGCCTTTTTCAGAATGTGTATTCTCCCTTCAGTAAACAATTTGGACATCATTGTACTTACACAGAGACCATTGAAAGAGTTCTTAGAAAACAATGGCATGTTTCAGCAAAAGATACTTTAGCACTCCATGTTATATGTTCATGCTCTAATCCAGCCTCTAGTGTGATTGGAGTCTGTGAGGTGATCCTTGTCAACAGAATCACAGGATCTGCTTGGCAGCTTTTAAGTCCAAGTGGGTTAGAGAGATTCAGTAAAAAACAAAGGCCATGAACACCTATCCTTACATGTTTCAGTATACTTGTCTTTGCTTGATTTCTAAATCAAATCTGTAGTTCCCTGATGTCTGATTAAGCTTCTGGTTAAATCGCTAGCTATGGCATTGTCCTGCAAAAGCTGAATATTTAGCTTTAGACATTTCCAGTGAGGCCAAACGCAGATGCTGATATTTGGCTTGGACATGTGACCACATTTAACAGGTAGTAATGTCAACATGAAGTCATGCGATATAGCTCATTTGTCATGCAAATCAGGGGTTGCCAAATGGCCCTGTTTTGCATAAGTGAGCTGGATGCCAGGAAGATGTGGCAATTATCTTAGCACAGCTTCTTTAGCCTTAATCAAAAGACATTTTAGGCATTTATTAGAAATGCCTGGATCATCCTGGATGTCATCTCTAAGTATGTGGAAGAAAAGAAGGTTATCAGGAGTAGTCAATAGAGATTCACCAACTGATACACCAGATGGCTGTGCTGCCATTCAGCAAGACCTGGACAGGCTAGTGAGTTGGGTTCAATATGAAGTTTAACAGGGGCAAGTGTAGGGTCCTGCACCTGGGGAGGAATAACTCCACACTCCAGTATGGGTTAGGGGTTGACTTGCTGGAAAGCAGTTCTGCAGAGAGGGACCTGTGAGTCTATTTGGCCAACAAGTTAACCATGAGCCAGCAATGTGCCCTTATGGCCAAAAAGGCTGATGATATCCTGGGGTGCATTGGGAGGAGTGTGGCCGGCAGGTCGAAGGCGGTGATCCTTCCCCTATACTCTGCCCTGGTGAGGACTCATTTGGAGTACTGTGTCCAGTTCTGGGCTCCCCAGGACAAGGAGCTACTGGAGAGGGTCCAGCGGAGGGCCACAAGGATGATTAGGGGTCTGGAGTATCTCTTTTGAGGAAAAGGTGAAAGAGCTGGATCTGTTTATCCTGGAGAAGAGGCAACTGAAAGGGGAATTTATCAACGCATACAAATACCTTAAGGGCGGGTGTCAAGAGGATGAGGCCAGACTGCTGCCCCAACAGGATAAGGGGCAACAGGCACAAAGTGAAACACAGGAAGTTCCGTCCGAATACGAGGAAAAACTACTTTGGGGGTGACAGAGTGCTGGAGCAGGCTTCCCAGATTGATTATGGAGTCTCCTTCTCTGAAGATATTCAAAGCCGGCACAGAAAAGATCTTGTACAACTTGCTGTAGGTGAACCTGCTTTAGCAGCGGGGTTAGGCTAGATACTATCTATCTCCAGAGTTCCTTTCCAACCCCAATATTCTGTGATTCTGTGATAGGATTTAAAGCAAGAATATTGTGTGCTGTGTTTCATTCACAAATGCACAAAGACAGCAATTCGTGTTTTATGCTCCTGATGTTTAGCCTTTCTCTGTCATGCGATTCTTGACTAATATAGTAAAAACCTGACACTTCAAGATCTATGAGCTCCATTTGGGACCAGAATGCTGGATAATATTTGTTCCTAGTGTTTGTCACTGTTGTGAGCCTGCTCGAGCAATTTCTCTTGGACCACAAGTTATATTGTTTGTGCAGTTTGCCAAAGCATCCTGTATATGGTAATGAGATGCAAAACCACTTAGTATGAGCATAAACCAAAGATTTACATGGATGATGGTACATCACTCTTGTTTGCAAAGCACATTCTCTGTATCAGGGCATTGGCAGTCCAGCGTGTACCAAACAAAAAATGCATTTTCTAGAACTCTCTATGTAATTTTATTTTATTCAGTAAAAAAAAAAAAAAAAAGTCTTTGGATAAAATAGTGTTTTGTTTCAGAGAAACTTTACAGAAATTGGGTACAAATACATAATTACGTAGAAGGCAATATATTAACACATTATCAAGTCGCTGGTGGGAGGAGAATGTTTTGCTCAGTGATATTAGCAGAGAGGAGAACCAGTACCCAAAACCAAAGAACTGAAAGAAAAATTTAAAGGCTGCTGATTTCTCAGCTTCAATAGTGCTACATTTTGGTAATGGGATATTCATTTTAATAATGAGTATATGTGGTGAAAATCCAAAGGACTGTGGATATCTGGTGATTCCAGCTTCTTCCAGCTCTTTCTTACCTTCTCATACTATTCCACCTTTCTCAGAATGCTGGGGTAGAAATATTTTTTGTGAATTGAATACTTGCTGCTGAATGAATTGTCTCAAGAGAGCTACAAATGCATAGCAAGCTTCCTAAGGCATAGGTCTAGATAACAGTCAACTGACAGGATATTGAAACTATAGTAAGTTATGATTTTCTTCCATTAAAAAATTCACCGAATCTTGTTATCCCTGTTCACAAAGACATATGCTGACTTTGTAGCTCAACCTTACTTTTCAAGTCTGTATTAATGGTATTTTCTTCAGCTGGTTTAGGCAACTGGCAGAGGTTAACAGGAAATACACAGGTAGAAGGAGGTGGTCCTGCCCCTCTATTCTGCTCTCGTCAGACCACTCTTGGAGTATTGTGTGCAGTTCTGGTGTCCTCAACACAAGAAGGACATGGAGCTGTTGGAGCAAGGCCAGAGGAGGCCACGAGGATGATAAGGGGGCTGGAGCACCTCCCATATGAAGACAGGCTGAGAAAGGTGAGGCTGTTCAGCCTGGAGAAGAGAAGGCTGCATGGAGACCTCATAGAAGCCTTCCAATATCTGAAGGGGCACCTACAAGGATGCCAAAGAGGGACTTTTCATCAGGGACTGTAGTGACAAGAGGCAGCGGGTTTAAACTTAAACAGGGGGAGTTTAGGTTGGATATAAGGAAGAAGTTCTTTACAGTAAGGGTGGTGAGGCACTGGAACAGGTTGCCCAAAGAAGTGGTAAATGCTCCATCTCTGGCAGTGTTCAAGGCCAGATTGGATAGAGCCTTGGGTGACATGGTCTAGTGTGAGGCATCCCTGCCCATGGCAGGGGGGATTGGTTCTATATGATCTTAAGGTCCTTTCCAACCCTAACTATTCTATGATTCTGTGATAAAATCTCTGCAGTTAACAATGGTATTCAAAGTTCTTTCATCTCCAGCTGTGACTACGAGGTTCATTTACAGATGAATATGTATATTTTTCTAGTTTACTTAGATGTTATAAATATTAACAAGCAGGCGGGTATAGTGTGTGCCCTCACTCTATTAACAGCTTTCTCCTGGCACTCTGTGCTGTGCCCATGTTTTATTCCACCTGGCAAAGGAAATTGCAGGAATCAAGAGAGTGGTGACAAAAATGATTAGTAACTGGAAATATTTCTGCAGGAGGAAACTGAAAAGTTTGGCACTGCTTCTTACAAAAAAAAAAAATAAATTAGAGAGTATAAAAGGTAATAAATGAAAAGCTAGACTGCTATTTCTCATGGAGAACTGCCTTTCTCTCACCAAATTTGCCAAACACTGTTTAGTCAGACCCAAAGGAGGTGCTTACATCCATCATTTCTATGAATAAGGATATTGAATTCTATAGATTTACAGGATAATTTCCCTAGAAAGTGTTTGGGTTTTTTTATCCCTGCCCATACTGTTTCACTGTAAAGCATATGTATAGCTAATGAGCATAATAGATACGGTTTGTGCAACTTTATATTTGTGTACCTCCAGTACTGAATCAGAACTGCCATCAACTGGACTTTCAAAAAAAAATTTGAAACTCTGAGATAATCAGGCAGAGAGAATTTTTGCGTTGAAATTTTGAAAACTTCATTTGATTAACTTGTGCAAAGGAAAGATTACTGAAGAGGTATAAAATTCTGTTAATTATATGGAAAAAAAATAACACAGTCTTTCATTTGTTTCCTGAACCTTACTTTCAGGAAGAAGGATCATGCTATTCCTTACTATTCTTTCCTTCAACTGACCAAACTGAGACACATCTTGGAATGAACTGACCATTGTCTACTGCCTGGTTAGTCTTTTTTCCTAGTGGAGGCCTTGGCCAATAGTGGGTGGTGAAAGGGTGGGTTAGTCATGGCCAGACGTGGGAGCTGTGTGACATTCCTGAAGGTTAGGTGGCTCTGGGTTGCAAATCTCCATCCAAGAATAAACTTAATTTCATGTTTTGCAACAACACAAAATGGGTGGCAGATAACGGAGCTCATAACGTTTATAATTTCAGATGGAATATGTTTGAGTATAATAGTTAGCTTCAATTAATAAAACAGAGAATTTTCCAAATCTTTTTCTATCTTGGATTTTCTGCTGAAATTTTCAGTAGGAATTGTGTTATTAAATATGCCAAATACTTATTAGATAGAATATGATCAGATTTTCCTGTAACACATTTCTGCTGTCTTCATAAATCCAACTTATTTGTCCCCAGAGAGCTGAAAGGTCTTCCTAGGTTACTGTCTTCTCTGCTTATGATCTGCTAACTAAGTTTAGCCTAGAATTTGCCTGGTGCCTGACTGGGCGAACCCTATGATGCCAGTATAGCTTCTGGAAGTGCCCACCTAAGGGGAATGTCAGTGAAGCACAAGGGGCTGGGCACAGGTTGCCAGGAGATCAAGGAACCCTGGCCAGAGTTCAGCTGTCCCTACTACCTCTCTCCAAAATCAACCAGTATGATGACCCAGTGCCTAGGCAGTGTTGACGACTGGAATTTACCCCCAGATTAACAATATAATAAAGATATACACCCTTCAGTGCTTATTTTTCATTGTTGACAGACTGTAAACAAAATGCTTCTTTTTCATATTGGGAAGCAAAAAAAAAAAAAGACAGAAGGAGGTTACCATTCTTTTATGATGAAAAACATTTAACAATTAGTTTGGCAACCAAAACATAGAACTTATTGCAAAGCTGCAGTTTGGTTTATTGCACAGCTGCAGTTTGGTTTCTCTATTCTAATGAGATGCTAATGACTATTTCTTGCCTTGGTTGCCTCCTCTTTTGGAATCTTCTGCCTCTGCCTCATTTCTTTTTTCTGCTCTTCATTTTTTGCTGCCTCCTCCTCTCTTCTCTCTATGAATCAAATTCTTTTGCTTGATTAGTGTCAATATTTTCTGTCTCTGCGGCATTGCTTTTATAGTTATATTACAGGTATGAAGTCTACAGCTGTTCTTGAGTCCTTCCTTTCTCTTTTTAACATGACATTTGCCTGTTGCGCTATGCACAGCCATGCTCATCTCCAGCCTCAGACTTGAAACATGCCTAGGGAAAAACTTCCAAAAGAAACAAACTTCTAAATGATAAATCCAAACTAGCACTAGTAACAAACAGCCTGTGCCCCAGAATAAGAAACCAACAAACTAAGAAAGGAAATACTAATAACACACAAGCAAACGGAACAAAAAAGGGGAAAATAACTGGAAATAATGATCAGGTTTTGAATAGCTTTGATCCTTCTATCTCCATCCGCAGTTTGCAACATAAACAGTCTTCATGTTTAAAAGCATGATGTATCAAAGGCAAAACGCTCACCTAGATGTATTGGCTTGCTTTGTCAGTGGTCCAAAATGCCAAGATGTTCTCCTCCGCATATGTCACAACATCTGTGGACCTCATATGGCTTTTTAAAGTTTCTTTCTTTTAAATTTTGTGATGTCTAGGTGGTTTCTTTAAAAAAGTTGTACCTTGGGAGTAAGGCAGCTGCTTGAGACTTTTTTTATGGTTATTTTGGAATTTATTGGACTGTATTAAAAAAAAAAAATTATGTAAAAAGCTTAGCTTTTTAATCATAGATATTCCAAGAAAATCTATCAATGGTTTTGAAACCTTTTACATTATTGAATACTGTATTATTAACAACAAACACATGCCTTAAAGAAAAAAATACGTTTGAGTAAAAAAATCCATCAAATCATTTTGTAAAAATAAACTGAAACCAAAGAGCCTGACATTTGGAATCTTAAATCTAGTACAATAACAGAACTGATATTTGTAAATTCATAGCATATATTTAACATAAATATTATGTAAGTAGCCATTTATTTTAGGCACTTACCAGTCTGGGACATTAATAAGAATGAATGAGTCTGCATATTAAATTTTAAAGCTGTCTGTGTTATATTGCCTCAGCTTAAAAATTATCTTTGGCTGCCTTGCTAAGCAGGGAGACATCTCTTAACACTCCAAGTCCCAGTCCCCTGGTGGAAACACAGGCTAAATGAACAGGGATATAAGGTTTGGGTTGAGCCTGAAAGTTTTTGGATCTGGAACTTTAGTTCTGCTTGTCATGGACTAAGACTGTAGGTTATCCAGCCCTAATCAGATGAGCTGTCCCCAGAACCTGTAGAGCAGCATTATAGCCATACCTAGGCTTCTTTTTGGAAGGACAATTTTAAGTTAGTTTAATGTCTAAAAGATGAATTAATTTTGTTAATAGCACAAATGTTAAAGCAGTAAATCTAGTTTAAAACAAAAATTAGTACCCTATTGTTATAGGCATTTAGTTTAAAACATAATGACTGCTGTCAGGAGTTTGCAATCTAGAGAAACAGAACAGAACAAGGGAGGTTGAAAGGACTCAAGTATCCTGAGTTTTATTGATGGGAAGCATACAGAGATTAAAGTATTTGCCTAACGACATATTAGTAAAGGATGAATATTAGTTTAATGAAAGCTTTTACTGTAAGATAAGATCCTGCGTGCCTCAGTCTCTTTATAAGTCAGTCTGCTTTGATCAGGGGATATCAACGCCAATTTTTAAGACATTTAAAAATATCTCGTACAGGAGATTGCCAGAGAACATCAGGCAGGTCTGATGGAGGACTGTGAAAGTCCTAACTTGAAGTGTGTCATGGTTCAAAGGTCACAATGCTAAGAATAACTTCTTCAGTTTTGTTCCTTTAACCTTGAAGTATGGTAATTATTACTGTGATGTCTAGGAAGAAGCTTGGATTTAGTACTTACGTATATTGTCTCCTAGTCTGTGTAAACTAATGCACTCCTAACAGATATTTCATTTACAATTTTGTGTTCAGGGAAGAACTGAGAAACAATCCTCATGTATTTCTTTCATATTGTTTGATAGGTATAAGAGAACATGGAAGAGAAAAGAATCCAGACCTTCAGCAGCCAGTGGTAAGGCAGAGGTGGTTTCTTTTTGGGGTGGCTGTCATTGAATCACAAAATCATAGAATACCAGGTTAGAAGGGACTTCAGGGAATATCTGGTCCAACCTTTCCAGGCAAAGCATGGCATAGACTAGAAGTCCCAGCACCCTGTCCAGCTGAATCTTCAAAGGGTCCAGCGTTGGGGAATCCACCACTTCCCTGGGAAGATTATTTCAATGGTTGATGCTATCATTGTGAAAAATTTTTCTCTTGTGTCCAGTCAGTATCCGCCCAGGAGTAACTTGTGCCCATTACACCTTGTCTTTTCCATGTGAATCCTTATAAAAAAGACTCTTTTTTCCTTGTCTACTGCTCCTTGATGTCCTGGGTTCGGCAGTAGCACTCATTTTTCTCCTTCTTAGTAGCTGGTGCAGTGTTGTGTTTGTGACTTTCAGCCTGGGAACAATGTTGACAACACCGATGTTTTCAGTTGTTGCTAGGTAATGTTTATTCCAATCAAGGACTTTCTCAGTCTCATGCTCTGCCAGGGACGAGGGGAAGCCGGGAGGAAGCAGAGACAGGACACCTGACCCAAACTAGCCAAAGGGGTATTCCATACCACAGCATGTCATGCCCAGTATATAAACTGGGGAGAGTTACCTGAAGACCCAGATCGCTGCTCAGGTTGGGCTGGGTATCAGTCAGCGGGTGGTGAGCAACTGTATTCTCTCCCCTTGTTATTTTCCTTATTGTTATTGTTGTTGGTGATAATAGTAGTAGTTTTGTATTATACCTTAGTTACTGGACTGTTCAACCCGTGGGATTTACATTCTTTTGATTCTCCTCCCCATCCCTCTGGGAGCAGGGGAGGAAGAAGGGGAGGAGTGAGCAAGTAGCTGAGTGGTTCTGAGTTACCGGCTGAGCTTAAACCATGACAGAGACCCTCCATCTTCTTTGTAGCTACCATTTAAATACTGCAACATGATGATAAAGTCTCCCCTGAGCCTTCTTTTCTCTAGGCTGACTGAACCCCCTTCTCTCAGCCTTTCCTCATACGACAGGTTTCCCAGTTCTTTGATCATCTCTGTGGCCATTCTCTGGACACTCTCCAGCCTGTTCACGTCTTTTTTTGTGTAGTGGGGGCCAAAACTGAACACAGTATTCTAAGAGTGGCCTAACAAGCACTGAGTAGAGTGGAATAATGACTTTATCTCTGCTAGTGATGCCCTTGTTGATGTAACCCAGCATCCTCTTGGCCTTCTTTGCTGCAGCAGCACACTGTTCACTCATCTTGAGCTTGTTGTCCACCAGGACCCCCAGATCCCTTTCCACATAGCTGCTCCCCAGCTGGGTAGATCCCAGCCTGTGCTGCACTTTTGGATTGTTTTTACTCAGGCACGAGAACTTATACTTGTCCTTTTTGAACGTCATTGCTTCATATGATGTGCACACACCGTGATGGAATGCACTGTCCCAACAGGGAGCTCATGTCTCGCCTTCTTTTCACTGTCTTCACAGCTCTCCCATGCTGCCATGACATGCAATGTCTCTTTCTTTTAGAGATTCTACTGAAGCTGCTCTTTTTTTCATCCTATCACCATTACCCCAACACCTGAAGAGCAGCTATGGTGTGTAGTGCTATAATAAGCCATAAGAGATGATTTGTGAAAGGAAGAAACCAATAGTCCTAATTTTCAAATAACCAATTGCTCACACATGGCAAATATTCAGGGATTGAGATGCTGAGCGTGTGTAGCTGTGATCTGTCCCTAAGTGAGAACTGAACAAATTTTGTTTACGAATGTATGGCATCTGTTGTCTGTCTGCTGCAGATGAGTTCTCTCTGCTTTACAACTTTCTATCCATAATTTTGGAATCTTGTGATTTAACAGGACTACAACAGACAGATATTTCAGGTGCTCAGAGATAGTAGGTAGTGATTTGAAGAATGTTAGACTTGTGGAGGAGGCAGATGCCGACAGTCATATCATATCCAGGAACCTAGTTGACTCATGAGCCTCCTGCACTATCTGGCAGCATGTAGTGTGCACCTTCACAAAGAAGCGAACTTTTCCTTGAAATATTGTATTTCCTGACAAAAAAGGAGAAAAAGCAAAGCAGAGTGTTCATCAGTGACCACAAGAATTTTGTTGTAACTGATGCAGAATGTGCTGCCACATGCTCCTGAACAGGAAAAAAAGGTAAATTTGGAATTTCTTTTCCACCTGTGTGAGTAGAAAAGGGTAGTGGTTGAACAAGCTTGTTGAAAGTTAGTGGTCTTCTTTGCACATTTCACGAGGAGTTATATCTGCTGGAAGAAATCGTTGCAGGTATCTACTTTGTCTTAATTTCTGGGAGGCAAGACTGCAGTGAAGAGACTTTGTCTTTCCAGTGGATCTTAAGACACCAAGGAATCAGCATATTTGAGGTTGAAATTATTTAGTTTCATCTGAGCTATTTTGGGCTAGAATCGGCTATTTCCACATGGATAGTAGTTCTACAAACATGGGTTTTCCAGCCCACTTTGGAGGTTATCTGAAGAGGTTACATCTGTCACCTGGAAATATTCAGCTGTTAGTAGATAATGTCAATATCTTCTTGTTTTGCACTAGAAATAACTACTTCTGGAAATGCTTCACTAACAAGGCTTGTGAACAGTTTGGCTGTATTGATACCGATCACTCGTTTCAAACACAGGGACAAAGGACTTTCAAGGGGTAGGCCAGACCTTAAAAATTCGGTTCTGTGTTAGGAACAAAAGCATAACAAAGAGCTGTAAAAGCAGAAACATCTCAAAAAGAGTTACTAGACCTATAGCATCCCCAGGCAGTTCAATTCCCTTAGCCTGTGAAGTTGTCTTATGAGGCAGTGGCAAATAATGGTATTTTTGCTCTAGGTCTACTGTCAAACTGCCAGCAGGCTGACAACTTCATGATGAAAATGAATATAAAGGTAAAAATATATCATTCTCACTTATCCTTGTAGGTTTTACAGACTCAAAGGTTACAGAACTGTTTGAAGATAAAATGAAGCAAATGACTAAAAAAAACCCAGTGTTCAATCAAACTGATTTAGGCCAGTAAGAAAACAAGAGAAGAGCATTATTTTAAATGAGATGTTTGTGTAAGGCTGTGACTTAACCTGTGTAGGAATCATGCACAGTAAACAAGACAGATCTTTGTGCAATTCAGTTTGTTATGCAAAAGGGTTTTTTCACTAAGGATGTTGTTGAGAAAGCAGATCAAAGACTGAGCTACTTTTGGAGACAGTTGAGGGACATGACATAAACACAAGAAATGGAGAGCAATTGGCACAATAAGTTGCAAAGTAAATATGTTGCAAAGTAAAGATGAAAATTGGGTTCAAAAGTCTGGCAGTCGGTGAGGTAAAGCTGTGAAAGAGAATGGCTTTTTTAAGGAACTGGAGGTGTAACTTAGGACATTGAAGATCCATTTCTAACTCTATAGCAAATTTCCTTGGAGAAGGGCCACATTTCCTCAGAATACAGTCTCCTCTCTGTCTTCAGTTTTTGTACTAATCTCTTCACCACAAAAGCGATCACTTGCAATGCATTTACCTGAAGATCCCATAAACCTCCTTTTCCTTACCCTGCTATTTTTACTTATCTTGAAATATCAGTAATAATGTTATGCATTGTGTCATACTTTGTTTTTAAGTGAAGTCCTAGGAAATGTCATTGTTTGGTCTGTAAAAATCAGCTTTTAACACCCAAGGCAGAGTAAGAAATAATTACCTCCTGTTGTCTTTTCCTGTAATTTTAGACTAACAAATTTCAGACTTTCTCTTCTGAATTGTAGCAGCTTGTTGTCTATCATACTGAATGACCTATTACTTAAATAATACTGCTGTTTTGAGCAGAGCAGACAGAAATAGAACAAATTCTTGTTTTTTTTTAAAATCTAAGTATTCTTTATATTTAACAAAAAGTGCTTAAAAACTGAGAACAATCCTTTCAGTTATAAAAGGAAGGGGAAGAAGTATATATTTGGACATTTTCAGAGAAGGAAGTCTGACCTGTTTTCCCTACACTGATATCCTCAATATCCCTTGACTAGCAGAGTACTGGGGAAGAGGGGCTTTTCTCTCTGTTTCAGGACAATAATTCTATCCTGAATTTGTGTTACTTTTATGAAGAAAGACTTGTCAAAATAGGTGTGAAAAATCTTTTGGTTTTAGTAGGGTTTTTTTTTTTTTTTTCCTGATAAAAAGACTATTTTGTCAGGAAATTCACAGCCTTCCCTAGATATAACTTTCTACAGCATGCAGACAGTTGTGCATACCCTACTTAAGATAGAGGATAACAATTCTATTACCTTCTTTTAATCAGCGAAACCAAGGTTTACTATTTGAATTTAAGAGCACCTGACATTAACAGGAACATATCATCTTATTATCTGTGAAAACAGGACAGACATGTGAAACATTTTGTGTTCGGGGTTTTGTTTTTTTTATTTTTTTTTTTTTTTTTTTTTTTTTGGTTTTGGTTTTTTTTTTTTTTGTCTTTCACAACAACCAGTCTTTGCATCTGGTTCTTGGATTTAGTTATTCACTGAATGTGACTTGCAATATGAATTGATACAAACTCATACATACGTGCACACAGAAATCGTTGAATCCTGACACTGAGGAACAGATGGTGTTTTTACACTTCTTCCTAGTGTTTATTTTGTTTGATTCTCCTATACTTCCATCCGTCAGAGTATCTTAGCATGTAGTAACAGGATAGACCAGTATTGTTCTTCTTCTGAAGAAATGTTTTTGACAGTGAGTCTGGTGATACTCTTCCTACACACCTGAAATGACCTATAATGGATGCAGAGCTGTAAGAATTAGAATAATTTTTTTTATTTTCTTCAAGCTGAGACAACAGCATAGAGGTGCATTATTTGTAAATATACAAACATATTAAAATAGTGCACAGTAGGGATTTTTTAAAGTCTATCAAACCTAAATCTTTACTTGACCAAAATATTCTGGTTTGGGACGTAAAGGCAAAAATGGCTGATATCAGTGGTACTGATTCCAATCTCACTTGCAATTGTTATATCTATTTAAAATACCTTGAATTTACCAGATTTATGCTAATAAAAAACCTAGCAGAAGTGATATAAGAACTATCCCCAGCTGGTGCTTAATACCTCTTAGCAGTAGGATTTTGATTCATAAGTGCACTTATGACTTCCATATTATCTTTTCCCTATAATAGGGAGATTCTAAATCATCTGCTTGTCTGTCTTTATGAAAAAATTACTCCTCTCCTCCACCATACAGAAAGACAGGGGTGGAGGGTGGGGTGGAACAAAATCAAGTCCAGACCACACTTCAACAGAATAGCAGAATCACAGAATGGACCATTTCCAGACTGCATTTGAGTATCTCCAAGGAGGGAGACTCCACAACCTCTCTAGGCAACCGCTGCCAGCACCTCTTATGGTCAGACAGAGCTTCCCATGTTTCAATTTGTGCCCATAATCTCCAGGGCTGTGACTGGGCACCCCCGAATAGAGCCTGGCTCCATTGTCTTTGCACTCTCCCTTCAAGTGTTTGTATACATTGATATGATCCCCTCTAAGCCTTCTCTTCTCCAGGCTGAACAGTCCCAGCTCTCTCAGCCTCTTCTGATAATGAGAGATGCTCTAGTTTCTTAATCATCTTATTGGCCTTTAATATCTTCAGGTCTTTTATGAACTTACTTACAAAATATTGGAACTTTAATTCTTTAAGCATTGAGTTCAACTGTCCTCTGAGGAAAGAACATGAATTGATACATAAATAGGGGAGAAAAAATAGTCATCATTTAGGATACATTTTACATTGATGAAGTTTGACATTTTGAGAAAATAACATTACTTTTTTATCTTTTTCATTCAGGGCAAAAAAAAAAAAAGAAACCTCAGAGCGGTATGACAAGTGGTTTTTTTTACTGATATTATCCTACTCCCATTATTTGTCACTATCATAGCATTTTATTGACTCTCAATTTAGAGATTTTTTGGATGATTTAATGTTGTTACAAAATACAGAGACATCTGTGAATGTCTACATCTAGATAGCCCTGTAGGAAGGAGGAAGAATGTGTAAGGGCAGGTTCCTCATTAGTGGAAACTATTTAGAAGTTCTCTTACATATGCTAATTAAGTGCCCAGATTTCTAAAAGAGAACCTGTTCTGAAGACTGCTACTCTTCTCATAGTCGTGACTAGGTTTTTATCCCCATCCCAGTGAGAATAGGAAAGTCTACTCAGTTTCCACCTGCAGACTATATGTAAGTAGTGGACTCTGCTGTGAGCATGCTTTTTCTCAGGACTGAATTGACATCAGAGAGTACAAAGGCATATTGAAGGCACAAGGACCCAACAACAGAAATTTCTCTTGAGCCCGTTTTGATAGTAGGCATGTTGCAGTCACCGTTGTCTTTCATTCTGATGTCTTCCATCAGCACTAAAGTTACCTGTTCTAAAAAACTCATGGCCATAGTCTGATGTTAGCATAATATTAGCAGAAGTGCTGCGACTATGGAATCTTGCAACTAGAAGAACTGAGAATAAAAACAAGTGTTTATATATCCTAAATATTTCTTCCTAAATATGTCACATTATTATAAAACAACGACTTTTAAAAACAAACTAATCACCTCAAATACAAATATTATGTTAAGTTGTGACATTAACTGTCTCTTTATATAAGCCATAAAACAGACTTCCATTAGCAGACTCTGAAACTTGATAGCAGAAGTAGTGAACAATCAGTCACTTTTTAATTTATAAATAAGAGAGAGCAATTCATTCTCAAATATAATAGGCATCATTATGGAAGATCTGGAAGAAAAGGCTTTAAAATTAACAAAATATAAACCACCAGTTTTTCATAAATATGTAAATGACACATTAGTATTGTTAAAGGAAGACAAGAATAAATCTAACAATTTCACAAGGGAGATGTGAAAGGATGGCATGTTACCATTTCTTGGTGTAATAATCATTAAGAAAGATGATTGTCTTTCACAGTTCAGAGAAAGGATACCAATTCAGATGCCAATTTAACTTATAAATCAAATCTTCATCCTACAGTTCCAGTGTAAAATAGTCAAAACACTAATTGATTAAGTACTTAAGAGTTGTGAAGCAGAATTCTGGAAGAAGGGGGACCTAATTATATTTGAACTATATTTCCAAACAACAGTTTTCATTTAGAACCTATTAAAAAAAAATAGGAAGAAATGTTCAACTTGAAGCCATGAAGAAAAGGTGTTATCCACATGAAAACAAACCAACCAATGCATAATACACAACAGGGGATGCTCAGAAATGTTCAGTGTCACCTAAGCCTGCCACCCCTGAAGGTTATGGGTAGTCCTCAGTTCAGAAGTTCTCTCTCATTTTGTAGAGGTTTGGTTCCTTTAGGAAGGCATGAAATAGTTGCATTTAAAAGTGAAGAACACGTTTTAAGCGAAGATAAATATCAAGTGTCGTGTGTGGGGAGATTGAAAACAAAGCTCGTTACCACATATTAAGGTCCTACCAGAAAGGCAGGAAGTTCTCTGCAAGTCCAGGGTTCCTTTTTCTTACTTTCTGCAGTTACTCTCAAAAACTTGCTTTCTCATTTATCGCCTTCTTGTAGGTTTTCCCTGAGACCACACTGATAGGGAAAGGTGGAACAGAGAGACAACTCTTAGATCTAGTGTCCTAGAAAAGTGTTTCATAAGAGCTGTAAAGCATACCAACTACAGTGAGTGTCTTTTGGAAGCCTTATAACAAGGGACAGTCCCTTTCATTTTAATAAGACTTTTTCCTGTATTTGTATTTGAGGATTTAAATTCAACTTTGCCTTTCAAAGTACACAAAAACTTCACTTGAGATGGTGCAAACCTGATTCTTGAGGCAGTATTTCAGGCAAAGGGTACTGCATCAGCATCAGAGATGATAGAAATAAAGTTTTGGATTTTTTGTTTGTTTGTTTGGGTTTTTTTTTTGTCATTGTATAGCAGTTAGAGGTCAACGGCCAAAACGGGGCTTCTCTGAACTTTCTTAGATGCTCCTCACCAGTATGGCCCATTATCACAAATGGCAGATGAAAACATGTTCCCATTTTTTCATTCAGGATTTTCTGATTTATTCTGAGGAACCTTAGAACAACCTCAGAGTGCAGAAGACAGCTTGGCTTTCATTAACAGAGCTGGGGGATTCTCAGTGAGAACAGCGATTGGTTAAATATCCTTGAGCACGATAGCGTCATTATTCATTTGATTGGGCAAAATTAGCTTTGGATTACTTTTCTCTAGAGCAAACCACACTTGTAAGAGAAAATACATTGTTTAATATTGTTAGTCTGAAATCTTATCAAAGTTTAAGATTAAGGCTAGAATTCTGGACCAGTATTTCTGTCTTGTATAATACAGTGGGTTTTTTTTTTTCATAAGTGAATTGCATTCTTTCTTTGGTGTCCTAAGCAACAGATGTCTCATTAGCACCTGAGCTATGCCAGCTTCTGTGGAAGGCTGCAAACTGATTAAACACATGCTCCATTTTTATCTCTTTATGAGTCATTACTTACAGGTTTTATTACCAGATTGCCACACTTAATTACATGTAGCCATAATTAAATATGAATATCTGGCTTTTTATTTTTACTATAACTTCAATAAAATATTTCCCTGTTTGGTAATGAAATTCTATAGGAAAGGAGATAAAAAGGGAAAGAAGAATCCAACAAGAATTATCAAATTTATATTAAATACCTATCAAGTATCTAGTGAACTGTTTAGCAAAGGCACTTTTTTCTAAGCAAGGATGACATTGCATGATAAAAATATAAGACAGAAAGCAATGTTTTGATGTTTAAAGGTGTCATCTGTTACAACACATGTAAGCATGCAGAAGTCACTCTAGTCCTGGGGAAACTCACAGAGTGAGTCACCTTGCAGCATGATTTCAGGCACATGAAGAAGTGTTTGGGAACTGTCAGTATGTGTTTACCAAGCTAAACAATGCCTAAAAAATGTCTTCATCTTCTGTGATAAAACGACTAGGTTGGTGGATGGGTAGAGAGCAATAGGTATCATTTACGTTGACTTCTGTGAGCCTTTTGATGCTGCATCCCTCAATATACTTGTATCCAAGTTGGGATGTTATGGTTTGGCTGAGTAGACAACTAGCTGAGTGAAAAAGAGCTTGAACTATTTGCCTTAGAGAGTTAACTGGTTATGCTTTACCTGGATGCATGTGACAAGTGAAGTACTAGTTAGCAGGGGGACGTCTTGGGACCTGCACAATTCAACATCTTTTTCAGTGATGTGGGGCAAATTAAATAGAGTGTTGGTTCAAGTTTTCAAATGGCACCAAATTGGGGGCAGTCAATATATTCAAAGATGGAGCTACCACCCAGAGAGACTTAGGTAGGTTAGATGAATGGGTTCAACAGGAACATTGTGAAACTCCAAAAGGATGCACACATGAGTCACGCACAGCCATGCACATGAGGAGGAAATCCTTGCAGCCGTGTAGACTGGGAAGCTGCTGTCCTAAAAAGACCCTTGGGGTAATGATTAACAGTGAGATGAATGTGAGTTACTGGTGTGCCCTGGCACCAAAAAGAGATCCTGGCTTGTATTAACAGGATCATAGCAGTAGATCAAGAGAAGTGACTATCTCCCTCTGCTCAGCACTCACCAGACTGCATGTAGATACTATGTGGAGTTTACGCCCTCCCGAAGCAAGACATATGTGATAAACTAGATCATGTCGACCAGAGGGCTACAAACATGGCTATAAGCTCTAGCACCTACCCTATGAGGAGGAAGAACCAGAGCTCATTCAGCCAGGAGAAGAGACAGATTCAAGAGGACCTATTAGCAGCCCTCACTCACTCAGTACCTAGGTGGAGGTTACTGTGAAGTGGAAGCCATGGTGTTCATCATGGTAGGTGGAAGGAGGACAAGGGAAAACAGGCATAAGGTGAAATTAAAGACCCTTAGGCTGTGTAAAAGTAAAACTTTTCTCACCATGAATATAGCCAAATAGTAGCATGGGTTGTCCAAGGAGTTTGCGCACTCTCCATCCTTGTGTTTTTCAAGACCAAACTGGATAAAGCCCTGAACAATTTGGTCTGATATTATAACTGGCCCTGTTTAAACCAAGAAATTGGACTAGAGATCTACTGAGGTTCATTCCAGCCTGAATTTTACTATGACCCTAATCTTTGCCTATTTAGGGACCTGCCAGGATCTGAACTGATGCAATGGGACTAGAATTTTTGTTGCCTTAAAAATGCTATGAATTTTAAATATATTCAGGTTAGAGTGTGAGTTATGGTAAGTTATGCAATTCAAATGACCTTACTTTGATATATTATGGATACATTATGATTGTTAAGTATATCCAAAATGCTGTTTCTTTAGAAGATTATGGGAAAGGAAAGGCACATAAAGACAGTTTCCAATTTTCAAAAGTTCCCCAGGTAGATATTGTACCTAAAAAAAAGGAAAGAGATGTAATTGTTAAGGTAAGAACACATTATTTCATTGAGTTTATTTCACCAAGAACATTGGTATGGCAAGAGCTATGCTTTTTGAAAATGTTTTTTTCAGATGTTTTTTGAATGCTTATAGGCTCAGAAGGCACAACCTGAGCTGAGCGTTGCACAGTTCATTAAATGTGCCCTGCTGTCTTTTCTAGCTGACCTGACTCCTGAGTAGTTTCCAAACATGCTGATAACATTGCTTTTTTTTCTTCAGTTCTTTGTCTAGCTGATAATAACTCTTTTGGTAATATAATGTGTCTATTGCATGTCATTTGTTGAGTGTGCTGGGTTCCTTACTCCTTATATAGGTCAAGGTCTGAGAAACTTTTTCGCTGAGTTTCAGACTAACTTCTGCTCCATAAAGCTGAATTAAGTTTATAGATAAAACAGCTTCTGCTTTTTCAAATTCTACTCCTCGTCCATGAAGGCTGTCATTCTAATCACAGCACATTCCTTTTCCCATCTCCTCTTGTTATGTGGGTTAAAATAAACCATCAGTCTCAGAATTTTGTATTAGCTTTGAATTGCCTCATTATAGCAACACCAAAATGGGATATTCAAAAAGAAAAGAGAGAAAAAAAACAGCTTAGAAACTTTACATTGCTGTTCGATAATGATTTAGACAACCCTTTAATCTGAAGCCTCTAGACAGGCTCTAAACTACAGGAGAGTTCTGCAATGAGAGGAATAATACTATAATGCATGATGGGATGTCATATTGTGAAAAAACTGGAGTTTGGGGGAAACCAGAAAGTTAAAATTATATTAAACTTGGCTCTGATGAAAGCAACGGGAATTTTGTTTGTGAGATTTCATCCACTGTAGGTTAATTTTTCTTAACTGTTGATTTAGTGTTTTGAAGTTTTGAGTGAGAAGTATGTCAAGGTTGACACAGAATAGAATGCTTCAGCAGAGGAAGAGTGCAGTTTGATGGTAGATACAGTCCTTGTTTAGGAGTGTTGTGTAAGCTGGACTATGTCAGGAGAAGGATGCAGACTGCTGGGCAGACTGACTCATGAGGGTCATGTCCACACTAAAGCAAGGAAATGTCTGCTGCTGCAGGTCTGTATTAGCAACAAAGATACTAATTCGTGGTTTTGGATGTAGGAAACTTGCCCTGGTACACAGAAATTGTGGAAACCACTGCTAATAATCTCCATTAATTTGTTTAAGAGAAAGAGCAAAATATCCTTTTCATTACTTCACAAGAGATCTGAGACCTGAAATTGATTAATACATGTTAATTGCCTGGAAGATAACAAGGTTTTTATATTCTAACATCTGAAATTATTTGCCAAATATAACTAAAATATATATTCTTGTTCAGTAGGTAGATGAAGATATTCTTAGATGAAAAATGGGTTAATTTAGCTTAATTTTTAAATTTTAGCAAGAAGAAAAGAATATTATCATTGTACTGTAATAATATTTATGATATACATTTTCCACACAACAGTTTTGAGTTTTCAAATACAGAAGGGCATCTTTGAATTGGTAGTGGTAATTAATGTGAGTGAATTCACACGTAAACTGGTGTTTGCTAGGGAGCTCTTAAATACAAATCTTTGACATCTTTACAAGCTTTTTAAACTTTCCCTGGAAAACATCAGTGTTTCAGATAACATAGATACAGGCTATTAAAGACAGTCTGAGTGTAATTAAAGACACCTGCTAACATTTCCTCATTTAAGTGTTTGGAGCTGGGAAGGAAAGAGCTTATTAGAAACATCCGGGAAAAGGGAAAGGAAGGACAAAAAGAAAAAAGGGAGAAAGTGAAAAGCAAGCCACATCATGCTATTGGTCTTTGTGGAGACTGGCTGCTTGAATAGTAGCATGTCCATCCATGATGCCTCACCATTACTGTATATCCCATGTGGGACTTGAGTGGCAGAAGGTGAGGGAAGTTGTGTTTGCTGGATCTTTGCCTTTCCCTGGATCTTTGCCTTTCAAAGTATATGAAGCTTTTTTCTCCTCCAAACCACAGAATAGGCAGTGACGTCTTCAAAAGG
Source organism: Strigops habroptila (assembly GCF_004027225.2). Classification (NCBI taxonomy): domain Eukaryota; kingdom Metazoa; phylum Chordata; class Aves; order Psittaciformes; family Psittacidae; genus Strigops; species Strigops habroptila. Next base: position 30,824,405 of record NC_046358.1, read on the forward strand.
AGCTTTAAGAGCTTTTTTTCCTGGTTTTATTACACTGGGACTTCTTAGCACAGCGCATTGATTTTATTTAACACTTTTATAGGCATAGATAGTGTTTTTATGCTGAAGCTCTTAGTTTCATAGCTCTGTCTCAGTGTCTAACTAACTCCTATTGGCATTAACACCACAGCAGTTATGAAAGTGAGATGAGGAGAGAATAAACTATATAATGAAACTAATGAATAAATGTTTGATAATTAAAACATCTATAAACTATGCAATACTTGATAGCATAGATATCTAAGTGCTAGAAGAGGTATTCCAGATAAAATTTCTGAGAGTGCTTTCTTACACCTGTGGTCTAGAAGAGATTCTCAATGCTGCAGTTCAGACATTCGAGAGAAAAGTCCTGCAACTTGGAAAATATGTGGTTATCTTCTTGGATTAAATGACAATATCCATTAGATTTCAGGGATAATATGTATCCAGGATTATACAGGACATTAAAAAAACCCCAACGTTAGGAGGTTGGAGACAATAAAGTCTCTACTGACATCCCTAGGATCAATCCAAGACATTCCAGAGAAATTCTTTTGAGGTTGAGGTCATATAAATAGACATTTCAGGCACATGCAATTACATTCTTGGTGACCGCAGTCACAAAATTCATATGATCATGGAGAAGTACCCTGTCATCATGTGCACCTTAGCTGGTATATGTAAATTCAACAGGACAAATTAACTTGGCAGAATGTCCAGTCTTGCCTAGCCAGACTAATTCTAGTACATAAGGTAGATCAAGCAGATCTACATCAACTTTGAATGATGGATTTCAGGCTCTTTGCTATTAAAATTGGGTTGGACTGTGCCACATTTCTGAGATTATGATGATGATTAATTAATTATGTTACCACTGAATATGGGGATAGGCTTCCTACAAATCTTTACGTATTGTCAAGTATAGTATCCATCTGTGGGAAAGAATAAAGAAGAAAACAATCAACAAATAAAACATGGGTGAATAAAAGACAGAAAGTAGAAAACTGTATGTGTCCAAGAGATGCTTCAAAGGCCTTTTCCCTTTAGCACCGTGAAGCCTAAGCCAGTAAATTGTCACTTTCTTATCAAAGTAAAGCATTTCTGCTTTTTGAAATCCATTCATGTAGGCATATTTTACAGATACTTTTCTAAACTGGTGCTTGAGTTACAGACAAATCACCTTCTAAGGGCTGAGAAAATCAAATGATCTCTTGTAGGTAAAACAATCCCTCTTCTGGTGACATCATCAGTATTAGCAATTTCAGAAAAATGCTGAGCACTTAAAAAATTGTTTTCTGTGATGGGATCATTGGTTCACAAATATGCAAGCAACACAGATTGCAATACTACAAAAAAATATTGGTGTTCAAAGAGGTCGGGTTTTAGGGAAAAGATTTTCTCTTCTTGTATTTGCTGTTGTCCCAGTTTGCCTTTTTGATCATTTTGAAAGTCTTTCACAGAACTTGCCATGTAAGTCATATATGCTGAAATGAAAGGAAAAAAGATTGCCATGCTCATCCATATTTCCTGATATAAATATTAAAAATCACGAGCTTTCCCCACGAGCACAAAGAACACCTGCAATCATGATATTTATAATGCAAATAGTTCAAGTGTCAGCTAAGGTGAGCTGTTATAGAGTTGTACAAAGAGGAAGTGGCAGAGCAAACTGTCAGTGTTAACCAGGAGCAGAGCTGAGATTACATTCCCAAATTTAAGTATCATGACTAATTTTTTGCTCCATACCCCAGTGTTTAGAGTTTAATTTTCCTTTTCATGAAAATTCAGTGTTGTACAGAGGAAATAAAGAGGCTATCACTCCCTCATCAGTCAGAATGGCCTGGGGATTTTACTCCTGTGACTTGAGAGAATTTAGAATAATCAAAGTAAATGGATTAAAGCTCTGCTCTGTGGTGGCACAGCACACAATGCACTCGATCACACTCTCTTTTTCCTACATGATTCTGGAATCAGTGTGCTGTGGAAAAGCTCCTTTTCAGTTCTGTCATTAAGAGGTTGTTCCTTCATAGAGAGCCATCACAACACAGCTACCTAATATCGCTATTTTAGGTGATGAATTATGATGGATGAACAAATAGATGACAAATGAACCTTCCACTGAAAATAGGGTGAACTGCTGAAATTTACTAGGTTGGGTTGAGGTGGGGGGGACAGAAACAGCATGATGAAGTGCTAGTTTATCAAGCAAATATGTTTAAGATATGTGGTAAGAACTGAATGAATGATGATTTTAACCCCTAGATTAAAAGTCTGTATGTCCACAACTGAAATGTGCAGAAAAATTATTCTCACAGTGAAAGAAAGAACAGGTGCTGGTACAGAAGGGAAAACCCAGATTGATCTATGAACCTGTTGGTGTTAAGCTAAAAAACCTCTTAGCAGAATCAATTCTGAGCTTGATTGTGCATACGTTTTCTCCATTGGTATGCATACCTGGTGTAGTTCTCCTGTTCTGTACCTGAGTAAGTGTTGAGGGAATAAACGTATCTGAACTGGTGTCTCTGCTAGGATAAGAAAACGTGAAGCAATCTCAAGAGACGATGATGACAGGGTAAACACAATCAGAACACAGTGTGGTTCCAGTGTTTAAATGTATTTGTTATGATTTACCCACATATGGTTAAACCTCACATTCAATTTATATGGCCCTATTATCAGAAATTAAGTATGGATCCTTTATCTGGCCAGCAACCTGGGCCAAACTCCATATTTCCTCACCTTTGCAACCTAGTCACTGGACTTCCGCTACTCTTCAGCTGACTCTATAATTAGTGAATTACCCTAAGAAGATTTAAGAAGAAACTTAATAAAAGATAAAAAGGGATGGAAGTTATACTCGGCAAAATAAGGGACCGAGTTATGTTAAATGTCTTTGAGTCAGAAAAGTATAAGATGGAAGTATAACATCCAATAACTGCTCATTGTGCAATCAAAAGGAAGAAAACCAGGAATATTCCCTGCTTTTTGTGTATACTAGTGACTGATTTCTTCAAGGGAAAGACAAATCTGCAGGTGCACATGTAGTGTTGCATTTCTGCACAAAATTATTACGTGACTGTAGGAAAGCTTCAAGAAAGTTGCTTTGGCATACATTGATTTGGTAGGAAACATACATAGAAACTGCTGCAAAAGAAAGAAACTGAATCATCAGGAAAGGAATGGGAGAAGGAGTTTGTTGCAGATGCAGTAATGCACTTCATTTGTAAAAGAGAAGTAGCAACATGTTTATTGATATAAATCAGTGATTTAACGAAATTTGATAGTAAATGTGACAGTGGTTTAACAAGATTTGATGGCAAGGTACACTTCATTATTTATTGCACAGAGGACAGAGTCAGACAAAACTGCCAGAGAGACTCTCCTGTTGAGTCATGAGGTTCAGAAAGGATCCCCTTGCTTTCTAAACTCCTTCTCAGAGGGAAGTTTAAGTGCAGCTGGATCCAGACTTAGTCCAGAACTGGTCAACAGTTTATTTCTAAAGGGTTATATGTGCACAATCCATCCTTTATATCACTTAGGTAAGATTTCAAAGTTTAGTATGGTATTAATCACTTACCAAGAACCTGTTATGGCAAGGAGTAACCTTGAGAGGCGTCCCTATACAAGGGAAGAATCTGGCATGCAGCCTGCTGCTGTGCAGAAGAGCTCAACAGGCCCTGGGCTGTCCACTAGTTACAAAGTAAGATGATTGGCTTATAGTTTATACATTTGCATACCAGCCATATTTTGGTTTGGCACATGCTCAACTGGTCCTTAACTGTTGAGCAAGACTTATGGCCCTTAACTGTTGTGTTGTTATCTGTAAGCCAGATGCAGTCAACATGACCACTACTGGTGGATATTGCTCAAGCAGAAAAAAAGGCAGTGTGAGGAAATACCAGGTTCAAATTCTTTGTCACAGAGCTCTAATTCTTTGAAGATGTGGTGTCAATACCAAGCATCTTGGTTTTCAAAGCTATAAAATGGAAATAATAACACTGAACCCCTTTGTGAATTCTGTGAGATCTACTAATGAAAAGAACACATTAGGCTGATAGTAAGTACATGAGTAGTACAATTTCTGAACATGTGATAGTAGCAGTAATGGATTCAAACATTTAAATATATGCATTTTCAGATACTATAGTAATGGGTGCTTCACATAACATTATAGATTGGCAAATGCAGTTGTAATTGTTCTAGAAGTGGTTTCATTTCATCAGTTGTTCATAAACTATTCTGGGTGATTGACCATTCACAATCAAACACATTCAATCCGTACATTAAAAAAATAATCATAAAGATGTTTGTCACATTGATTCAAATAACAAGCACATTCAAGAATGTTTTGTTGTGCCTCTGGTTATTTGGCTACAGAGTACGGGATTAAATAGATTGAATGAATTATTCAATGAGTATTTTTGTTTAAAGGAAATTTATTGGAAAAGTTACAACTGTATAAATTTGAAGCACAAATTATATTGAAACATGTAGGGAAAATGCTGAGAATGCATTATCTGTTTATGAGGCAGAATGGAACAATGTACTTTCACTAGTCCGCAAAATGGGCCCAAGAGTGAGACACACACTTACGTACCCAAGTGTAGGGCACAGGGGCAAAACCTGTGCGAGGAAAGACTTCCTACTGTATCAAAATGAACATTAAAAAGAGAATAAATATCTTACTGAATAATAGCAATGTTGCTGATTTACTGCTACTTTTTGGTCAATCAAGCTTTTGTGATTGAAAGAAAAGGAAAGGGAATGATTTTGTAATACAGATTCCCGCTTTTCATCAACTTTTTTTATTTCTTTTGTCCTTATTTAACAACAATGAAGCACAAAAAAAAGAAGAAAAAAAAGAGAAACAAGATAATAAAAAATATTAGAATATCTAAAATGAATATTTTTAAATAGAAGTGGTTTAGAGCTGATGTGATCGGGAGCAAGAAATAACTGGGTTTTGAATTTTACAAAAGTTGTCCAATGTCATTATTATATCAGAAGTCTCGTAAAAATTGATGTCTTCTCTTAAAAATCACAGTGATCTGTGTACTCTGACTGTGTGAGGATTCTAGCTTTTCTTGTTTTGACATTGTATGTATAAGACACAAATCTTGATACATAAGCATATTCTACAGAAGATGACCAAGTTTTCCAAACAAAAAAGAAACTCACATATCTAGATTTTTAAATCAGAGGAGTCTTTTACAATCTCTGCGTTTGTATGGCTACAGAAGGAGAATTTCAGGCCTTCTAGGGACTTACATTTTGGTAAAAATGGTCCTGTAGCATGCAGCAAATCACATCAATGCCCTTGAATTCTGCCTCTTTTTCTGTCCTTTTGTCCTGGTTTTTTAGAGTTAATTGTCTTCCTAGTAGCTGGTACAGTGCTGTGTTTTGGATTTAGGATGAGAATAGTGTTGATAACACACCAATGTTTTAGTTGTTTCTGAGAAGTGCTTACACTAAGTCAAGGACTTTTCAGCTTCTCGTACTGCCCTGCCAGTGAGCAGGCTGAGGGTGCACTAGAAGCTGGGAAGGGACACATCCAGTACAGTAGACCCCAACTGTCCAAAGGGATATTCCATACCATAAGATGTCATGCTGAACAATGAAACGGAGGGAGCTGGGATGATGGCCTGCTGCTTAGGGACAGGCTGGGGCATCAATCAGCAGGTGGTGAGAAATTGCATCGTGCATCACTTGTATAGTCCTTTATCATTATTATTATTTTCCTTTCAGTTTTTATCCTATTAAACTGTCTTTATCTCACCCCATGAGTTTACTTTCTTTCTGATTCTCTCCCGCATCCCACTGTGGGGGAGTGAGTGAATGGCTGTGTGATGATTAACTGTGTGCCAGGTTAAACCACAACACCTGGACATATCCAAAATAGACTGCCATTTCCTCATAGTTATTACCTCAAAGAGTTGGACTTATTTATTGCAAGAAGACATTAAGGTTCATGAACATTGCTCTGCTGGTTTCCTGTCTTAACTGTGCTCTTCTTTTATTGACTAAGCCATGCCATACAGCAACTGTTCCTTTATCTGAATGGGCATGCATGCTTTTGCTGATGAATGTACATTAAATAAGTAACTTAGATATACATTTTCTGACTCTGCACTAAACTTCGCTCTTAGTTTATTGCACTAAAACTCCATCTCTTGAATATGCAAAAGGACAGAGTTATGAATTTGTGGGTTTCATACAAAAAAAAACCCCAAAACAACAAAACACCAAACTCAAAACACCTCCCCCCACCCCCAAATCCTTTTATTATGTTTTGTTTTGTTTCTTGTTTTGTACCCATACATCTGGGTATGGTATATTTTTAGTATTCTTGACAGAGAAGCAGACATAAAGCAGATCCAGAATGTGACAGTACTCGACACATGATTCATCAAGAATAAACAGTGGCAGATGGAAGCTTGTAGATAAACCTCCATTGCCTCAAATAAGCTGCCTGGACTCTCACATGTCCACAGGGAGTCACAAAGGAAGGTTACAGGAAGGTCAGAGTCCAAAAGATGAACATATCCATGAGAGCTGATTGAGATTCTGCTTTGGCCACATCTAAACCATTAGTGTTTTCTGTAGGATTATACTGTGAATCTCACATATGTTTGACATATTTATAATATTCCAACTCCTGAAATCCCATGATTTTTACATTATTGCTTGTTTAAAATATTACTTAAGTGAACCAAGAATACTTAAGACAAAAATAATTTTTTTTTTTTTTTTTTTTTTTTTTTTTTACCTCAATAAATTTCAGGCTGATCTCATGATTTTTGAATACTTGATGTTATCAGTGCTGGGGAGGGAAGACAGGACTAACGTTGTTTAACAGGATTCTTGGATTCTTCCCTTTCTGACGTTATAATTCAGATCCTGTGGTTGTGCAGGTTAAAAGAAAACACTCCTTAGCATTGCAGTAGTGCCTTAAGCGTGCTGTGGTGAAGTTTCTTGTTATGCTGACTATTCATCCGCTGACTATGGGTAGCTGACTACTCACCCGTTTGCATGCCTCTGATGCTATGGTACTTAACAGGTGAGCTCAGAAGCAGCTTCCAAGCAAGCTGCTTGGCTCTAAGAGCAGCTGTGCATGACAAACCATTGCCTGTCTCTAAAAGCTTGTTTTAAAGTCCTTTATAGCCAACAGGAATCCCCTTTTGGATCAGGTCCAACATCCAAATTCTGTAGGTCCCATTCAGGCTAATGCCATAAATGGAATGGTGTATCTCAGTCACTCTGTGGAGTAAAAGCAGCAGGGTCAGGACCCCAAACAGTGAAGTTTAAGCCAAGGAAAAACTCCCCTCAGGAAACAGTGAATATAAACCTCCAAATAACCAAACCAGATGTTACAGCTTGTCTTTGGATTAATTTATTACTCTGCATTTCTGTAGAAGGATTTGGATTCACCCTTTTTTAATGTCATCCCGCAGTTATTATGTTTAGTCAGTAAATTTAAGCATAATCTACACGTTTATGACAAGTTGAGATCCAATCTTATAAGACATAAAAAATTCATTACATTTAAATATTCATTGTAAGAAGACTCTGGATATCTATTTGTGATAACAGAAATCGGTATGAACAGGCAAACAAAATATATTAGGAAGGTAATTCAGAAGAAAAAAAACCAATGTAAAATCTTTACATGTGTCTGATTTACTAAAAAATGAATAAAGACAAGGATATGAAGCTGACTTTGAGAAAATGTTTAGCTCACTGCAGAAGTCAGACATAACCAATTAGAAATACCTCCCTTTTAATCATAAAGGTCACAGGCTTATAAATGAATCCTTGGTGGTGTTTCCTCAGGGAGCAAGCATCTGTCAATTGTTACCTTTGCAGTGCCCCTCAAAGTCTGCAACTATGCTCTGGGGCAACTGCACTCCCTGCAGCACTTCATATTCCTGGTTCCCCACTGCTGGAGCACAGTGTAGGTCCCTCCTTTCCAAAAACTTTGAGTTTCTTTTCCTGGGAAGTCAGGATAAACGGGAGGATTGGGAACATCCATATTTCTTCCCATTATGCAGCTGGGACATAGATAAGAGGCAAATCCGGGTACCAGAACTGCAGAAGAAAAACTGCCCACAGTATTGACACAATTGTAATTGTTGTTGATATAGGAATTAACATAAACATACTCTAATATCTAAAGAAGCCTGATTTAAATGCCTGCAGACAAGATTATAAAGATATAATTTATTCCCAGAGGCTCAGGATATGAGAATAAGTCATAAAGACTGGCACCATTCTGGTCTCAAATCTGTGATTATTGATAGAATCATAGAATCATTTAGGTTAGAAAGTATCTTTAAGATCATGGAGTCCAACCATCAACCTAGCACTGCCAAATCCACCACTAAACCATGTCCCTAAGTGCCACATCTACATGTCTTCTAAATACCTCCAGGGATGGTGAGTCCACCACTTCTATGGGCAGCCTGTTTCGATCTTTGACAACCCTTTCAGTGAAGAAATTTTCCCTAACATCTGATCAAAACCTCCCCTGGTGCAGCTTGAGGCCATTTCTTCTTGTCCTATCACTTTGTTACTTGGGAGAAGAGACCAACACCCACCTCGCTATAACCTCCTTTTAGGTAGTTATAGAAAGCAGTAAGGTCTCCTCTAAGTTTCTTTTCTCCAGGCTAAACAACCCCCGTTCCCTCAGCTGGTCCTCATAAAACTTTTTCCCCAGACCCTTCAACAGTTTTGTTGCCTTTCTTTGGAGATGCTCCAGCACCTCAATGTCTTTCTTGTAGTGAAGGGCCCAAAACTGAACACAGTATTCTTCACATCTTTAACCCATGCCTAGGGAGGCAGCAGACTTCCCGAAGAAGTAGGCTGATATGCATATTGGGTCTGCTGTTCCCTTCAGAAGGGATTCTCCTATGACAATGACCTGTCTTTTTTTCTTTATGGAAGCAGTTTTGATGCAGGACATGGGCTGAGTTAACCTTGGCAGCACATCCATGCTAGATGAATGAACCATTACCCTCATTATTGTTTGTTTCTGCTTGCAGATTCTCATACCTATCATGCAAGGGCACCTGGGAAGGTGGGATAGTCATAGAGGAGCCACACCTGCTGCACCAGACAGGAACTTGTTGCCATTGCCCCCTATCCCTTAAGTCACTGTGTTCAACCAGGTGGATAGAGGACAGGGAATCTTCCGAATCATGTGTCCTGATTGCCTGCTAGGTTTGTCTCATGGAAGGTAGGATGTGACTCCATCAGTCTATCTCTCTCTTACCAGTGATACTCCTCAATCATCTCCTCTTGGAGCTCTGTCATTAAGTGGAGGAGTTCCTCTACATCTTACTAACTAACGTTTGTGTGGTGACCTCAGCCCAGACCTCAGCAGAAGCATAAGAACATCCTCTAGCCTTTTCACAGTTCAAAACTCAAGGTAGTCTCAGAAGAGGGAGTTTAAGGATGGAGAGAGGCATGAAAAATAAGATGTGTTTCAAATGTACCTCCAGAGCAACACTGAGATCTATTTAGATGGCAATATGAAGAACTTCTACTGCTACAACTTCAATATTTTATAGATAAAAACACAGGACTAGCTGTCTGGCATTTTTCAGCAGTGCAAGAATCACACTGTTTATTGCAATTAACACTAAAATCCCCATACAGTTTCCTAATTTATTTGCCAAATAGATGAAAAATTACCTCTGCAATTTATTAACAGTTTTACATGTTACCTCAATTAAAAAAGTCATTCTAGTTTAAGTTGGTGTCATCAACAGTGATTCATGTACTTTATTGATTGATGACTTATTAAAAAAGAATCCATCTCTAATGAATTTAAAACTCTTTTTAGAAAGACTTAGAAAATCAATAACAAGACAGAAAATGTCATGAGAGAAGAACCAACCTTCTGTCTGTCTTAAAATATAGGTGCTGGTTCCTGCCTGTAGACATTTGTTTACTGTTGACCTAATATTACACTTTAAAAAAGAAGATAGATGAAAAGCAGATAACAAGAAAATTAAAGATTTTGTAAAATGAGAATAAATGAAAGAAATTTATTGTACTCTAATAATGCATAGCAACTACAGAAATTACTGGAAGGAGAGATGGACTGACCCAGTCAAGCACCTTTAACAACTTTATTCCTGAGAGAAAGAGGCAGTTCAGCTCATGCTTAAGATCACCACGATGTCTCATGATTCCAGTCTCTCTAGAATCATGTATGAAATGAAGGTATCTCTGACAACACATCAGGCATCACCCAGCAAAGTATGAACCCTCCCCCCACCCTCGAACTTCTGCCTTTCCTCTTCCAGATCTGGCAGTATTGCATTCAACAGCTTATACAGGTTTTAGGAATGCAAATAGACAAAGTGAAAGAAAACCAACAAGTCAAATAACTTTTCATCTTATACACCCTCACTTATTTCTCTTGCAACTTGCATTTAGGATTTTTGCCCCCTTTTTTCAAGGCCTGCCATGACTCTGTTGTAGTATAATCTGTTATTCCTTCTACAGGCTAATGAGGACACTTGTGTTCTAAACCCTTCTTTTAATAAACATTTTTCTCTCCTTTCTTACTTCATCTCACAATCTTTCTTTCACCTGTGAATTATCTTGCACCTGTGAATTAGTTTAAGCTTCAGTACGACTCTTTCTCTTGGACCATCACAAGGGCATGGGTTTACAGATGGTTATGGAAAAAACAGAACAAGGCATTGCACATCTGCTGAGCCTTAGTCCATGGCACACCACTAGTATAGACTATTTAAGCTTAGTGGAGTCCAATTTCACTGTCAGCCAAACTTAGTCGCAGCTGCCTTTTGAGTTTAAAATCACCATGATTTTTCCAGCAGCATTGCCTACTTTTTTTTCCTTTTTGCTGCCTTCTTTTTTTTTTTTTTATTTTTTATTTTTTATTATTATTGTTTTAGCTCAGTCTTTAAATGGATCTGAGCTTTATGGAAGTTTTGGGTTTGTTCTTTTCCCAGGCAACAGGAGCATATATTTTTTCCATGTTGAATGGAAGCGGGCTGAACATCATCCATATGTACAGAAACCCATGCTAAATGGTAGAGTTACTGATGCAACATGCAGCAAACCAAGTCCAGATACTGCATATTGAACCCAAGGCCCTGCCACATTGCCCAGATGCTCTCAAAGTCACATATGGCAAAAGTAGAGATGATAACGCTTAAGGTTTTGATACATGCAGGTTTATCATCACAAATATGACCAATACCTGCTTTCCAAGGCAGCTGCTTCATGAATAATCAATGAGGGAGCTGTGAATAAGCAGATGTATTGTAGCTGATGAGTTCCCTCTGGGCAGGCACAACACAGTTAGCAGTCATGTGTAACAAGTATCATACAATACAAGAATCCCATACTACAGGCACATCTCTAAAAGAAGTGGTTAACGCCAAGGGCAGCTCTGCATGGTTTAGCATATAAAAAAGATGGGTGGCTCAGACATGTCAAACCCAGATTCGAGTTTGTTTAAATCTGCATTTATGTATACATACTTTAAAGAAATAATGTACCATGTATAAAGAAGGGGAGGAATTTCCCCCTCAGTAAAGCAACCTGAGAGCACGTTGCAATAAGTACTATAAATTTATAAGGGAACAGGCAATTACTAGATTTCTGCAAGGATTACAGGGATTAAAATGGCTGGTATGTATTTGTTTGACATATTTTTCAAATGGAAAGACCAAATGAAAAAAAACATTAGAAGTGGTAACTTTTTTCATTCATTTTATCTTCCTCAGTGAATGTATGTGTTCTGTGCTATGTTTTTAAATAAATACAAATACTTCTTTCACATACTTTTAAGGGCTGTGTGAAGAATTTGTCCTTGTAGCTAGAGTATTCAGGCAGGGCTCACACATTGGTCTTCATTTTCATAGTCTTCCTCTCTGACTTTTGACAGGTCACTTAATGTAGGATCTCATTTTAGCCATCAAAAACTAGGCTGAATGGTTCTTCCAACTATTTCTGTTAAATATTAGACACTGATAATAAATTGCAGAGAGTGATTAACCTATAGATTTTAAAATATTTAGATAATTATTTAAGGCAATGTCTTTTTCAGATCCCACCCTTGCTCTGGATGCTCTCTGGATAGTTAGACAGGAGTGGCATTGCATTGTTATTTAAAGACCTGTAAAAAGGGGATAATAGCAAGAACACAATGATAACAATAACAAAAATATTTGTTGTCATATTGTGTATCTAGATTGTTAACTTTATATATATGAAAGATATCTATAAAGTTACACAGTATAACACATTACAGTCTGGATTGAAACCATGTCTTGAGAGGAAGACAGAAGTGGTTTAAGAACATATATTACTAATTACTTCAGGAATAAAAATTTAAGACCAATTTATATAAATCAAAAAAGAAAGTGCAAGGTGGAGGAGAAGGAGGACAACGAGGAGGTTGAAGAGGATGAGAAGCATGAGGACAATGACAAGGTGGACAATGACGAGGACAGTGAGGATAAGGACGAGGAGGATGAGGAGGTGACAAGGTGGAAGACAAAAAGGAGGATGAGGAAGCTGAGGAGGATGAGAAGGAGGATGAGAAGGAGAATGAGGACGATGACAAAGAGGAGGAGGATGAATTGGAGGACAAGGAGGATGAGGATAAAAACAAGAACAAACATGAGGATAAGGAGGATGAGGACGAGGTGGAGGACAAGAAGGAGGATGAGGAGGATGAGAAGAAGAGTATGAGGATGAGTTAGAGGACAAGGATGAGGACGATGAGGATGAGGAAGGTAAGGAAGACACATGCTGAGGAGCATGAGCACAATGACGAGGACGAGGAGTACAAGGTTGAGGATGAGGAGGAACATGAGGAGGACAACAAGGATGAGGATAACAATGCAGACCAGGACAAGGATGGGGATGAGGTGGTGTCATGGTTTAAGCCTAGCCGGCAACTCAGAACCACTCAGCTGCTCGCTCACAACCCCCCTTCTTCCACCCCCACCCCCCCCCCCCCTTGAGGGATGGGGAGGAGAATCGAAAGAATACAACTCTCATAGGTTGAGATAAGAACAGTCCAGTAACTAAGGTACCATACAAAACCACTACTGATACCACCAATGATAATAATGATAAGGGAAATAACAAGGTGAGAGAATACAATTGCTCACCACCCACTGCCCAATACACAGTCTGAGCCAAGCAGCGATCTGGGCCTTCCAGGTAATTCCCCTGGTTTATGTGCTGGGTGTTGACATGCTGTGGTATGGAATATCCCTTTGGCTAGTTTGGGTCAGGAGTCCTGTCTCTGCTTCCCCCTGGCTTCTTGTGCCCCTCCTCCCTGGCAGAGCATGAGACTGAAAAGTCCTTGATCAGAGTAAACATAACTTAGCAGCTACTAAAACCATCGGTGTGTTATCAGCGTTGTTCTCAGACGAAAGTTAAAAACACAGCACTGCACCAGCTACTAAGAAGGAGAAAAAATGACTGCTACAGCTGAACCCAGGACATTGGGGAAGGGAGGAGGATGAGAAGAATGAGGAGCATGAGGACAATGATGATGACAAAGAGTAAGAGGTTGAGGACGAGGATGAGGAGGACAAGAAGGATAAGAAGGAGGACGATGAGGATGAGAGGGATGACAAGGATGAGGATGAGGATGATGAGGACAATGAGGAGCACAAGGAGGATGAGGACAAGGTGGAGGACTAGTAGGAGTATAAGGAGGATGAGGAGGATTAGGAGTTTGAAGAGGAGGATGGAGGGGATGATGAGGATAGCGACAAGGTGGAAGATAGGGAGGAAGACGAGGATGAGAAGCATGAGGAGGATGAGGAGCATGAGGAGTATGAGGAGGATGAGAACGAGGAGGATGAGAATGAGGATGAGGACGGTGAGGAGGAAGATGAGGAGGATGAGGAGGAGGAGGTCAGCAAGGACGATTTTGATGAGCATAAGGGTGAGGACAAGGCTCCCGTTAAAACCTGGAAAGTGATTGCCCATCCTCTTTGAGAGTATCCATTTCTCTGGAAGCTTTCCCCTGTGCAGAGCCAGGTAGCATTTTGCAGAAGAGTTGGTGCAGTTTGCTCTGGTTTCATGATTTGATAAAATTGTTTTTGCTATTGAAGGCTTGCCATAATGAAACATAACATTTGGATTTAGAACCATATTTACCCCCGATACAATAGAGAACAGTATACAAGACAGTCCTTTCCCACAGTTGAGCCCATCACTTGCGGAGCTCTGACATGGGTACGCTGTCACCATGGCACACAATGGGGACATCCAGGTTTGTGCCTATGCTGTGACAGGCCATGGCACACCCCAGGTGCTGGGGAAGTCACCATTACCTGTGGAAACCCTCACAGGGCTATGCTGTCCTTAGCCCAGCACTGTTGCAAAGGAGGTGTACTGTCTCTCCTTTGTAGATGGGTGTGCCTTCCCGTCTACAATAACTGAGGCAAATTTAGCCCTAAATGCTGATGGAGGATGGTGGGAATTAGCCTTCTACACTCATGGGTTTTAAAATGTGAATATTTGGATAAGTTTCAAAAAGCTGCCTTCTACAGGATTTATAGAGCAGTGACAAAGTCAACAGACCATCCATTACAGTCTAGCCATCCCTGTGTTAATCTCAAAGCTTTCAGGGACTAATGTATAACCATTAAAGCATCCCTGTACAAGTTCTGCTGACCACCTGTCATTTCTTTGTGCAGCTACTAATGGGAGTGACATTACACTTTATGAGAAATCAAATTACAAGACAGTCAGGAAATTCATGCTTCAGCTCTTCATTATTGGAGCAAAGGGTAACCACCTACGCATTCTTTTAATCAGTTATTCACCTGGATGTATTTCATCTCTCAAACCATTGTGTGATGTTGATGATAACTTTACTTGCATGTCCTGATGTCCCTAAAAAAAAAAAAAAATAAATTGCTGAACACCACTAGAAACGTTTAATGGCTGACTTTAAAAAGTAGGAATCCTTTAAAGGTTCAGATAGCAGATACTGTATTGGGTTTACTAGATGTTTAACAGAACAGCATATTCACTGCTTGCACAGAATTGGTCATTAAAACATTATAAATGCCTTCATTGGATGTTAGAGAAGGACCAATTTAGCAAGGATTCATGTGGAGGAAAAAAGCAGCAGTCAAATGTAGATAGAAAAATTGCCTTTGGTGTGCTAAGACATTCTGTGTCTTTTGGAAGATGAGGTTTGCCCAGGGCAAAAGAGCAGCTTTTGCAGCTGGTTAGCCTGAGCGAGAAGGTTCGGTTTGGAGAAGGCATGATGGGGTGGTTTGGTGAATTTAAAATTGCATCTGAGCAATAATGAGGCCTGAAAACACTGATGACTTGAATAACGAATACTTAACAGAGAGCTTGTAGAAAGAGTTTTGCTGAGTTCCTTTTCCCAAGAAGAAAACATATTGGTGGCTAAGAATAATTTTTTCACAAAGAACTGGACATTTACTTTTGAATGCAAATTAAGACAGGTCACTGAGCTGCTTAATTCAGAAAGAGAACAGTGTGTCACTGCCTACTCTGTTTAAATATGTGAGGAGAGAGAGATGAATTGGACATGGCATTATAATGCTATTTAGGGAAGATTACAGAATGTACAAGGAAGTTAGATTACATTAGGTTTCTGCAACTTCACTTTGCAGCTAATGACTTCCCTCATTACAACCATCAGGATGATTATACTGATATCACATCATTTAGTCATGGCCAGCTTCTCCTAGTATGGACACGAGAAGTTGCGCGTGTGCCCATTTGTGGCAATTTTTTTTCCATCTCAAAAGTTCACATATATTTTTTATAGTTATTATGTTGTTTCTAGCACATGTTTTTGGCTGATCATAAGCAGAATTTTACAGTTAGAATTTGCTGTTTATACCAGCCCTATCTTCGTCACCAGCATCATGATGATAATTTCTTGCCGCCTTCTTTCGTCATCAGATCAGCCATCTAAGGAAGAGCCAAGATCAATTGTGGAAAATAAGCTCCCGCCTGTGAGCCACAAGTATTTGAAAAGAAAGTAGCAAATTTCTTAAACATAACTGTGAAAATTTCTCTCCAGGAGGTGACATGTGATGTGTCGAAGAGAATATAAAAACAAAACTGCAACAGAGTATCTATGGCGTGATTCTGGTAACCTTCCAAGGGAATTCATGGAGGGATTTTTGTTATAGTTGCTGCTGCCAGATAAATATTTCATTTATTCTTACACAGTGTCAGTTAGCAAATTGTCAAAAAAATATATGTATCAGCTGAATCTTTCACATTTATAAGAAGGTGGATGACTGCTTCATAGATTCTTTTCATGCTGCTTTAGGGTTTTATTTCATTTGCTCATTTGTTCATTTTTAGACTTTACATCCAATCACATGTTATGCTAAAGCACACATCCATCTCTGGAAGGCTTTCCATGTTTTGTGCTTATGGTAAGAGATGGATCCTTTCCACTGGCAGAAGTAGTACTTAGGAGACTTTGTTAGGAGCTAAGAAATGTCATCCCTGCCTGATGTAGCTCTATTTAAAGTAAATGGAAAGAACTCTGTAATTTCATCAGAATCTGCTGCCCAGATTCATCCTGACAGTAGGTCTAAAGTTTTTAATTTATAATGGTCAGGAGTCCATATTATATTCCCACTTAGATGTGAGTTTCAGTGCATAGGATAAAGAGGTCCAATACATGTCATCTATTTGTTTCATCATGTGTAAAGTTTATTTTATTTTTTTCTTTAATTCAGAATGGAGTGGTTACTTTACGCATTTCTCTAGACACTTCATGAGTGTCATGTATGCAGAAAGTTGCCATCTGATTTGTTATAGGAAAATCTCAAAGACATTTCTGAAACTGTACTTTGGAGATATTATGTGCAACCGCGTTTGCAGTAAGTAGACAAAGATTATGTAGTTCTTTTTGTTTTCTTTCCAAACATTTTTTATCCTTTTCTGCTTTGTGTTCTTTAAATTTTTTTCCCATTTAGAGAGCTTTGGGAACATAGCCCCTTCCTTGCAGTGCTAATTAAGTTCACTCAGTCATTGTAACAATAGCAGCAAACAAAGATGAAAAAGCTGAACTAAATTGTCCCTTGGCATAGAAACTGAAACATTGCTATGCTTAAAAATAACTGTTCTCCTCATCTACCCCTGTTATTTCTTATTTTAAAAACTTAAATCTACTTTCTGAAAGAAATACAATTCTATCAATACTACAATCTAGACAGCATGTAGACCATTAACAACATTGTGCAGCGTATGCTAATGTTTAATTCAGTTTCACAAAACCTTTTCCTTGAGTTAATAATTAGATTAAAATTATACCAGCAAAGCCCCTCTTTTTACCTATTAATACATGAAATTTAATTTTTCTGCTAGAAATCCATCAGTTCCAGGACATAGCCCTTATATACCTTTTGACAGTAAAATTAAAGACGTGGAAAATTGCTGCAACTTTACTTCTTAATACTTGAAGGACTGCTATAATTCATGAAACAGGCAGTTTTGCAATCAATTTATGGTGAGCTACATGGCTAATAGGTTATTGTTTCAGGGACTTGGGATAGTTAGAGAAAATAGTACTCCCTGATCTTCATTTTATGTGCCAATGGAGACAGGAGAAGGAATTTATTCTGAAATAACCAAACTTCCACTTCTTCCTATTTCTATATAAACTATTTGGTTTAATACTGGAAAATAAGAATGCTGGGAGAAAAACTTATCACTTGCAAACTGTTACTCCTTTAAAACCATACCTTTTACCACTGTCCTGGGTTCAGCTATAGCAGTCATTTTTCTCCTTCTTAGTAGCTGGTGCAGTGCTGTGTTTTTTAACTTTCAGCCTGGGAACAACGCTGATAACACTGATGTTTTTAGTCGTTGCTAAGTAATGTTTATTCCCACCAAGGACTTTCTCAGTCTCATGCTTTGCCAGGGAGGAGGGGAAGCCGGGAGGAAGCAGAGACAGGACACCTGACCCAAACTGGCCAAAGGGGTATTCCATACCACAGCACGTCATGCCCAGTATATAAACCGGGGGGAGTTACCCGGAATGCGCAGATCACTGCTCGGGTCGGGCTGGGTATCGGTCGGCGGGTGGTGAGCAATTGTATCCTCTCCCCTTGTTATTTCACTAATCATTATTATCACTGGTGGTAGCAGTAGTGGTTTTGTATTATACCTTAGTTGCGGGACTGCTCTTATCTCAACCTGAGGGAGTTACATTCTTCCCATTCTCCTCCCCATCCCTCCGGGAGCGGGGGGAGGAAGGTGGGGAGTGAGCGAGCGGCTGTGTGGTTCTGAGTTACCGGCTGGGCTCAAACCACGACAACCACAAACCATATTTTAGGTAGGTTTTGGGAGTTTTTTGCTTCTGCTAATGAAATAGTATGAGGCTAGTAGCTTTGAGATCACCCAGTGTATGACAAGTACCATACAATTCTACCATCACTCTCCAGATTATTTTTATAACATCTCTGAAGGCACTGATCTGGTGTTTTAAAGTCAGATTTTTCTTTCTTCAGTTCTTCTAATACAGAGGAACCGTTAGTTCATTTTCATTCCTCCAGATACTTTTACAAATCTTGTAACACATATGCGATATTCAACAGAATTCTTTCTACTCCTTTGCTCACCCAGCATTCTTCTAGGTGCTGTGTTGTTTCAGGTGATGAGTAATCCATGCCAATGATGGGTTTGATTTTCCATGGAGATTCCTTGCTGTTTCCCTGGAACAACTTTGTGCCATGAAGAACCCTTTGTGACTAAATGCTGCTCTCTAACCTAAGTGGAAGCACATTGAGAAAAATGATATGCATTGATGTAGATGTCAAAAGTTTTCAAATCTGATTTTCAAAACTATATCAAGAATGTTCTACTTTACTGGCACCTGCACTTGCTTGACTAGAATCTGAGTGGGTAACTTTGATGAACTCCACAGGTACATAAAATACTCCAAGGGATACTTGGATATTGGTTTTCTTGTGATGACAGTCTCTCCTGAATAAAGTCTACAGTCAGAATATTACCCAAGTCCTGAATAAATAACCAGGGTCTTTCCAACTGGAGAGTTGAAAAGTAAAAAATATTTTCTAAAACTGATTAGTTTGCCTTAAAGCAAGCAAGCAAGCAAATAAACATACATTTTGTTTTTCTGAAGAGCAAAAAACCAGAATTATACTGTTTTACTCAAAACTTTAACTTAAACCAGATGTCTTGGAGATAGTAATGGCCTGTGGTGTATGTCCAGCTGAAAACATCCTAGGGAAGGGCTAAGAGAAATTATATATAAAGAAGACATGTAAATGAAAAAAAACCACCCACAACACCACCGCCTCCAAAAAAAAAAAACCAAAAAGCAAACAACCAAAAAACCAAAACCCACCCAACAACTAAAAAAATTATGGAAATGTAGAATTTGAGTAGGACAATATGGAACGCAAACACTAATACAATCCAGAAATCTAGATGTGGGCTTTGTGTATCTTCCAAAAGAGAATAGACCAACCTGGGTTTGACAGACAATCAGTAATGACTGCAAAAGATCCTGACCTTTTGAATTATCAACACCATTCTCAGTCTTTTCCATATCCTGGCCAACTGCTGTACAGGCTGGGGCCTGTCCTGTTTAAGTTACAAGACATAATTCACAGGTCTGGTAAACATCTGGTGTGGCAAAACTTTCTCCTGCAGACTTTTGAACTACCTTTGCTTAGATTTATGTCTGAAGTATTTCCAAATACTTTTTGTTGTTTTCTATAGCATTTTATTATTCTTTTATGTGGCAGATTATTTTCAGATCTCCTACATTTATAAAGCCAAACTGAAAAGTTTAAAAAGTCTGTAACAAACAATAGGGATGCAAAAATTCAGACAATCTAAAGCTTTGAAAATCAGCCCTCTATGTAGTTGCGTATGCAGCAACAGTAACAGTGTATCTGAATCAGTGAACCTGAGTGAACGAACACACCTGTAAAGCATTCTCTTTAGAATAAAAAATATATGACTGTTTTGGTTTGGTTTCCAAAAGCCCTCCCTTCAAAGAGTCACAATACAATTGCCATTCAGCTGTGGAGTATCATTCACTTATTCCTCTTAATAATTTACATTATAAAGATGGTTCAAGGCAGTTTCCATCAGAATTATTCCGTTTGAGATAAACATTAGCTAGAAATTTAGAGCTAACAGTGCAAAACCAGCTTTCAATCAGAGATGATAAATGTCTAGGACAAGCAATGTTAGACTGATTTGATATTGATGTCTGAACAGAAGCAAGTCAGTGTCACAAAACGTGTACAGCTAGACAGTGTCCATCAGCTGTGTGTTCTGTTACTTAGAGGGAACCTTCAGAGGGCTCACACAGAAGTAAAGAAGCAGAAAGATGAAGCACATATGCTAATATCAGGTTTTGTAGCAAAAGAGGAAAAAAGTAAAAAATGGCTTCAGTCCCCTAAGAAGCTCAGCATATGTAGATTTCTGCATTTATGCAAACATCTACTGAAGTGAGTGGGTTAGCCTGGGGAGCCCTTCTCCCAGAATCAGGGCCAGAATGAGCTGCTGGTGAGAACAGGTGGCATAAATACAAGGATGCAGAAGGCAGAAAATAGGAGGATCAATTATGTTAATTTATCATATGGAAAATACTGGCAAATCTTTAGCTGCAATTATTACTATCAGTATGTCAGCAACAGCATCTTTGCAGTTGTATCTAGACTTGTTATTTAAAAAGGAGAAAAAAATCTTTGAGTTATGCCTAGTGACAGCATTGGAGAATTTATGAGCATGAGTCAGATGTGGGAGAAGGGGAGAATGTTACTTCTGTGGTGCTGGGAAGGATGCTCTTGAGGCTAGATGTATCCAGATTGGTTTGTGCTTTTTACTAAGTTCTGTCAGATGCACAGCACTGTTTTGGTGCAGTTGGGAATCTTCTGTGTTGTTACTGCCTGTTTTTTGTCATAGTAGAAAGTTGTTGGTTTGGCAAGGACAAAACACTCCATCAAAGGAGGATGACTATGCTGCATGCTTCTTGTCTATCCAGCTCTGAGAACAAGTGTTGCTTCTGCTTTTCTTTTAGCAGAACCAACCACTGCAGTTACACCTCTATAATGTTGAATTTACAGGTCTTCTATGACATAGGCTATGTTTCAGTTAGCAAAGCAACCACTATGAGATACACCTTCCAACGGTGCCACAACAGTTAAGTCATGCCTCTTCCCCTGCCTCTCTGAGCCCAATCAGGCATATTCCCTCTTTTCCAATGCTTCTCTTGTTTGTACTGCTTAAGGGCAATATCTGTGCAATTAAGCTCAACCAAGTAGGAATACTGCAGAGCTGTTGTTGCACTCACACCTACACCCTGTTCTCTGAGAGGTCACACATTTCTCCTCACCAGAGTAATTTTTCCTAGAAATACCTTGTTAAGATCAAGTCCCCATGACAGGGGAATGAAACAAATGCTGGGACAAAGGTGGTAGTTACAGCCTGCTGCAGCAGTGTAGGCAAGCCCCTCATCTGCTGCTGAGAAAGAACAAGACAAGAGGAGGCAAAGACATACCAAATTTAAACAGACTGCAATGTTACCCTGAGAGGATTTAACCCACCTCTGAGAAATGCCAAGGGGCTCTGTCTTGTTAGATGCTTAGTCAATGTTTGCATATACTGCCTACACAGTGACATACAGGGTCACTGCTCTAGTGTACAGATTCAGCATTTCTCCTGAGTTTCTCAAAGATTATGTAATTTGCACATCTAGTGGCCAGTGGCAACCTCAAAGTAAGAGGTGGATGAAAAAGCGTGTGACTGGTGAATGTCAAGAATGTTAACTCAGTGCTTTAAAAAGGATTTGGTGACTAAATGGGCAAATCTTAACATACCAACTGTTCCCTAATGCTCAGGAATTCTTTTATGGGAAATTTCACAAAGGTCTGTCTTTGTGGATGTAGCTGGCATTGTAATTTGTAATGGAATATTGTGGGTTTTTTTGTCACAGGACCAAAGTGGTAAGGAAGGTACTGCTATCTAATGATAATACCTCCACAGATGGATAATTTTAGTTCTAAATATAATCAGCGTGCATAGTCTTACATTCCTTGCAAGAGAAGACAAGACAAAATGCCATTCGGGCCTTTCTGTTGAGTTTATTCACACAGAAACCCCTTTGTTTTAACTTAATACTTTTCCATTCAAAGCATTAGTTTATACAGTGGGCATTAATAAGGACACAAGTAACATTTGTGTTTGGAGGGTGTACAGCTGGAAGGTAGTGGTATTTGCTGAAACTCCCAGGATATTGGGGCTTATTTATTTTAAATTAAATGGACGAAGGACATCTACAAGAGGACAAAGAAATATACAAGCAGAAAACCATGGTGAAAGGAACAGTTTTACATAAAACACTGCCAAGTACTTTTTCTAGAAACACTAATCACTGCACTGGAGTCACGAATTTTGGAACAGCTTATGTAGCTCAATGAAGTAAAATTTCAAGATGCCTATGACTAGTGACAACCTATAATAATTATCACAGCCTAGAAATTACATGAATTTTCAAAGACCGCATGAAGGTCAGTGGCAGTCAGGAACAGCCTGAACTGAAACCAGCAGCCTAGTATTGTACCTCCCATGCTTTTGACCCAAATATGAGATGCTGCTTCAAACAGAAAGTAAGCTTTCTCTTTACTTTTGCAGGTTATCTCTGCAGCCATAATAATGAAGACATTGGCTTCTTACTTACAAATAAAATAGTTTTCAAAAATATATAAAGCCTATATGCCTTATCGATAACTTCTGAATCCAAAGTAAGCATGGTGTCAAGGTAAGCTCCCCAAACAGACTCTGGGTAGCAATTGTTTAGCAGTTCTTTAAATGAATTTTCAGGTGATTGATAGAAATAAATGATTATGCACAAAGTCCATGATGTCCCATCTGAAAGGCTTGGCTGCAAGTATTTTATGTAAGATATTTTAAGGTTCTCTCATCTCTAATAAATTCATTTGAAATAGAGGGGGAAAATAAGTTAAAATTATTAAGTGAGTTTGGTTGTCATGGGAACCAATTGTCTCAGGTGCTCTCTTCCAATACAGCTATAAAACCCTAGCCCATATTTATTATTCAAGAGAAATAATGGACTTGAAAAAGGAAAATTGGTTGTCACAAAAAAGAGAAGCCACTGTGCTAAATTTGAGCCATTTGTATGCAATGAAAATGAACTAAGGAGTATGAATCTTCTTCAGCCCTAATATGATTTACATTTGGGTTAATGCTCTGTTTTTCTCAGCTCTCAACATTGTAGGATGTCAAAAAGAACCAGGAGTAGCAGATCTGGAATGAAATACAGTACCCTACAGCTACCATGCTCTGATTTAGATCTTTATCATCATATAATTATAGAACCAGCTAGGTTGCAAAAGACCTTTAAGATCATCAAGTCCAACCTTTACCCTACGACTGCCAAGGCCATCAATAAACCATGTCGCTGAGGGCCTTATCTACACAGTTTTTGGACACTTCCAGGGATGGCGATTCCACCACTTCCCTGGGAAGCCTGTTCCAATGCCTGACCGCCCTTTTGGTGGAGAAACTTTTCCTAATATCCAGTCTAAACCTCTCCTGGCAGAGCTTGAGGTTATTACCTCTTTTCCTGTCACTTATTACTTGCACTTGTTAATTTATTACGCTTTAAAAGAATTTCATCCAACTCTTAAAGCTTATTCCAGTACATATCGAGTGGCAAAATCCATAGCAAGAGCTCACATTATTAATAACCTGATTTTTATTTATTTTGTATCAGCCACTATTTATTCAAGTTTGTAATTGTGAGGTTACCCCACTTAACTTGACTGAACAGAATGAAGGGGATTACTCAGTGGACATTTCAAAAGAATTTGCACAAAGATCTTTCCTTGATGCAATAATATCTATTTCCAAGGAACCTACATATAAAGTTTCATTCTTAAAATATCAGCAGACCAAGACTGGAAAGCAACTGTTTTTTGTTTGTTTGTTTCTTCTTTAATCATTCTACTTAGTGTTTATTAAAAATTGTCATGTATTACTTCAGGGATGTACTGTTTGAATTCTCTGGAAAGTATTTGGCTTCATTTGCTTTTCTGTTTTTTCCAGTACCCAATATGTTCTAACTCCCAATCCCACATCTGCAGGCACCAATTTTGTTATAGATTCCCTCACTGAATCCACATCTATTCAACTTGGTGTAGAATTTATGTTTTGGATGATGGCTGCTACTGTACTGATTTTTTTTTTCCAAAATAATAAAAAGGAACTTATGCCTTTAATGTGAACTTGCTGTTTCTGAGAGAACAAACAAAAATCACATTTCTGAAACATGACATCCTCTCTTTTCTCTGTGTTTTTATTTACTCTTTGTCAGTTGCACATTATCACTGCTATTACTAAGGGCACCTACCACTGACATGGTAGGCAGATTCGTTTATCAAAATTTTGTATTCTCAGTAGTGCAGACAGCCACCATCACATCTGCTTGCAAATATTACAATTTATCCATAGGTGGCAGCAGACTTACACTGTAAGGCCTAAACTAGACCTGTCAATTATTTTCGATTACTTGGGCATGATCATTTCGTCTCTGTGAAGACAGTATACAGGACAAAAGGGGTGTGGAGACACATACAGGGGTGAATTAGGCCATAATTTTAGCAAGTGAGAAAAAAAGAAAAAGAACAAGAGAGAAAAAGATTTGAAAGGAGGGAGAACGTTCACACATTATAGATGTTCACACAATAATAAAGTTTGTTTTGCAGATGATAATAATTTACTGTCTCCTTTTCACAAAGCTATCATTTTGGAATTAACCTGCATATTTGAATACCATCTCTTTGCAGTTGGACTCCACAGAGTTTAAACAGAGCTCTGTTGCTGATATTGTGTATTGTTCTTTTCATCATAACATATTTAAGGCAAAGGTTTTCTTAATCCTGCTGCTAGGAAAGCAATATTTATGATGGGATACCTTGTGCATACATCATCGAGTAAGCAGACATGTTTCAAGGGACCAGTTAGCCTCTGTATTAGGTTTCAGTGGCTGAAAATGATCATTGAATGTTCTATTGCCATAGTCTTATTATCTTCTGGTCCTTCCTAAGAATCATAAAAGAGATTAAATTCAATTTATTGAAAGGCAGGCCATTAAACCCTTGATATGTGCTGCATTGTGTGCATCAGATTTCTTGGTGGAAAATGTATTGCTTATGGGAGATAATGAAGGTAAAAACAATTACAGAAAGCAGGGTCCAGTGATTATTAGCACCATCAATATTTGCATATTAGGCCCTAAGGACTTATTCATAGGACATCTGGTTTATTAGTGAACTCACATGAGCCAAAGAGAGTTTTACTATGCTTTTGTCATTGTTTATTAAAACCTTTAAGAAACAAGAAACTTGCACCTTGAAATTTTTCAGTTTTCTGCATGCCAACCAAAACTGGTATCAGGTGTCTTGCAGGGTGAAAATAACCGATGTACCATGAAATTATCTGAGACAAGAACAGCATGTGGATAAAAAAGCTTGCCTTTTCCTTCTCAGGTGATTTATTTGCAGTGAATTGATAACAAAGAATTGGAAAGCCTGAGTATTTATTGGGCATGTGTGCACACAGAGGGGAAAGGTCAGGGGCAGAATCAGTCTACTTTGTATTTTCAAAATAGTTTAAGCTCATTTCACTTTGACAAAGTTAAGATTCGCCATTCAAAATCTCAATGATCTCAATATGCATCACTCCAGGCAATTCTCATCTCTTTTTTCCTCATGGTTCATGTTGAGAAAGACTTGTTTCTTGATATGAGCACACTCACTGATGTTGGGGTCAATCAACACTCTTGACTTGCTCTGTCGTATGTGATCAAGCTTGTACAAACAGGCCAGGCCTGTTCAGCATGTAGCTGTCTGAGACCAGAGGACAGGGAAAAATAAGGTAAGAATGCTTAGGTGAGAACTACTTACTCATAATTGAAACACCTCTTGGGCATGCAGCATTCAAATCTGAAGGTGCTGGTAGGCTTGAAGGTCACAGCCAAAGCACTCTTACAGGCTAGGTGATAGCTGAGAGTCAGGACTCTGGGTTTAGGAAAATTTAGAATTTCCTGTGTAGAAATTCCCATTTTAGAAGCCTAAATCTTTTTGTGTTTGTGATCCTGGATTACCTATTTGTCATTAGATTTGCTAGGATTGAGTCCTTCAGTTTGCTATAAATGAAGAATTCTTTTACCAGGTGGAAATTTTTGGTTTAGAAATCTTAGGTATCTTATGTGGCCCACGTATAGGATTTTACATACCCTATTAAATATATTGTGCTTTAAAAATAACAACAGGACAGTCTGTAGAGAGACTATGAACCTGCTATTAAAGTGATACACAGGTATTTTTGTTCCTTTTTGAACAGGTTTTCCTCTTGAATGTCACAACCAGAGTAGAAAACACAAGATGGCTAAGAGGTTAATGCAAAAAACTGAAGGTTGAAAGAAGGTAGGTCAACTCAGCTAACATGCACAAGTCTTCATGGGCTGGTGTCTCAAACTCTTTACCCTCAGTTGTCTTTCTGTTTCTTTCTGTGTCGTTCGTTCTTAACTTGCCAAAAATAGCAGGATGATATTCTTCCAATACCACTTTTTTCATGATTTGGTATGACATTCATCCCATTTGAACTACCGTGATAGGACAGATAAATCTTTCACATACTCCACTGAAAAGAAATTTTCCTTTTGAGAAATCTAAGAAATGTCATGGTCTGCAGACATGAAGGTTCTTAGAGTAATGCACTTTATTTCATTTTATGTGTTATGTAAGAAAAAATGAAATAAGCTTTATCAAAGAGAATGAGTCCATTGACAACTCCTTCTCTACCCTGAGAAGCATCTTGGTTCATTGGCTGGAGTCCTTGGAGAAAGCCACTGAATGAATCTTGAATATGGACATGGTAATGGAATTTTAGTAATGTAATATTTAGAAAACCTCCACATTTATGGCATAAGCATAAATGCGTGTGGTGGATAAAGATGGTTCTGAGTAATCATTAACACTGGGAAATGCTGTCTGTTGCCAGTAGGACATAGCTTCCTTAGATGAAGTGATGTGTTTGCCACATAACATATGTTTTGCAGATGTAACATATGTCTGCAAGATTGTGCCCTTTCCCTCCTGATAGCTTTCTCTCTCCATTTCATTCCTTTCTGAGAATATCCACAAACTTCAGAGGAATACAAAATTAGGGATTAAAAGGTAGATACAACAAAGATACTAAGCTCTTTAGAATGTAGCTGTTGAGGTACCTCTTCTTTAGGTGTTTTGACTCCAAGGTGCTGTGTTGAAGAAATATGAGCCTGATGTATGCATTTTCTTTACTGTATTCATGTGCCTCAGATCCAGAGGGATGCTCCCCTGCTGTCTGTGATCCAAGAAGACTATTAGAGACAGGGGAAAATCAAGTTCAGTTTTGTGCTCAGGCTGAAAAGGTTCAGCTTACTATTCTCACTTCTAACGGAGAGTCTTAACCACCATGTTAGATTTCCAGTTGTCTTCTCCAAAAGCCGTTCACAAAGCCCTGGCAATGGTGGGAGTGATCCTGTATTTAAAGCTATGGTACTGTGACAGCAGATAGAGATGACCTCCTCTGCACTGATGTAGGAGGTGTTGAACATGCCTCCAGAAGTTCCTCACTTTTTGACAGTTGGATGACAACTTAGCCAGTTCATTCAAAACATCGATCCAAATGTGCAATTTACTACAGCTGATTTTAAATGAAGTGGGTTATGTTGAGCTCACACAAATTTGCTTACAAGAAGCTTTGTGGGAGAATAACCTCTGGAAGACAACAGATGTAACAAATTAGCGGGTGGCTGTAATGTCATAAAGTTGCACAGCTGTTTACAAGGCAGACATCTGACTTAAGCCTTAGTCTTCCTCTCCTAAAACAAAGAAGACTTCAGCAGTTTAAAAGCAGATTCAACTTGCTTTCACTGCTGTGCTCCAATTAGACTGAAAAGTATCACCTGCCATTCTCGAGGCAGTGAGCTGCTTCTCACAAAATCTGATAGCTGTAGTTGACTATTCTGCTAAACTCTCCTTCTAGAACTAGATGATGGTGTCTAAAAAGGAAACAGCTGAAAAAAATCACTCAGCAGTGAGAAAAAAACTCCAACACAGGAATAGAGCAGATAAAATGGAAGAGAATGCACAGTAATTTAACTGCTTGTAGGTGGAGTTTTATCAGGAGAGTGTTTTGGTAGCTAAATATTTGCAGTTAGTGCTGTTCACATATAAAAAACATATTTCTTTTAGTGCTTTTATAAGTTTTTGTAATAGTGAATTGAAGAGTACTTCACAGACAGCGGTGCTTTAGGACACTAAATGATGATGTTTCTTAGTCAGCTTTTCCTGTGAAATCCATAGGATACGTTTCTTACATGGCTGACTGCTAGTGCAGAACAACTAGTAGTATGTAAAGCAAATATTTAAAAAAAAAAAAAAGACATACAATATTTTTGTTGATACTTTTGGCCTTCATAAAAATCCTTTGGCAATATTTTTGTATTTCATGACTAAAGTTGGGAGATTAAAATAAAGGTTAATTCCTCATTTCTTCTTCTGTCAGGTTTTTGCTTCAATTTCAATGCCATTTAGGAGAGAAGAAAACTTGTGGTAAGATAATCTGGAGTATTGGAAAAAGAAGAATTAGGAGAAGTGTTAATTTAGTTATGCAAAAAGCTATTTCTTTCTTTAAATGTCCAAGCGAGCTTTGGAGTGCTGCTACCACAAGTGAAGGTAAAGGATGTGAAACATCAGGAATAAATAGGGTGAAAAAACGTAAGCATATGAAATCAGAAAGTAATTTTTTCGTTTTACCTGAGATAATCAGTTTCTTTTTTTTCCACATACAGGATAAAAAGAGATTCCAGCGAAACAGAGAATGACATGTCAAATGCAGATCAGCTTACGTAGGGAATTCAGAGATTTCAGGCCCAGTTCTAATCATCACAGCCTCTCTTGTCCAGTGAGGCTATGCCACCAGCTCTCAGCGTATTGGTTTCATTTTATCTATCTCCACAATTCAACAAAGCGTTCTTTTTGTTTTTCACAGCACACTGATGAAATATAACTTGTAAAGGCAGAGAGAAGTGGACTCATAAATGCTCACTTTTCTTAAAGAGCTTGTTGGAGTAATTGCAATGGATCCGACGTAGAGCAAAAGAGTGAAAAGGAACGCTCTGATTGGCAAACACTGTCCATGGTCAACTATGTACATCTGTAACTTGCACAGAATTTCGTAAGCATGTTCTTTTTATTCAGGAGCAATACAGAAGTTTGGGGACCAGGCTGCAAAGAAGTTGAAGTGAAGCATGTGAACAATCCCAGAGAGATCAGTGTAAGTAAGCCTTGCCTCAGACCTTCAGGATTAGACTGATAGCAGTAAATCAGTGCATCTTTTATAATCTATGGAACCTATTAAAATAGAAAATATTTCTGAAACTTAAATGAAATCTAAACCTTGTTTGTTAGATTTCATTTAATGAGGCTATCTTGAGCTATTTATTAAACCAAGTTTCTTGGTGCTAAACAGTTGCTATTAGCTTTAGTATTAGGTTTGATAATGTGCCCCCTAGAAAGCTTTTTTGAGTTTTTGGAAAGAATGTTAAAGCAAAAAATCCTCTAGGTAAACAATCCATAACAGCTTGAACTAACCAAAATTGTTAGAAATTGAAGTCTTACTGAGCATTTATTCCAGAAACTTAAACATGTTTTAAATTATTTAAATATTTTTCATACTTGAAATGAGAGACAGACTACTCTGGAATTTGAGATAGGCCCATTGCCTTCCCCTTCTGGCTTAATTCCATCATGTCAAAGACTGTAATAATTGCTGCAGTAACAGTGAAGGATGAATATCCTACACAGGACCTTTATCTCTTACAACTTCAACCATATTGGTAAACTATATCCATTAGTTCTCTTTGGAGCTGTTTATAACATTACTTAGTTCTAGGGAAATACAGATAAAAGTGATTTATTTTTTCAGGTTCATAGTATCACTTTAAAAAGAAAACAGAAATATAGTGACTAATACATATTTTCATAAACCAGCACATAATGAGCTTTGAAAGCATGCTTCCCACTACTATAGATAATTTTATAGTGATTGTAGGGCTATTCATAATGCTTCAAAAATAACAGCAAAATATAGGAGCTTATAATTATGAAACACTTGTAAGCAAGGTGAAGACATTTACATATAGATTGTAGATGAAAATGGTGATGGCTATATGAATGCTTTATAATGTTTAAACAATGTCACCTCTTTAGCTCTTTTCATATTTAATTATTTTAAGACAGGAAATATATTTTTAGTAATTTTCATCATATTACTTGATTACAAGAAGCATGTGTTTTATATGGAAGACAAACACAGTATTACTTAAAGAAAAACCTCCATGAAGGATGATAAAGTGATTGTGATTTTCTCTTCTGAAGGGAAGTAGGTTATTATGATGATTTGATGGAGAAACTAGACCATAACTGGCTAAACCAAGGAACTGTGCCTTGCATATTAGTGTGATTTGATTTTCTAAAAAATTCCTGAAGCATAAATGTTCATGAATTTGCAGAAGTACAAATGGAACAATTTTTGCTGCAGTGAACATAAATATGAACGGCTAATAAGCTAACTGGGGCAGAGAACTTAATCTAAAAATCTATTAATATATCTTGATCTCAGAGTGAAGTATTTGGTTGAATTCATTATTTCAATTGAAGTTTTTTGCCATTGCATAGGATGACAATCACATCTTTTTCAGTGTAAATATGTAGGGCCTCCTAATATTTTGACAATGCTTCAATAAAATGAGAAAGGAAGAACAGTGGGCTATTAAATACATTTTGTCCACGATTCTTAACCAGACTAGAAGAATATAAAAAAAGAAGGACATAGGAACCAGAGATCAATGTTAAAAGAAAATTAAACTCTATAGTGGTGAAATAGCACTTATATGTGGTTGTTTTTTTGTTTGTTTTTTTTTTTTACATACTTGACATCTTTTCATTGAAATAAATAGATCATCCTGCCAACTGGAAATGGTAGTGTGGTCAAGTTCAGCTTGTCCAGAAAACAGAATATTGTTGGACTGCATGAAAACTTCACATTCACTGTGTTAAATGCTGTGGTAATTTTCAGAATACTTTAACGCATTATCACCTTAACTACAGTTTGAAAGGATACTCACTTCATTAAAGTATATTGACTGGTAGAAGTCAGACCAAATTTTCCTCTGTAGAAGGTTGTAAGACTTCAGATTTTGTCAGAATGAAAAATGGCATTTACTGTTCTTTTTCTATGTTCTTGATGCTTTTTAATAATGTGAACCCTGAACATAACATTCACAATAGCTTCATTTAAAACCTCTGCCAAGTCTGCTTACAAATTAAATACTGGTGGGTGAAGGTAGTAGGGTTTGATTTTATTTATTTTTTTCTTTTGAGAAATAAGTTAGGTTTTTATTAAAATATTAACGTTGGCTGAATTTTTTTTCATACTTTTCTTTTCTACTGACAAAAAAGTCAATATAATTTTACAATTTCTCCAGAGAGGAGGACAAAAAATAGTTTGAAAAAATAGTTTTCGTCATTGAATGTCACCATTCTTCTGCTGATCCACCTTTTTCCATGAGACAAGGTCTGAATTACCTCTTGCCTTCTCATCCACAAAAAGCTTACACTGTTTCTATCGGCTGCTGGTAAGTGCTATGTTAATGCAAAACTTTTTCCTAATGCATTGATTAGTTTTTTTCAGCTGTAAGGATGGCAGGATTTAATTCACTTTTTAATGTATTTTCTGCCAGCTACTTTTTTTTACTTTGTTTTGGAGTTTATATGTAAGTCCCTACTCAGAATAGTAGCCAGTAGACATAAACTCCTTTATGCATACACATGGATTTCCAGGTCAAGACATGTTGTATATAACAGTTAACTGACATTCTCTATCCATCTAGGTATTGTCTGTAGTCAGTAGAGAGGAATATGTGCTGCTACAGTGTAATTCAGATCATAGGGGGGACTAAATTGTTCTTTATAGGTACCTGTCCAGTTCCATTAGTAAAACGAAAGGGAAGGCAAGCAAGTTCTGAATTTACACATTCCATGCTTTACAGGAGATAAGCCTTGTTTTTTAGAAACTAACTTTAGGCTCTGGGTGCCATCATGCAGATGAAAAGATTTAATCCTGTTGCAAGTTAACTTTAAAGCACTTAAGTCCGGTGCTGGATTTGGTCTCAGGTCAGCTATATGACAATGAGTCCTAAGGTACTCCAGCAGGTTGGTTTAGATTGTTGAGTGTTTGGGTTTTTTTAGCAAATATCAGTGATAGAGCCTGAGTCAAAGATTTCATTGCAGTCAGTTCAATATCAGATGAATAGCAATCCATTCCACTTCTTTCCTAGTCTCCGATATCTCAAGCCAAGCATGCTTGACTTTCCAACTTCATGCCTCCAATACATGGCACTATTACTGCAAACATATTTAACATACCAAGAAATGCATACCTATCACTTTATTACATTTTGTTACTTTTCTTTTTTCTGTTTCTTTCCTTGCAAAGCAGTGCAGTTCATCCTGATTCTCTAAGACATTTATTAAGATCCTTAAAAGATGAGAGATGGGAGGCGCTGGGATAAGTACTGTAGACTTCATGGCCAGAAATGCAATGAGGCTCTTGAGAATATTTCAGGGCATTACTTTATTCATGAGCTAAAGATAGTGAGTGCTGAGTGAACAGTGATCATAATAGTATACCCAATGGGTTTGAAGCCTCTCACAAGGATGTACTAAAAGCTTTTAATATTCTCTCAGTTTGTAGCAAATCCCTTCATTACTTGGTGTGTTAAACGAATGCAAAGTGCACTCATCTAAAACTCTGTCTGTCTAAAAATAATATTTTTTGGAATAGCTACTTGGAGAATAGAAAAGAGGAAAAAAAACAACCCTGACATGCTTTGAGAGAAAGTTATTTTATTTCGCATGCATTAGCAAAACTGGAATCAGCATAGGGTTTCGGGGTTTTTTTCTTCTTTTCATTTTTAACATAAGCAAACAGTGTTGCAAGTTAGAGATGCTGTCAGAGAATATGGTGAAAGGGAAACAGAAGAGCAGTTACCATGATACAACAGCTCTGAAAGAAATAAAACTACTGAGAATGCTATCCCATTTTGCAGTAACCCTGTCTAGTGTGGGTTACCAATGCAAAGTCGGATACCATCTGGAAATGTACACATTTTAAAATACTTCTAGGCAGTGAGTTTCTCCAGCTGATCCCTGAGGACTTTACTATATATCACTTTAATGCAGATAAAATTTAACTGAAGAATGATAATTTAACTTTCAAAAGATCATTCAGTAACAATCAGGTTTGTGGAGTCATAGCCACCTTCCTCCTAGGTGTACCATGAAGGACTGTTATTACCAGGAGGCCTTTTTTCCTAATGAGTTGCTGCAAGACCCATTTAGATTTCGGTCACTGCAAACAGGGAGTTGCCAAATCTAATGGCCTCTGGATTTAGTGATATCAGTGCTTTTATTATGTCTCTCAGTCTAGCTGCTTTTAACCTAGAAAGAGAATATTTGTCTGGTTATGTAAAGAGAATACACTTAGACTATGTTTTGCCCCAACACGTAAGCTCCATTTTGTCAAAAAAAGCCTGAAAAGGTCCTGTCCTGTATTATTATTTAGTTTTCTTTCAGCTTTGGAAAAAAGATACACGCACTTCAGTTCTAAAAGGAAAGAAGGTGTGGTGTCATTTTAGTGTTTTTCACTTCATCACTTATCTGCTTAAATTTGACAGCACGATGGGATCTTTTTGCCTTCAGAATTTTTGGCATTCTTCAACTTAACCTGCAATCGCACACAGTTCAGAAACACAGAATTGCCAGCACTTTAGAGTTAGCGACCACTGGTTGACTGTATAGTGATCTCTGAGCTCTCTGCTACACAAAGGTGTACATGACCTTGGGGTAAAATATAGACAAGTGGTTTAGTTTTCAGTTCCTTCAAAATCATAGAATCATAGATTATCTTCAGTTTACTTTCTTTGAATGTAAAGGGCTTTTGCTGTTATTTATCTGCACAGAGGGTTTTGCTGTTATTTATATGCGCAGTGGATCTGCAGTTGCAGGTCATTTTGTATTGCTGATTCTGTCAAAGGAAAACAGTATGCTGTCCCCATCAGTCTGAGCTGTGTTAGCACTGCTTCTCTGCAGCTGGTGGGGTGCCCCTGGCAGAGCAGGATGCAACCACGCTTCTGCGTTAAACAAGCTCCTGACTTCTTAGTAATGTGTTTTGCTTGCTCTGATGCTAAAGTGATCTCACATTTAGGAGTGGCATTGGGCTGTATAGTAAGATGCAAGACCACTCAATAGCTTTGTATTAATCTAAGAAATTAAGTGGTGGGAGAATGGTGCAGAAAGGTTGATTTCAGTCCAAGAAAAGGAATTTGTATTAAGTCCTGTATGTATACATGGAAGGGTTTTTTTTCTTTCCAGAATGCTGTATGGCCCTACACGGCATGGTGGTTTTGCTATATGTTCTAGCACAGGTAGAATAATTTTCATGTACCTACCTTGCTGGGGAGTGTGGTATACTTCAAGAACAGCACACGTACAAATTTAGGCCCAGATCCTCAAAGACACTCAAGTGACTAGTTCCAAGCAAAACAAATTTTAGTTGAGTACCTCAGTGCCACGGTACATTCCTACCCTTGATGCACCTCCGTATGGGTTTCAGTAAGCACAGCATTTGAATATGCTACTGATATTCAATTTACATTTTTTACAGAATGGGTCTTAATACACCAGATCATTAATAATGGCAACTGTACCCATGCAACATAAGGGTTATTTGTCTACAGTATCTTCAGCCGTCGATAGTTATAAAAAGTGAAAGTGGTGGATGCTGTGAATTTCAGGCTGACCACATAATATATTAGTGCTGAGTCAGGAACCTAAACCACTAGAACGCTGGAGAGAGTTTTACATCCTTGCTTGAGGTCACTGAGAAATACAATTCCTATCAGGAAACTCCATCATTTACAAAAATTTGGTATGAACCCAAATCAAAATAAAATCTTAACTTTCTATTAGCACCAAAAAGTAACTGTTGCTGGTTTGAGTCTATTGGTATTTTTAGACCTTTAAAATTTGTTATTAGTAAATACTTTTAAAAAATAACTTGTTCTCATCAAAAGGAAATATTTTTTAATATCAGTAAAATGAAGGATTTTCAGACTTTATTGGTAAAGTCCAGGAAGAATTTTACTTTAATGCAGGAGAAAACATGGGCTGTGATTAGGTTAGAAACTTTATTTTTTAGCTTTAATGTCATAATTTGGAACCATACAGATGAAAATATCTTTGACCAAAAAAGAGACATCTTCAATCAGTTACTGCTAAAAGAGATATGTTCAGTTAGTTATGCTTATATCTTTAAAGAATTTAGGTCAGTTTCCAAATAGCATTGTGGGATTTTAAAAAGCGTATGTTTAAAGGAAAACTTTAAAGTGAAGAAAGACCGAACTTTTCAGTGACATGTCTTTATCTACTTTTCTTCACCAGAGTTTTCTAAGGTGAGAATTGGCTCTACAACTGTCAATTCATTTGTGTTTATGTTGAACTATTACACAAGATTAAAAATATGAATATACCCATGTTACATAACTGTCCTGAATATGCATTTGTTATTGGCCAGATCATTAATGGAAAGTTGCTGAAGAAAACGCTGACTTGACAGAAACAAACAGAAAGCCAGATGTTAGTCACTTCATCATCATAGCAGAAGTCAGAAAATATATGGAAATGAGAGTTTTAAATATGTGAGGAAGTCAAAGGTACAGCTTTTAGGAAAACACTTGACTTCTCATCTTCTCTCATAATTTTCTAGTGCATACTTAGGAAAAGCCATCTCCTCTTTCTAAAATTTCCAGAGGACATCCATATTTTATTGTAGCAAATTTGTCATGGGTTAAACAAACTTTCCTAAAGCAAGTCTCTGTGTTCTTGGCCACTAATAATATGAGGGAAGCCACTTTTACTCAAGAGAGTTTGGGCCAGTTTTCTGAAAGTGGAAGACTTTACATGGGTCTTTTCATAGACCTGTCTGCAGTGTAAACATGTTTGGTTTAAGCAGAAAGTATAGCTTTTTGTAGAGATCAATAAACTAATATTTTATTTTTCAGAATGTCACTGTTTCATACCTCCTACCCATAACCCTGATAAATGTTATGCCTATTAATAATTTGTAAAGCAAAGCTTTCCCAGATGGAAAGCTTCAGAAAATTACAAAGTCTAGTTGTGTGTGACTGTTTGCTAGTCTTTCCCTCTTTGAGGATCTCAAAGTATTTTGTGTGGGAACAGAACTACGAGGTTCCCATTTATAAAGGCTTTAGGTCAGTCATGGGAAGTGTAGTAAAATTCATGTTTTCTTTTGTTTAAAAGAGCAAGGTATTAATGGAAGAACTGTAATTTTCCAAGAAAAGTGATAAAAAAACTTTGTTTACTTTGCCTTTTCATTGTTTTGTTTTCGTGGTTTATATAATATTCAGTGCATGAATTATATTGATATGATTTGCTAAGTGTGTTTTCTTCCGACAAAGTTATTTAAAGGAGATTATACTATTGTAAGGTCATCATTGTCACATTCCCTGTTTCAGTTATAATACACAATATAAGGAAAATATTTCTTTTTAGTAAATTTTAATGGAATAGATCTCCTGATCCAAGTAAGAAGCTTGGCAGAAAATGTCAAAACAGGAAGTATGTAATGCCTGGACTGTCCACAAGTTTGACATTTGGAGATCTTTGCATGTCCATGGGTGGCTCAGCACATCTGTCCTTTGTTAGTAGTCTGTAAGGGAATCCCAATTCTTTTCTTACAGAGTCTTACATTATAGATAAATTATTTCTAAATTATGACCAAGTTCTCAGGCAATTAATTTTCTTTTTATAAGGTATTCTGCAAATGTCTATTAAATTAACTAACCTGGGAAGAAGAAAGAATGCACATACACATATACTGGAGATTAAATTCAACATCAAATTAACAGTTTGTGGCTAACCTCACCTGTCATACAGATAAGTTCTTGTGACTGTTAGAGAATTCAAACCAAACAAAATTAGTAAATGTCCCAGCTTTAGACAAAGTAATTTTACAGTGAATGTTAATAATTAAACCTATTCAAAGTGTATTCTTCTTGTTAGAAAATGCAATATTATTAATATTAGAACTAGCTCAGACAAACCTAGGAGAATTCATATTCAGTAGGTGAAGTTCATTTTAACTAGAAACGATATCATCATAAAGAGATGAACTTTATCAAGCCCTTAAAGACAACAGAAGTTCCTAGTACCAAAACCTATCTGTTCCTTATTTATTATTTTAAAATGCATGTGTTACAGTTGCAGTAGGTTTTTCCTAGATGTAGTTTCTTCATATGTGGCTCAGATTTTACTCCTAAGCAAGCATTTCTTTGGAAATACACAACTGACTCACAGTTAATTGTTTTAAATTGAGGGCTAATTTCTTTTTGCTGTCTTTCTTCCTTTTTCTATATTAGTTGATTTAAAAAATACACTATCTGTTAACAGAAAATGAAAATATAGCAAAGGAAAATTGACTATTAAGACACTTCATTTTGAAGAAACATTGTTGGGTTTTTTTTGTAAGATTTCTGCTAGTTTTTTGTATCCTATTTGCAAAGTGTTAATTTATAACACATGCACATTTCTGTCATCTACAATGTGAGTTCTGTTGGCTCTTTAACAGATAAACATAGCCAGTGTCTTGTGAATCCAAATTCCACATTGAGCTTCAAGTTAAGATCAGAATATTATGGAAAATACAGAGCTGCTTCTCATTCTCAAGAAAGCTCCCATAAACTTCCATATTGACGTATCAAAATCTGCATCTTTATACTGACAAACCGTCAGTAGCTCTTGCTACTTCGTGTCAGGTGGAAAATTTTGGATAGGAAACTACTGTTTCTAGAATTATTGTATTATTGCCCTCATGCTTCTCTTATAAATTGTTATTTTTACTCTTCTCTGTCCTGAAAATTATGCCTACAGGCTTGTTTACTGAGACCTCACAAAAGATTTTCATTACAATACACTTGGTGTATCTACCTCACAAGAAATGGCAATTTAAAATAGCACTTGTGGAGGTATCAGCTGAATTGAGTATTCTAATTTATGAAAAAACATGAATTTCTGAATATCTGAATGTTGTTGGAAAAATGTAGCTTCAAAACTTTTTCTGCCATCCTTGTGCTGGATGGTGCTGACTATGGTTAATTTTGGTTAGGTTTTTTTTACAGGAAACTCTCTTATGCTGCCTGCCTGTACACCAGAAATGTTTCCTAGTACACTGTTGTTCAATGTTCAGATAATTAGGCATCTAGGAAAAAATAGAAAAAGTGTGAGAGTGAGAAACTATAGCCAGAAGTCAGTTAAAAGTATTTAGAATTCAGCCTAATTTAATTTAGGTTCGAAAGGGGAACCAATAATGCTGAGAAGATACTTTCATTAGAAGTGTATGGTAGACAAAAATGATGACATTTATCTATCTATCTGCTAAAATGAGGGAGTTTACATTTGAGAAAGACACTTCAGGCTCCTTCTAAGATCAGTGAGAAGTTATTCAGTGTAGTTAATCACATTTAAGGTTTGATTTGTCCTTCAGTATGGGCCTGCTTTAGACAGATGATTTATTAAACTTCTCTGACTGAGTAACTGGATCTCTGTTGGCTGTAATGGGATCCAGTGCACCTAGTTGAGGTATGGGCTGATATGGTATTACAGATGTTTGAAGTTAAATGTGCACTCTCTAGGGTGAAAATGAAGTACAGAAAGGGCAATATACTAAAGATCTAACTGAAGACTCTTGTCCAAATTGGGAGTCCATAACCTCATCACCTTTAGATTTGAAGCTGATATATATGTGTATATATATACACGCAGAGAGAGAGAGAGGGAGATTAAATGGAATTGCAGAACATATTGTAATGAGAATAGGACTTGACTGAAGATATCCTTTCCTGTCCTATGCTGTATTCAAGTAAGCCTAAAGAAATTGGTTCAGAGCTGTGGTATGAATATTCATGTAAGCATAAGTTAAAGCCTTCCTCAATGCTTATTCAAAACTTGCTATTCCCAGTAAAAAAAAAAATAAATCTGCAAGTAAATTTAGAACAAGAATACACTAATAATGTGAAAACAAGTGCTAAAATGCAACAATGAATGTTATATTTTATCTTAGCTAATACTCATAGAAAAAGATTGGGGTTTTTTTTAAAGATATTAATGGCCAATTTATGAATGCATTAGCTGGCTACCCTTATAATTTTCATCCTAATTTTTGCTTTTCATTGCTTATCAGAGCTGGTCAGATAATAAAAAAATCCCTCATGAATATTTTAATGAATAGAATAAATTTTTTTATGAAATAATTTTAATGAAATAGAGTTGTTATGCTGTTATTCTGTGTATTTTATTGTATATTATTTGACAGTATTCTGACAACTGACACTTTGTTCATGAAAATGACTGCAGATCCCACAAGTGCAACCCGGTGTGATTATTCATCCAAAAGTCCACACCAGTAATATAGCCTGCGTTTTCTCTACTCACATGCCTGTTTAAAAAGATGCACATATCTATTGAGCTCCAAAACCAGTACTATGAGACTTAAGTAAAAGATTAAATATGATGAAGGAATACCCAAAATTGATTAATATCAGTTTGAAATGTGGAAGGCTAAAATTCATTTAAATAATCTGATCAATGATCAAGTATTTACAATATGAATAATTAAGGCTGCAATCAAAGCACAAAGAATTATTGGAGTAAAGGAGAGAGCTTACAAGGTTAAAGAAAAGCACATTTTGAAGCTCTTTTTGATGGTTTGTGATAAAACATGTTTACAGATTGTGGTTCAGCCTGTCAATGGTGCTAGAATTAATAAGCAAGGGAGAGAGGGAAGAGGCAAG
Organism: Strigops habroptila; assembly: GCF_004027225.2. Taxonomy (NCBI): domain Eukaryota; kingdom Metazoa; phylum Chordata; class Aves; order Psittaciformes; family Psittacidae; genus Strigops; species Strigops habroptila. The sequence goes on from NC_046358.1 coordinate 30,864,471, forward strand.
AAACTGATAATTGTTTTGTGCTGCTTCTGTTTTATATAGATGCCACCTATACTGATTGTACTGGGCAAGTTGGGAGTAAACTGCCAATTAAACATAATATCCACAACAACAACAACAAAAAAAAAAGCAAATCCAAGTATTTGAACAAACACATAAATAACAAACAGCCTGTGCTCTTATTTTAGTAGCCTGGATAAAAGCATGTGCAGGTGAAAAATAACTTTCTGGTTTACCCCCTGCCACTGCTTGTGGTGATTTTTCCCTCACTCAAAACAATAACTCTGGCTTTTTCCTTAGACTTCTTTATGTCTAAAAGTTTTTGTTCCGGCTGCCATCTCATCACTGCTAAAGCTCATAGTTGCCATAGTTCCTCTTTTTAGATAAATATCTAAGGTTTATTACCCTTTGTGAAATGGGATTTTTTAAATCTATAAACTATCATTTTGTTCTCTAATTCCTGAATTTTTGAGAGAACAATCTCTTTAATGTCTGTTTCTTCATCTTTAAATGTTAGGGTTGGCCTTTGATTTGATTTAATCTCCTTTATAAACCTTGCATGGATTGCTTTGATGTTCCCTTGCATCTAGTGAGCATACATTCAGCTTTTTCATTTTTTTTTCATACTACAAATCTTTGAAGCTTGATATAATTTTTGTTGCAGTAGGATGTACTCAACCACCAACAATTATGCTGGTTCCAAGATATGGTACCTAGGCAGGGAGAATACACATCAAAGCAACCACAATTCCCAGGCCACATGTTTAAAAAAAGATTGAAACAAAAAATGAAGTTGTCTATTATGTTAAACAAATCATTGTTCTTTTTAATAAAGATGAACTAAGGTTTTTTATTTGATACTTATTTGAGATACATATCTTTAAATACATATATGTCATGAGTCATTGGAACAGCTCATCTTGAGAAGAGGTAAATTCAGTGGTACTTGCATTCTGTCTCTACATCTGTGCTTTATACTAAGTTTAGGCTTGCTTCTAAGAATTCTGTTATAAAGAGAAAGTGACACATAGGCAAACTCAAAAGTTCCTGCAGGACCCTATTTTCTGTCCTGTTAGACTGCTTAGTGATCTGCCAACCTTATTTCTTACCAACCTCTCCCCTCCATATTTAATGTTAGGTGCAAGAAAATAATTCAGGCATGTGAAAGCTGGTTTATATACCAAATAAGTGACAAAACTATGACAATTTATACCAACTGAGGATTTTTCTTGTAGTCTATTTCAAATATTCCTTCTTCATGTTAGTTAGTCATGATAGTACAAATACATGAAAATAATACTAAAATCTTTAATAGCTGCACCTCATGCTGAACTGTTGTGACTATTAAAAGAATTTCACCTTTTTGTCAGTATGAAATTTTTCATAATCATGAAAAGCATTGTATTAGCACACTCTGATACAGGAGCAACGCATCTGCAAGTAAATAGGGCTAGACATTAGGACATACAAGTGACAAAAAAACCCTCAAAACACTATGAGGAAAAGTACTTTTCCTTCTCGTTTAATACCTTCATCCTTTCTTTGGTAGGTTAAATGATTACATCTTTTACTTAATAGAACGTGATCTCATCATAAAAGGCCCTATCCCTGTGAAAGGAGACTTGACCAGTAATTAAGTGCCCGTATCTGAAACACATCTGAATCATAGAATCATAGAATAGTTAGGATTGGAAAAGACCTTAAGATCATCTAGTTCCAACCACCCTGCCATGGGCAGGGACACCACACGCTATCTGAAGTCTCATACTCATGTATCACCTGATCGTAGAAGCCTTAAGTGCCTTGGATTTTTAGTTTTTCTCTTTTATGTTATGTGTGCTACTTATCTAAAAATGTCCCTTTTAACAGGCCTGACATAGCCAAGACTTTTTCACACTCAAAGTAGAAGTAGGCGTAGAGAGATATGACTAGTATTTGCTTGCCTTAAACTCCAATATAAGGACATTAAAATATGTGACAATAATGTAGACCTTTTTAAATATAATTGGTAATACTACCAATAGCAGAACCAGCAATAAACATATTGTGACGTAACTAAACATAGAAGTGATATATAACTGCAAACAGACAAATGGAGATTTGTGGTGTATTTGCTTCACATGGTAGTTTGTGCAAGTAGCAAAATCCACTAGGTAAGAACAAAGGAACTATAACAAGAGATATCTGATGGAACTGGGCTAACTCTGCAGAAAAAGTAGGCAAAATGCTTGGCAAAAACAGAACAAGTCCTGGTCCATTCTCCACAAATATGAACTATGTCAAGAGCAAATGAGATCACCCCTTTTTTTTTGTTGAGCAGAACAAAACATGAGTAAGGAAAATGGAGAAGAAAAAGCATCCATATTTGGGCCATAGTTCCATTCATCAAAGATGTCTCAACCCTGACCACCTCTGCATCAGTCACTAGGCATTTTAACCATCAGCCCTAAGTTGCTTTAACTGGAGGTGTGTGGTGACGTTCACCTTCAGCTAATTTGGAATAAAACTGCTAAGGATTAAGTGTTTGAATATATAGTGATAACAATTTTATTGGCCATTTGTACTGCCAGTTAATGCCAGTCCAGTAAAGAGCTGAAGTTTGAAACTAGCCTGATTTATCAGGTTTTTAAGCACTTCTATCAGGATGTTCTCTAATACACGCTATATACAAGTACATTCAGCCTAAGGCACAGTCAGTCTTGCTGATTTACTCTGTAGGGGAAGAATTGTTTCTTAATGTGCATTCATAGTGTGCAAAAAGCTGTCCTTAGCTGATACTTTTCAGTGCTACTGTAGCAAAATTAAATAAGAATTATTTATTATTGTATTAGGAGAATACTGAAATCTTACCCAAGGCAATTATTTTGTAGATTTGAATTCTATTATAGGGACATATAAATAGCTCCTATTTTAATATAAATGCATCTACAAAGACCTGCACACTTCATTATAAGAAGTCTTTTAGATATGGCTTTATTCCTTTTATGGGTTTGTTGTTTTTTCTCTTTTAATTATATGCTATGCTCTGACAACAGCAATATAATACGTGGATGTGTTTTAGCTGTGCTGCAGATACCAGCATATGGGTATATTTAGCAAATCCAATAACACTTCACCACTCATTCTGAGAACATTTAAAAATGTACAAAAGTGTGAAGATAAACCCCCTCAGAGTGCCTCTTGTCTCCAGCAGCACACAGTAGCAGGTCTCTAGCAGTCTCAGACAACATGGTCTTTGTATTTTTCAGATCAACTTGTGTAATGAAATCCAGCAAATGATGGATTAGAATTGGTAAAGTAGAAAAGAGTGAAAAGCTCAAGGTAATGTTCAATGATTTTTAGTATATTTTGGAATATTTACATAAGGTGAAATCAGTGCTGAACCCTTTGAAACATATTATGCCCAACTGGGAGAGAACTTCATTTACATATTTCCCTGGGGAGAAGACAGTCAGCAGGTAAGGTGCTGATGGATGATGGGTGGGGAAGAGCCTCACATCTCTGTAGATTTGCCTTCTAACATTACAGAATGCAGAGTGGCTGAAGGAGGGTCTATGAAAAGGACTGTTTACTCTTCAGTGCAATCCCACCTCCTCCTTATCTCTTGCTTGGAAGTTCTGGCAGCACAGAGTTGCTGAAAGAGCTTTGGCTGAATACAGACGGTCTCTGAAAAGGAGGTTACACAGCCCGCTCTGACTTGAGTGGAAGCTGGATGATATAGGCTGTAACTTCAAGAATTACTTAAAGTACTGCTGTGACAGATTCTTGAACTGATCTCTAATTATATAATGTGACAGATTCTGGATTCAGAGATGCAGGGAATAAGGTACAGCTAGTCAAGTACACACCTAAAGGTCCCATTCAAGGAAAATGCATAAGTACAGCTTTAAATCAACCACATAGTTGGGATCCATTAACATACGGAACTCCTTAAGTCTGTGTCTAATATTGAACAAGTGCTTAAATCTTTTGCCAAATATAGATTGATTACTTGCATTGGAATGATGAAGGGCTTTGCTGCAAGAGCACTTTGTAAAAAGAAAAGACAAAGCTATTACTTCCCTCACTGTTAAAGTGCCATGATTTGCTTCTGAGAATATTTCAGTCTGCATGCTGAAGGTAGGAAAAGGCTTCTAAGGTCTGCTGATAAATAAAACAAGTATCTCTGTTCTAGTAAGAATTAGAGCAGATCATTATGAAACACCATAGGAATTAGGGAAATGCTTGGAGAGCACATGCTTGACTAGGGATCTCTGTATGCTGAGTTCAATAAGTCCCTGAATTTAATGTTCTGTTTCCTCTGTCAGTTCTTGTCCTATTCTACGTCCTTTTCCTTCTACTTCCTCATTCATATCTACTCAATGCCCCTTATTCTTTCCTTTCCTGTCTTGGATTTGAGAGCTACGTTTTTCTTAATTTCTTTCCCTCACCTTTCACAGCAATTTTTTCCTGAATCTCTGCCAAATTGCTCATCCTCTCTACTTCATATTTAATGTATTTCCTTGCTAACCAATGCCTGCCCTAATTTTGCTCAAGCAATTCTGTCTGCCCATAAAAATAAAAGAAAAAAAGACCCCAAACAAAGCCAAACATGGCATGTGCTTAAACTAAACACTGATCCGTGATCATCAGTACTGGTTAATAGCCACCAAGCTCCCAGGAGCATTTTGGCTCATCCCTGCTTGTACTTTCGTGGGCAGTATGCGGGCATAGAATCGTAGAATCATAGAATAGTTAGGGTTGGAAAGGACCTTAAGATTGTCTAGTTCCAAACCCCCTGCCATGGGCAGTGACACCTCGCACTAAGGCCATAGCAGATGGCAAGGATATTCTCTGTAAGGAGCAAGAACAAGGCCAGACCAGTTTGATTCCCCTATCCTAAAGTCACTCAACACTATATAACTTGGCTTTGATCCCTCAAACACCTCCATGTGCCCTCTTGACACATATCAGGGTATGTATCTTGCAGCCAGCCTTTTTTTGCTGATGGGTTGCCGTACAGTCCATACATTATTTCAGAGATTCTGAACTGACCAAATACATATTTACAATTTACAATGCCTTAGGGCTTCAGCAGCACTACATGGGGATCAGAGAGGGCTCCAGGCCAAGCTCTATGTAATGTATATTTGTATACTCTGCTTTAGAAAGCACATTGTGGCTGTAAGCCGACCTGTGCCACTTGGTCTCAAATGAGAAACTGTCCTCAATTTGTTTTACATACTAGTGTAGATTTATCCTAAGGACAGCCAGGGACTGGCTTTGCAAATACATCTTGTTTCCCCAGCTGCATCCTCTGTTCAGACACACCTAGGAAGAGTGATACGCCAGAAGTTCTCCACAGGAGAAAGTGGCCTGAAACAAGCTGCTTCTCTGTTGCCTTGTGCTAGAAGTTGCTCCAGTGGTCATAGCAATGTGCCTACAACTAGTCACCCTAATGTTAAACTTTACAAATTTAAGCAGATCTGCCACTGAACAGGACTTATCACCTGAATGTGGGGTTGCAATTAGGCTTACCAGAAAACAGCTTCGCAAGAGACGTAGAAATGCAACAGACAAATTGCAATGATGCTTATCTGGGGATAAGAAGCTAATTATTGGTGAGGACTTAATTTATGTGTGGGGATATTCACTGTTACCTTACTTTTGCTTGTTCCTGAAAGGAGAACTTATCTCCCACTGAAGATCCTCAAATTCAGTCTTATTTTTGCTCCAGTAAGGACCACTTGAAAAAGCAGAATTTGTTGCCAAGGAGTCTATCTTTACTACAATTTAAGAAAACAGCTATTTACCCTAATAAAAATATCTGTTATTAGTAGTCAAAAACACACAAAACCAGTGGATTTTGAAGTTTTCCCTTTCAGCCTTCATTTAAGCTTCAGCATTTCATCATTATGACTCACATTCTTATTTTATTAGCTTGCTCATTATTTTTATGAATTTTCACAGATGAAACGTGGTTGCCCACTTCTCCTCATTTTTCTCTCTAAAATTGCAATCACAAAGGCAAAATTCACCAGTTTAATTTGGATGAACATCTTTCTTACAGATTCAGGGCTCATTTATTTTGTTCCCAAATGCCTTAGTATCATACCCATAGCTATAAGAAGCACCAGTAGATGGCTCTGTAATTCCTGAATTATAAGCGAGGAAACAAGGGAGGCTTTGATAGCTTTGACTTTTGCAAGCAGATTTGATTTGGTGACACCAATGACAGGAATAAACTTCATGCCGACTTGCTGAAATGGGACACTTCCATTTGTTATGCCACGCTATTTCAAAATGGCCAGTCTGTCCTTGACCCACAACAACCTTGAGGACTTCCGATGGAGCAACAGGAATACTGCCATCAGCTCCAAATCCAAATAAATCGGCAACAGGATGACACCCAGCTTATGGGAGAGGGCACAACTACTAAGCACTGCCATGCCTGGTCACTGCAGAGTGATAAACATGCATATGTGGAGGCTGCTACAGATGCCCAAGTCCAGTGGTACTATACCTTGAGAAATGGGAATAAATATGAGCATAGCAGAACTGCGCTGAACATATGCCTGCACTGAAATTAAGTACCAAACTCTCAGAAAAGGTTCTTTCTGTTTTGCTTAGAAAATAAATCTGGCTGAGAATTGGAAAGATTAAAGCAGGAAGGAAATGCACTGTAAAAAAAAAGCTTTTATCAATCAAGGCGTTTAATCATTTGTTACAGGCAATTTAGATGAAGCAGTAGGATTTTCTGCCTGCACAGCCCCACTCCTCAGCACAGGTGCACTTGCACAGGAGATTTTAAGCATACCCTGGCTGAGGTCTGCCTGGCCCCATCAGTGTATTCTTCCACAGGTTAAACCCCTCTGAATATGTGTAAAAATTACTGTAGAAAAGGGAGATTTTGAAAATTTATGTGTGGGATTGCACACGATACAAATGCTGGTTGTATCTAAATGCAAACAGAGGAATCTAAGTCAAAAGCACGGACAGAGTGGGAATCCTTTTAGAGTCTGAAAAAGAGCAGAGAGCAATACAATTTCTCACAAAGCAAAGATGTTTCATATGTATCAGCTGAGATGGTTATTTGCATGTTTTAAGTAAATTCAAATCCATATGAAAATAGTATAGGAAATATGGGCTAACTGTATCCTGTGACATGACATGGTATACAACGTTGGTATGTGGCATGTCATAAATGACAAAACAAAGTTAAACTTTGGAACTCGTGTGGTTATTTTTTTCTAAAGTAGTTCTTCTATGTTATGACAAATATTTCATACCTCATAATGAAAAATATTATTGGTAAATCCCCAGAAAATCTTCTTAACTGTACTTCTAAAGGAAATAATTTCTTTTATAGACATTTTCCAGCTAGTCCTGATGTATCTTTCAATGGCACATAAATACCATCTCTGTTATTGTTTATCTGCTTTAAAAAACAATACAAACTGTTTTAAAAAGAAAGATCTATCCATTTAATAGAAATGGCAAAAATATGTGAGGGTGTTGATATTTAAACATCAATGTTAAACATTGTGTGTTTATGTCAATAACTCATACATAAGCAAAATAATGACTTGCTGTGCTTTTTTTATGATAACAAGGTATTCTCTAAGCCCCTTACTAGCTTTCTTTGCCATTGGCAATGATTTTCAGAGTAAAGAAAGTAAGATTACAACGAAGAAAATTCATATAACACTATTCTTTATTTCACTGCAGAGAAGTTGCATATGGAGATTCCATTATATAATGCAGTAAATTTCCATGATCTTTCATTTACTTAAAAAAGTCTTAAGTATCACAGAATTAGGTATTCAGCACCAGTATTATCTCCAGAAACGATGCTCTTTAAGTAATCTGGGCCACAAATGTTAGTATGTTTTGTAATGTACAAATATAGTCATATTTAGCGGGGTAACAGACAAACCTGAGTTTAAGGCAGTCCATACCTTCTCTAAATTTTTATAGCCCAAAATATTTTTTAAATTTACCTTATTAATGACAATTACAAAAGTTCTATTTCTATTGAGAATAATATTATCAGCATAAACTAGCTTGAATTACATTACATTCACTACCTAAGTGCAGGCAGTCCTAATGGCATGACTGATGCGTGGCAGAATACTTTCCTGATAGTTATATTCAACTTCTGCCCTATGGCAAGTCTGAGATAATTAGATTGCAATATGTTTGTCCACCATGACTCTGGGATTCAAGTACCTAAAGAATTGGAGGAGGAAAAAATATCCTCAGGTTCAAGTAAATACAGCCTGCGTACCTGCTTAGCTGCATATGGTAGTAATAGCCGCTCATGGTAAATGTCATATTATTTGGTAATACATTTGACTTCTTCATCCTCACTTTGTCATGTGACAGATCCCTGTCTGTCTGAAATGAGAAATCTGCTGAATCTTCCAGCTTTAACCAGCGTGATAGAACTGACAGAAACTGATTGGAGATGCTTCTTCATTTCTGAATTTCAGAATTATCCTTATCCCCATTCCTGTCCTGGATCAGGAGCAGGTTTAAACACTGCAGTCATAGTACACATCAAAATTAAGATTTAGAGTTTTATGGCCTGTAAAAACTAGTCTCAGAAAGTTGCAGGGAGAGAACAGATTAAATAACTGCCATATATAGTACAGAAAGATCTTTTTATTATTAATACTATATTTACTGGCTCTAGATTTTTTTCTGGGTTTGGTTTTTTTCTTCAATCCGTCTACTGTTGTTGGGAAGTGCCTGTGTACATTCAATTTTTTATTCTACCACTAGCATGTTACCATGATGTGACTAATACAATTTAAATTAGTTGAGATAAATGCAATAATTTTACTGAAGAGTTAAAAGAGAAACCCCAGCATACTGAATTTCCAGTAATTTTAAGTTAAGTGCTAGAAAATAACATTCATTCTTCTCTGTAATATACAATATTAAGACCAGATTTTTTTCAAGGTTCTGAATGATTACGCTTAATGCCACTTATCCATATTGATATAATTGCTGGAGAATTCAAAGTGCAGATAATTTCCTTCTCTCTTATGCTATAGTGCTTGCATGTAGTATACACTTCATATAAAAACTTCATAGTGTATATTTGCATTCAAATTAATACATAGTTTCCACTATAGATATAGTGGAAAGGGGGAAAAAAGAAAAATGGAATTGAAGACACAAGCAGAAACCTCTCAGTGGAGACCTTCCAAATGTTTTGGGAGTGTTTATGGATAGAAAAAAGAACATTGGCAAGTATCCTTATCTTAAGAAAACCAAAACCAAAACCATGTGCATAGACAGGCTCACGCATACACACACACTCACAAGCCAGCTGCTATATATAGAGTGATTGTTTGCCCTGATTGTTCTGGGGTTTTGTTGTGGTTTGGGGGTTTTTTAAACAGAAAAAGGTTTCAGGATTGACTTTTGCCTGCTTCCTAAGCTGGCTGTATCCTTATCCTCTATCAAGTAATACTGGAGAGAACTCAAAGCAGATGGTATAAAGTAACCAGAGTGAGAAATGAAGCAAATACTTCAGAAAGAATTGCAAGAAAGCTGTTCTATCTGCATCATGCATTTCTTAGCCCACATCCACAATATAATTAGGTATCACATGGGATCCATGGCTAGTAATGCTTTCACATGAAAAGCTCCAAATGATTTAGTTCAAAATTTACAAAATGTACAGATGGACGTCTTTACTTTTTGGCACATTAAGGAATCTTTATTTGAAAAATGTTTTGATATATATTTTCAAAAGCTTTTGAATATATACACATATAATAGCATGAAATCATAAATATCTAGTTATGTGCCTTAAAGTGTATCTATTTTTCACTGCTGTGTACAAGCGTTTTGCTCTACATAAAAGCAAGTTCATGTAGTATACATCTCTTAAGATTGCTCTTGAAGGCAATATTGGGTGCGAAAGCAGGCTTTCGCCATAAAAGTTCTCTGTAGATGCTCTTTAAGGAGCACTCCTATTTGTTTAAATGAAAACTATGTTTCTCTGGGGGACTGATTGTACTATTGGCAGAACGAAGAAAACCACAGACTCCACAAACCCTGCTAGGAGTGAGTGGCTAATGGTAATATGTCCCTTCATGAGCCAGAAGGAATGATATGTCGTATCCAGACCTCTCCAAGAAGGATTATTTTATTGATTTCAGGAAGTACTACAGTTCTCTAATGGTCACCTTTACTAGAGATTCTCTTCCTCTTGTCCACCTGGGCTTTGGTGGAGAGACATGATTATGAAGAGTTTCAATCCATTTGACAGTAACAAGCATATTGAGACTGTAAACTGTCACCAGGATGAATTAAAGAAAAAGATAAGAACATCAAAACCAAGAAATAGGTCATTAACAGTATAAGCATAGTTCTTTAAAGGATTAAGTGGATTTTTTTACATGAGGTTTTAATGAATATTAACTGTTTTGGAAGTTTAAATGATAAACTGACCGTTGATTGTTAAAAGGGATCTGGAGAGAAGTGATAAGTAGATAGATGGTTTTTTAAAAGCAATGGGTTTGATCATTCCTAACTCCTAAATTAAACAAGGCAGTTAGTTGAAAAGACATTTTTTTATATTTATTCATGGTTTAAACACTCAAAATGTAAGAAAGATAGATTGTATTCCTTGTATAAAGCTAAATGGTTGAATCCTTGCTTTAAGTAAACTGCTGAACACAACCTTAATTATTAATTAGGAATCAGCTGAACCTGGATTAATTACAGAACAGCTGCTGCTGGAGACCCATGATCAAGAGTCTGCTCTTGAGTGAGCAAGAATACTTACTGTGGGAATTTTCAGTGATGAAATGCTTTCTTCTATGTTACTGAACTGAATCGTTTGCAGAGCTTCCCAGAAAATACTTCAGAAAATGCCAAATGACAGTTCTGGTAAGAATCTATTGCTGGTAACCAAGATCTAATAGAGATTGAGCATGAGATGAGGAGTTGGTATCAACAGTAAGAGCATGTATCTTTGCAATGACTGAAATGGCCTTTGAGTGCTGTACTGCAATATGTCCAGCCATGCCGAAAGAGATAAGGAATGCTTCTTAGTAGCAGACAACAGTTATTTGAAGTAATTGCGCGCCCAGAACCACAGGAGCACTATGGGTTTTTATTTTTGCACCTTAAGGTTTACCAAAGCGGTGTCCAATAACAGACCACAATTCACTACATGAGAATGCCCACAGCTTGCAAAGATCAACAGCAGGAGATGCTCACAGACTTTGCTATGCTATCTTAAAAGCAGCAGAGACAGCACTTTAACATAAATCTGAGTCTAAAGAAACAAAATGATCCTACTCTACTGCCTGGTAAACACTGTACCGCATAAAAGTGTGCTCAAAATTCCTGTAGCTGGAGATCTTATTAGGATTTTCTTTCCCTAAATCTCAGTTATCTTCCTTCCTGTCCATGTTTTTAATGAGGAGATGAAAAGCCCAGTGTGGTAAAGCTCATGGTAAATTTTTTTAAATGTAAATGATTGGAAGAAGAGGATCATGGTAGCCTTTGCTTGGGCAATTTGATATAATGTGGGTGGGTAGATTGTATCTAAAACTTACAAAATACATATCTGCATGTATTTTATCTTCAGGAGAAGGGGGAGAACCCAGAACAACTGAAAATCAAACGTAGTTGAGAATTGTTTTCTTACTGTAGAATTGAAACTTTTCCAGTTTTGGCTATCACAGAACCAACTGGGAGCAAACCAGCAACAAGAAGATAGGCTTGGCCAGTCTATCTATGGGTTTCAGTGTGCCTTTCAAACAAATAACAGTACTAAGTTGCAAGCTACTACACAGCTGGCATGCAGAATAAAGACAGATGAGTATTTCAAAGTCACTGCAAATGCAATGCAGATGGGATAGTATGTGTTTAAATTGAGTGAGAGAATATTAACCAAAATACCTTCTGAGGTGGGACAAAATTAGTTCTCACCTCCTCTTTATATGCTTATAACATCCAGGGTTCTTTCCTTTCTATCTTTGCAGAAATCTATAAAATTTAACATCTTAGTGTTCTGCATATTAAATAATGCGCCTTAAAATTCAGGGCAGGATTTAATGCACTGATGATCTATGCATAAACAATGTCAGCTTTGGATCAAATTATATTAGCCCCTACTCTCTGTGTAGTTGCTCCCTGTTAAAATCAGATCCAGTTTTAAGAGCAGATCAAAGCATTCCAACTCCATTTAGTGTTTCTCTTGGGAGGGCAGAACAATTTTTATGGTCAGAGAAGTAGGAATGAAATCAGATATGTGAATTCTACTCTAAATCCTGCACAGGAACACACAGGATGCTAACCCAAAACTGGAAAATTTAATGAAAAAAATATTCTTCTTTGCATCACAGAATCCCTTTAAATGATTATTTGTTTTATTGTGTGGTGTAGCTAAGGTTCATAAGATCGTGTACGCATGTTCGCATGATGTAATATAGGTTACTTTCATCGGTCCTGGGATTACTGCTGTATATCTAAAAGAATTTATTTTCTCAGCCCTGTCGGCTTAAACATTTCTTCCTCAAAAGTCTTTCCAGCTCCTATCTGAAGAACCATGTGAACAGAACCTCTGGGACCCAGATTTTCCGATGCTATGTAGTGTCATAACTCTACGGCAAGCTTCCCCCTTGAATTCAGAGACAAGATTTCGCTCATGGAGACCACTGAAATGCAGTGCCAATAGAAAATTATGTTGCTTGACATGTTATAGTGCATTTTAGCTTCTTGCTATGATTGTAATCCAGACTGCTAGCATAATTTATAGGTTTAGATGCTTCAGTATAGCAAACTGGTGTTATGCAGTACATTTGTCACTGCACTTACTTCTGTGTGGTTTATTTTCTTCTCATATGCTTTCTGTATTGTATCAATCATTTGAAGAATCATAAGACATACATCTTTGAAGAGAGAGTGTATATGAAAGTTTGTACTAAAAAGTGTGAATTTATACAAGGTATCTGTGATCATTTTTGACTGTAAAATCAAATACAAGATTAGATGAAAAAATCTTATTGTTTCAGTTTTGAAACTGTCATTGCCTTCAAACATTCTGCTAACTTATCTTTCAGTAATTTACATATCTCTGTCTAATGTTGGCAAAGAAAACACTTCCTTAAGGTAAACCTATTTGAGACTTACAAATAGAATAGCTCTTAGCAGCTGCAAAATAAAGTTTCATTTGCTGTGATTTCAAACCAAGAAAGAATGTGGTGAAAATAATAATAATAATTCATAATAGCAATAGTAACAGTAACAATGATAATAATAAGCATAATAATCAAAAGTATTTATTTGCATTTCAGTGGAATACATGCGTTCCAATGAGAACTCATGATGTACTTAATTAGTCAGTACTTGAAAACAACATGACAATATTTGAACACAATAGGACTAGATTCAATTTTCAGAAGTATCCAAAATCAAGATCAACCAAAAACTAACAGATAATAGGGCTGAGATGGTATTTAAGGATCAGAGCCTTTTGCTTACTTGCTCTCTATTGCTGGAGGAACCTTATGGCCACCAGTTTTTAACCAGGAAGTATAGGAGATACCTGTTTTCATGTTCTTTACTTCCATTTCAGGAGCACATCAACTGTGGTAGCACTGAGTCAGGTTTTGTAGCTCATTCTCTAAAACAGAAAGTAGAAAAGCAGTAGAAAGTAGACAAGCATTTACCTTCCTATCAACTTGCTCTCACAGGTACTTTCTGAACACATTTCTCATGTACATGTCAAAACAACCTCTGGAAGAATTCACCTAAAACTAGAGTTAGAAGCCAGTACCCTTCAAAATGGTACTGGTACAGCTTATCACATGATTCCAGAAATTTGCTTAGGTTCTGGAGTAGTAGAGTTCAGTTGTGTCATCAAGATTTAGCATACTGAAAGTCACATTTCTCCAGCTTCCACAACAGTGTTGTAAATCAACAACAGCAACAAACTGATTAGTCATCTTTGGCATGAAGATGCTTGCCATTGTTCTTTTGAAGCTACTCATATTCTCCCCCCACTCCCCGAAACTGGACATTGGAAATAGATAATAACATGTTCTTATTTTGTGTTGAGGGCACACACCAAGGAGAGGGATAATCTGAATTCTGTTCTCAGTGATGAGGCATGTTCATTCATTTTCAAAGAAAACATGTATTTGGCAAAACACCTAAGTGTTATGAGCTGGGAGTGGAGCACAGGTCTCTGCTTCCAAGTTGTCATGGCTTAACCCCAGTCAGCAACTAAGCCCAACACAGCCACTCGCTCACTACCCCCTTGGTGAGATGGGAAAGAGAATCAGAAAGGTAAAAGTGAGAAAACCTGTGGGTTGAAATTAAGACTCTTTAGTAGGTAAAGCAAAAGCCGTATGTGCAAGCAAAGCAAAACAAGGAATTCATTCACCACTTCCCATTGGCAGTCAGGTGTCAGCCATCTCCAGGACAGTAGGGTTCCATCATGCATAATGGTTACTTGGGAAGACAAATGCCATCCCCTCACTTCATTCTTCTTCCCCCAGCTTTATATTCTCAGGATGACACCCTATATGGACTATCCCTTTGGTCAGCTGGGGTCCTGGCTGTTTTTCTCCTCCAAACTTCTTGTGCATTCCCAGCCTGCTCACTGGTGAGGCGGGATGAGAGACAGAAAATGTCTTGACACTGCGTAAACCCTGCTCAGCAGTAATAACATCTCTGCATTATCAACACTGCTTCCAGCACAAATCCCAAGCAGAGCCCTACACTCACTACTATGAAGAAAATTAACTTTATCCCAGCCAAAACCATTCTACAAGTATCCTCATTAACATAGAGAAGCAAGAAGCATGCTCTCAAGCGATCATACTGCTTTATATTTTCAGCCCTAAAATCTTAATTTCGTTTCTTTACTGTGACACACCTTTGACTGAAATGGGGCATAACTTCATTATGTTCAATGAGCCAGTGATGAAAGCACACACGTACTCTTGCTCTTTGTATCCACATATATAAGTGGATACAAGCATCTGAATCTCTGGCTTCCAGATCTCTTGAAAAGGCTTTAAATCCCTGATGACTGTGGTAGGAATTGGGTCCCTGAATTACAGGTCCCACTAAGAATTAAATAATATTCTGAATTAGGAGACTTGCACTTAAAAATCTCATTTCCATGTGAAGTCTGAAAACCACACAATGAAATATCATGGTTTTTTCCTGTTAGTGTAACAATTTAATAAAAGAAACAGAGACCAATGTACTTAATTAATAAGGTGGGCAGATAAAAAATAGTAGGCATGGGACTGGGATTAAAGTGGAACATTAGAAATTAACATATTTATCAGCAACATTTTGTTATGTTTTTACTTCTGATTTCAGATTCAGCTGGCTGGAAAACTGAACTTTTTGGATTCCCTCTTTAAATGAACAGACCACTGCTAAGCAATTCAGGAGCTGTGGTTTCTGGAAGTGTAGATCAGCTGCCAGAAATCAGTCTCAACAAAGGTGAGTGGGCAAATAATCATACAAATTTTAAGTGCTTATTCAGAAGTCACTTATCTCTATGAAACTCCCTTAATTTGATGAATAAGTGAAGTCTAGTGACCCCCAAACCCAGTCACTTGCTTTGTCAACAGCACTTTCTACGTACAAGTGATTCTGTGACTAGTAGTTGCTGAGAGCACTACATAAAAGAGAAAATCAACTCATTGCGTGTACTTGCCAGGTATGTCAAAAAGCATGTTCTGCTGCATGAGGGATAGAGAAACAGAAATTCTCTTAACCTCCTTGCCAGAACCAGGCTCTAAGCACAGCTTTCACAACTAGGACCGCACACTTTCATTGCTTGGTGTGAATGTGTCAGGAAAAAAAAGTTAAGTCTCTCAAACAGCCAGTACATCTGGCTTTTATCCTTCACACTGCCTCACTCAGGAAGGAATATGGTTATTTTTAAACCTAAGGTCCATACGTGGAGCCAAATAAATATAATTCTCCAGCTGGTTCAAAGATGATAGGAAAAGATTTTAGATGCTCTAAATTGTATAGGTTTATTTATCGCCTGCTAAATCCTCCCCCCAAAAGGATCAAAGGCCTCATTTGCACTCGTAACAGCTTTTGTCACCCTGTAAGAGCATCAAAAAAACACCAATCCCAAACTATGTGATTTCATGTACCAGAATACCAATAGCAAATTACAAATATTCTTCATGAGCAGCTCGTGAACACTTTATGATAGCTAATATATTAATTAATTGAGTCTTTTCAAGCAGCTGCAACATTCAAACAGTTTAACAGAATCCCTACCATGATGGCATAGCTAAATTATGGCCAGGAATGGGGGACCAAAGCCCCCCAAAATTGCAGTTGATTAGTTGTCCAGTTCTTCCTGTGACCATAATTTCTTTTGCTTTTCATCTCTCCTGTTCAAATATTTTGGATGTTGGTTTTGGTTGGTTTTTGGTTTTTTTTTCAACTACAGTTACTATTGACAATGATTTCTTAATGAGTGTTTGGGTGTGTTTGTGTGATTTTGACGGGCACCTTGGAACCACAATTGCCAGGACTTTTTTGAAGGTGTTAGGCAGTCATTTCATTCAAAACCCCAGGTCCAGGGCTTCTACAGAGGCTGCTTCTCCCTGAATTGACTGTTCATGACAGATTTGCAGCTAACTACAGGTTGTGTGATTCACTTGTATATATGTTTATACACTTTTGCCAGGCTATTTAGTGAAGGACACTAAAAAAAAAAAAAAAAAAAAAAACCAAAACAAAAAAAAAAAAATTACATGTATGGTCTTATTAAAACAGGTAAAAGAGTTTTCCTAGGAATATTTTGTACATTTACAAAATAAGGCTTGGTCAGTACATTGAATGACTGAAACATCTAAAGTTTTGCCAGATTAGTTTCAATATGTACACTTTGGAGGGTATTAGTACTTCAGTATAGAAAGGTGTAGTGGTTCAATTATTCCTTCTTATTTCTTGATCTTTCTGGTTAGTGTTCCATTTTTCATCTAGTCTCAAAAATGCTATTAACTTTAGCAGGTATAATAGAGGACCTCATAGTATACTAAGTAAAGATCTTCTTTAAACATCATTTTAACAAAGCAATCCCAAAAAATTATGTTCGTATCATTTAAATGGTTGTAACACTTCATACATTTAGCAATTCTTTCTGGATCTGCCCAGATGGGGTTTTCAAATAAAAACCAGATGAAGGTAAATTTCAATATAAGAATTGGAAGCTCCTTGTAAAAACTAGAATCCAAATCTCAGAACTTTTCTTGTATGGAAAGTATGTTTCTAATGATCTACTAACTTTGACACTGTTTGAAAACTCCAAATCAGAGATGGTTTCCTTTCTTTTTCTCTCTCCACTTCCCCTCCTTGAAATTGTAAGCAGATTCAGAGGTATGTAAATGCTTTATCCTCTGTTAATCTGAGACGGGATCTGTGGCAGTTTGGTTTTTCAATGGTATACAGTTTTACAGTATATATTGTAAATCCCATTAACTTGTCATTAAATCATTAGCTACATTTGCATCAGAAATATCTGATGCAGGTTATCAAAATTTGTTTCTTATATTGAGTCTTTCCAAAATACTTTTATTCCACTCTTCACTTTCTGCTCCTTGTTGACTTATTGATTATGTCTTTGATAAATTATTCTTTTCATGTAAATCAGAAAACTAGGACTTTTATTTCCATGCTGAACATTATTCTTTCCGGTTTTCCTCAGTGGTCCCAGTTATTTAAGCGAAAACAGGGGAGATATTTTTGGGAGAGGAGAAGAAAAACAGTGGAGCTTTGTGACTACAGGCAAACAGCTAGGGATTTTTTTTTTCTTTGTTTGAATATGCTATTCATTTTTGAGATCCTAACAATCAGATTCTCAGCCCAAGTTAAACCCCTTTCTGCTACTCTAGTTGTGCACAGGGCACATGAAGTACATGAAGTCAAACTGAAGGAGCATGTGAAGGGTATTTATTCTTATATCAATCACCTTCCCATCTAGTATTAATCCTGAACTCCCACCCTCCATCGTACAGTGGGATGGTTTTGACACCAGGCCAGGATGAACCTTTTTGTCCCCTTCCCTACTGTCTCCAACTACTCCTTTTCCTGTTGTGATTACAAGCTCTGCAATATTGTGTACCAGACTCTCAAAGCTCAGTAACGGAAGTGAAATCTTTGTCCTACTGAGAAGAAGCTGCTTTGTCCATGTATACAGGTTTCTCACGTACATGAGATTTCTTCACAGAAATAGTTAGTCGCCAACCATGTTCTCACACAGTAACAAGAGAAGGCCTTTCACTGAGAACATCTAGGTGAGCACTAAAAATAAATAATAAAAACAAACCAGCAATGTGCAAAAGCATGAGTGCTTTGGGTTGCTTCTGAGCCTGCGAATGCTGCATAGCATACCCAGAAGGGGTTCATACATGGAAGTTTTTTTAGATTGTCAGGCCTGATTTTAAGTGGGAAATAAGATAGATGTATGTAGACTGTAGTCTCCATAGACGAGGCACCTGCTTTAATTAGTGCAATTATAATGTACCAACAAAAGAGTAATCAGTGAATTAAAAACCTTTGTAAAATCCTAAGCATAAGTGAAAGAGATCAAATTTTTAAACAATAATAATTCAGTATTGTCAAATCTTGTGAAACCCATGGACACTCTCATTGCAAGGAAATCCCAAACTTTAGTCAGAGGTAACTCGAATCTCCTACAGATTCCTGGAAGGAAAGAAGGAAATATTTCAGTGAAAATCTGCTTGATACTGCCCAGAGATTTGGAATGTGAAGGGAAATGATGGATGTAGAGGTTAGTTATTAGAATCTGCATGAAGGAAGGTGTAATGCAATTTGTCACATAGATTGCTCTGACACATATACGGTCTTTATTTATACATGAGTATTTATCATACCAGATCTTTTCCAAGATCTGTACTCTGTTGTGGATACAGATTTTACACAGACATTTCGTGTGCTCATTGCCCTCTCATGCAGCACAAATACCTTGATCTTTAAAAATATACATCTCTCTTTTACAATTACAGTCAGTACTGCAGTCTAAATGACTGGGCTATGTCAAATGAGAAGCTATATTCTGTAAATGAATTAGTAGTACTTTATCCTACTGCCTTCCGCAGACATATACTATTCTATGATTGGTGGTAACCCATAAAATATTTTCAGTCTTACCCTGCTTGTGTAGCACATTTTAGATAACACAACAAAAATGAATACTTAGAGCAACATTTTGCTGTTACTGATGAGGGGTAAAATACCAGCCCTAAGTCCCTGGCAAGGTTCCCATTTGCTTTATGATAGGACCAGATTTAACTAAAAAGGGTTGCAATCCAGGAGTCTCTGAAAGTAGTCTGAGCTTCATTCTTCTGCTGCCTGGGCAGGCTTTTCCCCACAGCAGCCTACACAGTGATGAAGAGAATCTTTGTCATGCCAGCTGGCTCTGCCTGCAAGCTGCTTGCGCTGCTAAGTGAAAGCTTGTCTCTGTGTCTCAAAGGGATATCAGTCTTTTCACTTTTAAACACTTTTTTTCTTCATGGATTTAAGTGTGTTTACATTTCCTTGTCCAACTGCTGATTCTGTATCCTTGCTGGTTTTCTCATCTCTGGCTCATAGGTGCTGTTCATATTTATAGCTCGAGGACAACAACATCATCAAGCCTCATACTCTGGACATTCCTTGGCAGAGCTTTTCTGACAAGTGACTTTTCCATTAGGGGATTTTTCTTCATTTTGGCTCCACTCCTAAACGCTCCACAGAGTCTGTCTGGATGCTGGGAGCGCGCTTCAGACAGACTCCAACAGAATCTCTGGATTTGCGCTCCCTTCTTCTCAGTGAGATATTCATAAACATAATAATGTTTTCTAATGTAACCTCACAGTAAAGTTCACACATTTCTTTAGTGAGATTGAAGGGAAGTGTTAAGTGAAATTTAATGTGAATGTATGTGTGAGAAATTAGAGAGGAAGTAAATCTTGCTGTGAAATTGTGCTTTTATATTGCAGGGAGACTTAAAAATTGGATTATCTTCAGTTCCAAAATTAGCACTTGTTTTGGGTGTTAGGTTGGGGGGGGAGGGTCCCTCCTTTTTTTTTTTTTTTTTGTTTGTGTGTGGTTTTGTTTTTTGTTTTTTTTTTTTTTTTTAGTTTGTTTATTTGTTCATTTTTTTGTTTTTGTTTTGTTTTGTTGTTGTTTGGTTGGTTTTTGTTTTGGGTTTTGGGAGGCTTTTTTTGAAGTTTGGAGTTCTGGTGCCTGCCTGAATTTGTGACTGATCTGAAAGTTGTCTTGATTTTTTTACTGCCTCAGACCATAAGGTTTTGGAGTTTATGTTACCTAGCCAAATGCACTGTTGAAATCAGTTTTGCCTTATGATAAGAAAGTAATCCTCAGATAGACACCCTCACAAAATGCAATGTTCTATAGATTTTTACTATCCAACCGAGCTGTGAACAGAATTCTTATGCCACTTTGATAGAAACCTGACATTTTTTGGTTCATTTTCTTCTGGGGAAGACCAGAAAACTGCTTTAGGGCAATGGGTAGGGCACTCATCTGGGATGACATAAGCAATTTCTTCTCCCAGGGCTTGGGCATCTAGTTTTTATATTTAATGCCCGTATACTAATCCCTGGGATAGGCACCTACTCAGATGACAGTCCAAAAGTAAGAAGTGATTGTCTTTCTGCTTTCCATCTGACATTGTTTTCTAGACCAGTTTTTTTTCAGAAAATGATAGATTTGAGGAGAGATGAGAATGAATCTTTGATACATCACTTTCTGGGAGAATAAAAAATAAAAAGCATTTTGTTGCAAAATTCCTGACTACGCAACCCTCTAAAGGTCAAAATTATAAAATACTGAAAAAATCTGGTGCTCATAGAATAAGTTGTAAGATAGGAAAAAAGGGTGGAACATAGTGTGAGAACAACTCCATGTTCACTGTATGATCTTATATGAAAACAATTCAGTTTCATTAATCTTTCTCAGAATTAGAATGTCTGTTCCATAGTAATTTATGAACACAGTACGTAACCCAGTTATTGTGGTATATGTCATGTGACTATGTTGACTAAATTTAATAAGGGGTAGGTAAGCAGAATCTGAAGACAAGCCATTACTTTGTGATTGCTTTTGGACTGGAATGAGATAATGGCTGAGTTATTACCATGCAGGCTTTGCTGCTTGCCTTCAGCCACCTAAAAAGCTTCTTTCCCCATTCAGAATAAAGCAGCAGGGATCCAGCAGAACTAAAGAGCCATAGCACTTACAAAAAAGGATACTTCACAGGTATCTAATCAGGTGGATAAAACCAATTTTTCTGATATCAGAAACTGCCAAACCTTCCTGGTCTATTTATGTCTAAGGGATGGTAAATTATAGGTATTATAGATATGTGTGGATTATTTGTGTTTATAAATGAAATTTACTAAATTCTGTATTCTTTCATTTGAAGTGAAACAGTATTTTTATTTAAGAAAGTTTTCTTGGCAGTTAATTGACCTCTGGTCACAGACTAGTTGAGGGAAAAACTACCAAATAAAACTGCTTTTGCCTGTGGGCAATAGCAATATACAGAGTACTGCGATCAAGAGCTTAGTCTAAAAGTGAGAAAATCATGTCATTGTTCCCCAGGACAGGTAAAAGTATTTTTGGTTAAGGACCAGAAGAAGAGAATGATACAATTATCCTTGTAATCATGAGGGAAGTGTTACCTCATTTTTGGAAAAAAACGTACTGCCAGACAGAGCAATTTAAATCAAGTAATCCCTGGCCCACTGAAAGTCTGAAGCAAACCTCAGTTAAAGTGTCAGAATACCCCGGATACCCTGTTTTCAGAATCTCCAGTCTGAGTCAGCTAGAACTGGGGAAAAAGGTTAAAGATTTTTTTCCAGTCCACCTCTGTAGAGCCAAAAACCTTCATTTGCCTCCTTATTCTTAACCAAATGGAAGCCATATAACAACCACCAAAAAGCTCATTCAAAGAGCTGAAACCATTTTAGGCTTCTTCCACTTGTTAATTCAAGTGAAACATGCTGTGTGTCCTACTTAGGAACAGAAAATTACACCTTCGTACTCCTAATAGCTACTGCTAATTGTTGCAGGGTTGTTATCTGTTATATACTGCTTTAGGTAGATTTTTCTACTTATACTGTATTGCTGCTTCATAAAGAGCACAGCTATTATTCAGCTATTATTTTTCAAATCACTGTCTGGATGTTGCCTCTAGTTCATTTAAGTGCAACTGAAGTCACAATTTAGTTATACTTACACTTAAAGTGGAATATGACATGGCAGATTTAAGTCCCCCATTTAAATATTATTTATTTTTAGTAAACCGCTACTCCAGCTCATAAGCTAATTGTTACTGTAATGGTAGGAGTACCACAGGAATTCTCTGCCAAAGTTCATTTAATTTGCATTTTAATATACTAAATCTTCTTTCCATTAATAGTGCTGATACAGGAGTTTGACAGAAAAAATAAAAATGTGGGTGTGTTTGTGGATACATTCTGAAATCCACTGTGGCATATAAAAGTAAATGAGAATCCTCTCCTTGGCACCATTATCCTAATGCCTCTTCACTTGTTTTCTATGTGAGGTGAAGGCTGTGTAGCTGGTTTGGCATAATTCACTCAACAAAACGGTTCAGAGGCAGGAAGATACAGCCTGTGTTACCTGAAACTTCATTTCTGCAGTGTGCTACAGGAATTTATTACCTGGAATACTTTATTTCTTAGAATTTTAGCAGCTTAATCTAATAAGATGCCATATTTTTCCAGCAAGTGTATAGCTCTGCTTTTTCAAAAGGCGTCTCAGGGAACACTTTGTAACAGTTATCACATCTGCATTTTTAAGAGAGCGAGCTGCAATACAGGTCTTAAAACGCCATTGACAGCATCACATTTGTAAACTTTTGTATGTGACAACTTTGTATCAAAGACATCTAATGAAAGTACAATGAAAGTAAAGAGTTACCAGGAAAAGGCAATAGCCACCTGCATTAGAAGACATGCTTGAATCCTCTGTGAGAGATATGATTTCTAAAGAGCCATAATTGGAGACGAAAATCAATTTGTCACAAAGTCTCTTTTTTCACTCTTTAAGTGCTATCCTTTTATCTATCTTGACAGAATTTGCTCAACTGTTTTCTTGAGTATCTTAGATAAAATGACCGTATTTTCAAACTGCAGCCAAACAGAACAATTTTCTGATGGCATTTTTATAGCATTACAAAAAAGCCTCACAAAATATATGATGGTGTGCTTTTAAGGTTTACCTCAACCTCGGTATTATCAGCTTATGATTCAGCAGTGACATGTGTATCTCTCATGGGAACTGAGGAACTGAGCAGTAGAAGATTTTTTTTCAGGAACTCGGGATTTTGAATAGGATTCTCACATTTTACAGAGAGCTTTGAGATCCGCCCTGAGCAAAAGAGCAACTTTCATAATGAGTCTCTTTTTTACCAGCCAGGGTTCTGTCACATTTACTGCTTTGAAGTGCCTTACTCTGCAAGTAGTGGCATTAAAAGCAATAAGAGAGACAATCTGAACCTTGAAAAGAAAAGGGAAAACTTACTGTATATTTTAGGAAGTGAAGCTGAGAGCTCAGACAAACAAAACAGCTGGTTTAGAATCTGCCATCAATCCTATATATAATGTATTATTTAGCTCAGCACTTGTGATTTTGTTTAGCTCATACTCTAGCTGCCTTTGTATATTCCCTGCCCTCCCTTCCCTCCCCCCACTCCCCCCAAGTATGTGTCTGCCTGAAGGTTTTTAGGCATTCCTTTATATACAGTTTACAGATGGAGAACTGAGGCACACAGAAAAAGTGTCGTGACCTAGGAGAACTATAACTAGCACAGTCAAGGGCTGTAAGTAATGTTGCCTAACATTAGGTGGGTTGATTTGTTGGGTTTTTTTTCCCCACATGGGTATCCATTGACATTTGAGATGACCCTGGCTATCCCACTTAACCTTCATTAGCCACTTTAAAGGGCAAACTTGTAACTGTAACTGTCCTGTAACTGTCCAGTCCTGTCCAGAAACTCCAAGAATATATCATAGATACTTCAGGTGATCTCAAGCAGCACCAAGCTGTACACAATAATAATAAGTTAAGTTATTATTAATAAGTTATATGAATAAGTTCCTAGGGTTCTAACTCTGATCATGGTATCAAAGCTCTCAGGATTAACTGATAGCTAATCAGTACCATCAGTGACATTTAGGACTTCAGTTCATCTTCCTAGATGTGCAGGTCTATAAACCTACCTTAGAATGAGGTAAATGATAGCATGAACAATACTGAATTCACTGACTCAGTCTTCACTGACTAAAATGGAAGCTTGAGCCCCAGTCAAGACACAGATAAGATGAATGCTGGCCTGAAGACCTTGACTGCTGATTTTCATCTCTTGGCTAGTTTGCACTTAGTAATTTATTCTTCTATCATTTACAGTATTCTTCATAAAAAATATACAGTCTGCTGCAATCAGTGGAATTTGGTGTTGCTTCCATTGGTATTTTGAACTCAACAGCTCTTGGTTTACTCATCTCCTTTTCAATGAGACAAAAAGCCTAAGCCCAACCATTACAGGCAAACAGGCTATCAGTGAATCGGGTGTTGGATGTGATGGTTAGTGATGGTGAAGCTTCCCCTCCATTATCTCAAAGAGTCTTTTTTTTGGTTTATATTATAACTGATATACATGTGGCTGTGTTTTAGTCAGGAGCCAGTATGGACCAAGGGAATTGAGAAAAATGCATTGGCAATATCGATTGTGGCATACCACTTGGCTGCCTTCGACTCCAGCTCATGTTGAAGTTCTAGCATGTCCGGTATGGCAGCACGCAATGGTGGTGTGACTTCCTTCAAGTCATGATAGTCTACTGTTAGCCTCCACTCTCCGTTAGACTTTCGCACTGGCCATATGGGGTTATTAAAGGGTGAGCGGGTCCTGCTGATCACTCTGTGGCTCTCCAGCCTACAGATCAGCTTATGGATGGGAATCAAGGAGTCTCGGCTGGTGCAATATTGCCACCGGTGCCCTGTTGTGGTTACGATTGGCACTTGTTGTTCTTCGACCTTCAGCAGCCCCACACCAGAAAGATCATCTGAGAGACCAGGCAAAGTGGACAGCTGCTTGATTTCCTCTGTTTCCAAGGCAGCGATACCAAAAGCCCACCTATACCCTTTTGGGTCTTTGAAGTACCCTCTCCTGAGATAGTCTATGCCAAAGATGCATGGAGCCCCTGGACCAGTCACAATGGGTTGCTTTTGCCACTTCCTCCCAGTCAGGCTGATTTCAGTCTCCAGTACAGTCAACTCTTGGGATCCTCTTGTCACTCCAGAAATATAAATGGGTTCCACCCCTTGATAGTTTGATGGCATCAGGGTACACTGTGCACCAGTAGGTAGCTGCCTTCTCACTTCTCTCAGCCAAACTAAGAAAGGCAAAAGTGATTCTAAATCACTATTATGTAGTTGGAGCTATGAGGAGAAAAACTGAGAAATAGAAAGGTGTTTAAAAGGAAGGGTACATGATAGAGAATGAGTAAGGAAAAACAGTAGATGTTTTTGTTAGTCAGAAAGAGAATGGGGAGCCTGAAGGGCCAAGTCACTAAGCCACGGAGGAGACATCTCCTTTTGTTCCCAAATTCACTTACCTGACTTTCTTGAGCTTCCCCCAAATGACCCACTGATCCAATCAGTGCTTAATTATTCAAAGTCCCTCAAAACTGTGTTATTTATTTCAGATGAATCTTCATACATATGACCATGCAAATTCCTCATGTTGTTCTCGAGAATAATTGCTTCATAAATAGTCCTCGTAAGGGAGGAAGCAGACATCTTAAGTGAAACAAATCACAACAAGTACGCAAATAATGTAATCAGGCTCAGCCAATATAGTGTCACATTACGAACCTGATCCAGCATTTTTGCTGTCACATGTGATTCAATGTTTCTGGACCTTGTCAGCAAAAAATAAATCACGGATCTGAAAAACTTGACACTATACCTCAAACATGGCAAGCATATATTACAAAAGTGGTTTCAGATTCGATTTATTCAGATCTCTTTTTGTCTCCAGAGGACGACTGGAACACACGCATTTTGGTTTTTTATTTCCAGCATGCTCATTTATGGAAGAACATGTTTCAGCCCCTAAATGATTATTCTATGCTTGTCAGTTTTAGATTGCAGCACCAGTTACGTTAATGATTTCTGAGGTGATGCTGTTGCCTCTGAGGCTGCCTGGCAGAAATGCTAGCATAAAACTAATGAGTATCCCAGCATGACCCTGCACTGTTAGGACATGAGGGGGAGAGGGGAAATAAATTAGAGATCTGGGTGTAGGGAAAGAGTATCTGTAAAGGCACTTAATGGAGTCTAGAATAGAAAATTAATCACCCATAATTATTAGCATTTGTGAGAATATTTGATTTAATTCCATTTATAAATATTTTCCACCCAATGATAAATGAAGTCTGAGATAGCTTGTAAGCAAAATCTGAATCTGATGTAAGCTTTAGAAGTGCATAGAGCAGAGAGGCATTAGACCATAGCAGTTTTTATCTGCTATTTTCATTCTACATCTAACAGGCTTCACATAATCTTCAGGTACAAAATGATGTGGCACCACTGTAAAGTGACTGTTGAAACATATATAACCTGAAAATGCTTGATATAATCAAAGTGAAAAATGGTAAATTAAACAGCATTATTCTGAAGCAGCCTATTATTAAACTATTAGGAAGCTAAAGCTATTACAGTTTATTGTTTATAATTCCTCAGCCTCTAAAGTCTTATTTAGCATTTCACATTTTCCACGTCAGTAATATGCTGATTTTTTTTTCTTCTTAATACAGTCAGTAACCCTTCTGTGAGGAGAATTTACTATATTTTAAAGTTATGTCAGTGTTTGTCTTAAAAGTAACTGTCAAGCAAACAAAAAGGAGGCATTAAAGCTCTTGTCTGCTTTGGTTTCTGAGTGCACAGGTTAATGAGAAATATTTTTATCACTTGTGTCACAAGTTTCTGAAATTCAGTGTAGTATGTTATGCAGCTAGTGAAACTGCATGGTCATATTATTCCTTCTGGCACTAAAGTCTGTGCATATGTGAAATGGTTTTAGAAGAAAGATGATAGCATTGTTCTAGAGATAGAAATACATTCATGATAACACAAATCGCATAAATTCAAATCTCCTGGATAGTACTTCAGAGTTTGACATCTCTCTCTGAGATTGGCTGCTACCAATCTTGTATAATTTTTCCTTAGGGCTGCATATTCATGCTAAATAAAGCAGAAAATGCACATTATTTTATGCCCATATTTGAGGCTGCAAAAGACAAAAAGGAGAAAGTGAGAAAATGTGTGGTAAAGTGATATATTATGAAAATATAGATTAGATATTAATCAAGTATATTTAAAAAACCCCATCAGTTTAAAACTGACACAAGACTGGAGAATTAGTCGTAATAGCACTGAGCAAGTGAGGAACAAAACATAGAAATAAGGAGTTTCATTTCCCTCAGGGTGAGGGTGGTGTAACATTCAATTATTTAATTTTTAAATTGGAGTAAAAACAAGGGGGAAAAAAATCAACATTTTCTATGAAAGAATAATGTGAAAATTATAAGTTTGGGGCTCCTTCTTGACTTCTTCAATGTATCACATTTCTTGCACTTTCATAGTTTTCTTCTTCTAAAAAAAAAAAAAGATTGACAGGAAATTTAATTCCAACCAAAATGGTTGCTTCAGAAGTTCTGCAATTTCACAAATGTTAGAAGGTTGCAGGTTTTTTGTAACATTCTTTTTCAACTGAAAGTTAAAAGCTCATAGGCCTCTCCTGCTAATATTCACTCCTCTGGCTTTTGAGAATCCTGCATTTGAGTTGAGACAAAATTACCTAAAGACTGACACCTTTTAAGGTAAATATGTACTGAACATTTTAAGAAATGTATTTTTTTGTTCTTTTATTCCTCTCTAGTGCGCATATCAGTGTCTTTATTCATGCACTTAAGTAGAGGTAAATGCAAGCTCATGTGGTATCTTGCTTTTGTGAAAGGTAACTGAAGTGGATTCATATCTGGGTAGCATTCAATGAGTCAGCAGAGCCTACCAAAAGATCCCGATTCACAGCTTGTAGGTTTTACTTTTGACTTCAGTGCAAGAGAAGACTTGTAGGAAAAGTGACCAGAATCACAGGGAAAGTTAATTCTAGATCAACAAACATGAAGGAAGAATCACTAGACCTAAATTTATCTTATTTGTATTCAGCTGTATAGAAGTTCAACATCTGGTACCAAGTAGTTGGTCATTTTGCTTTCAACATAATTAACAGAGGTAACGTAGAGGTTACATTGAGGTAACATAGAGGTTAACTACCTCAGTAGAGGAGGTTCAAAATAACAGTTCATTACAAGTATCTGTATATATGGGATAATTCTCTCTCAAAATACCTTTTTTAAGTTCTCCACAGAGAAAATTTAGATGACTTGCTGATGGTACAAAGCTGGAAGGAGTGACTGACAAAACAGTGTGTTATGCTAACAGCCACAAGCACCTCAACAGGCTGGAGAAATGGGCTGATGGAAACCTTATGAAGCTCAGCAAAGGGAAGCTCCAAGTGTTACACCTGCAGAGAAGCAACCCCAGGCACCAGTACCTGTTGGGGTCTGGAAAGCAGCTTGGCAGAAAAGGACCTGCATGCAAGTGGACACCAAGTTGAACACGAGGAAGCATTCAAAGGAGTGGTTTTAAAAGTGAAAGTCTTAAAATGTTGCCAGTTTTATCTCCGGTACCAAAAGTTCCTGTTAAGTCTTCCTGTTTCCATCAGCTACTGAAGAATTAATTACCAATACACGTACATTACTTGTGATTTGTCGCACTCTTCCAACTGATAATTTTACCTTGCAGTCCTTATCCAGTCCTGTCACAGTTGAATGCAGCCATCTGTAAGATTATGTGGAGGAAATAGAGTCTTAGCAGAATAAAGGAAGAGAGCTCAAAGATAGTCCTACCTAAAAAACGATTGGAAAAGTAAAGCTGGTAATGCTCTGAATGAATAAAGGGAGCTTACCTTGAATTTCAGTTGCTTCAACTCTTCCTTACATAATGATAAATCACTGTTTATGCTTTGGGTTGATGGCTGAGTGAAAGTGTGTCAGATATGGCAAACGTAAAAAGTTCTGTGCAATAGAAAAAGTTTGCTCTCTTGCAAGTAGCAGGTTCCTTGGAAATTCAATCCTGATAGGAATGCATGTAACAAATCCTGTACAATACATATTGTATCTTTGAATATCTCTTACATGAAAGTTCTTCTATTAAATTAACCCTAATTCTATATGCATTTTTAACGTGATGTAGACCAGAAGCTTAATTTTTTATATATTTTTTTATTAAATTCAAATAGTGGGGATATAATTTTTCACTTTCAAACCACACAAAACCCTTCAGAAAACTATCAAAATAATGGAACTGCACTGTGAGAGGTCACTTTGCAGCGTCTAACCTCATTTTATTGTTTTTCACATTTATTTGTTTATTAAGAATCACCAGGATTAATATCTTTTTCTTTAAAAAAGTAAAGTAGAAACATTGCATGTATCCTAAAACATAGAACCATTACTCTGTTAGAAAGCATCACTGACATAAATGGCATTTGAGAGCATTGGCACTGTTAGATATTAAATAACATTGAGAACCAAGGACCTATGCCAGACAAGTATTTTAGAATTATTAACAAATATAACAAGATAATTTCTGAGAACATTTTACACTGCATAAGGCGTTCTGAAACAGCAGACATATAACAGCTTTTAGTTGTGAATTTAATAGTGAATTAGTTGCATACACTGAATCAATGTATTTATGATAGGGTATTATGGTTTTCTATGATCTCTTCTCAGTGGTGAGTCAGTGAAATATCAGTGGTCCTCACAGATGCTTTTTGTATCTAGACATCTCAGATACAATGCTCACAGATAACTCCAGGAGAGGATTTAATTACATAATCTTCATGGGTTTTTTTATTAAATGTTATTTGCTTCAGGAGACTGTTCTGGTTTATTTAGTG
Organism: Strigops habroptila; assembly: GCF_004027225.2. Classification (NCBI taxonomy): domain Eukaryota; kingdom Metazoa; phylum Chordata; class Aves; order Psittaciformes; family Psittacidae; genus Strigops; species Strigops habroptila. Next base: position 30,894,550 of record NC_046358.1, read on the forward strand.
CATACACACCAAAAAATTCTCTGGTTGCTTTATGTGTACATATATACACATAAAAATTTATGTACATGTATATACTCAGGAGACAGCATTTCTGCTTTTCCGTGATCACAGTTTGAACAGTTGGTATATTTCCACCTATATGGCACTGAATATAACAGAAGAATACACACAGGAGCTAAAGTTTGCAGATTCTCACTCTAAAAAAGGGATACAGTTTTTGATCTCCAGTCTAATTAGGCCAAAATAAATCTATAGTAGAAATGAAGTTGCAGTCTAGGCAAGACTGTAAATAGATTAATAGTTTTAACCACATGGAAATCTAATCAGTTTCTATGAGAATATATATAAGTTTTAAATTTCTTCTTTCACTGTCATCCTTTCTGGACTATAGTTTGTTGAGGTGTGAGACTTGTTATCCTTAATTACAGATAAATTCATATGGTCTGATTAACAGCTACTTTGACATCTGTACATCTAAAGGAGCTCAGATCTATGTTGGCATGGAAACATTCTCATGGGAAATACAAGTTCCACCTTATTCCAGCCAAATCATGTCCTAATTCTCTGGTCTAAGCCACTAGAAGCTACTCAGTAAATCATATCCTCAAAGGTTAGCATTAGCTTGTCTGAAAACAACCCTTTGAACATTTGCTTAATCAAGAGGGATGCAAAACAGTTTAGAACATTTATAAAACAGATACACTACTGTAAAAGTGAAACTTTACGATAGCTGAATATTACAAGAGTAGACCCGGGAGAAAGTGCACTACTAGTAAATGTGGACGTGGATGGTAATGAAGTTTGAACTGGGTTAGATTTTTCTTTCAATTAACATGAATAAAGTGAAAACGATTCTAAACTAATTTTATGCATTCTAAACTGATATTATTCTTTTCTTTTAAGATGTTTCCTAATATGCTGGTTTTGACTGGGATAGCGTTTTATTCTTCATAGCAGCCAGTATGGTGCCTTTTTTTGGATTTGTGCTGGAAACAGTGTTGGTAATGCAGAGATATTCTTATTACTGCTGAGCACGGCATACACAGGGTCAAGGCATTTTCTGCCTCTCACCCCACATCACCAGTGAGTAGGCTGGGGGTGCACAAGAATTTTAGAGGGGACACAGCCAGGACAGCCGATCCCAGCTAACCAAAGGAATATTCCATACCATATGACATTGTGCTCACATACACAGATGAGGGAAAGAGAAGGAAGGGGGGTACGTTTTGTGTCAGGGCATTTGTCTTCCCAAGACACCCCTACATGTGATGGAGTCCTGTCTTCCTGGAGGTGGCTGAACACCTGCCTGCCAATGGGAAGTACTGAATTAGTTCCTTGTTTTGCTTTGCTTGCATGTGTGGCTTTTGCTTTACCTACAAAACTGACTCGATCTCAACCCATGAGTTTTCTCACTTTTACCCTCTGATTCTCTCCCCCATCCCACAGCGGGGGAGTGAGCAAGTGGCTGCATGGAGCTTAGTTGTCAGCTGGGTTTAAACACCACCACCTAGCAAGGATGTGGGCATAGGAATTCCTCTATATTCATAATGTCCTGCAGGTTTCCCAGAAAGACTCCTCCTGTATTTTAATTCAAGCTATATTTTGTGAGTGACTAAGTTATTTTCATAGCTGTTAACTGCTATTACATATGGTGACAGGTTACTTATATAATAGGATTTTGTAATTCACATCTGAAGGGTACAGTGATTTGAATTTCTCCCTTTTCACACACACTGTTATTTAAATTCTCAGAGAATTAAGTCCTGCAGTTCGAAACAGCAATAATTGTGTGATGACTGAATAGTGGGAGATTGAGAGAGAACATCACAGAGGACCTGAAGAACAGTGCAAAATATGTTATATGATAGTTTTCTCTCAATTGAGAATGTAATTTACTTTAAAGTTTACAACGAGAATAAACACAGAATTGATTGGATAGCTGAACAGTGACATTTACTTTTGAAATATAATGAGGTCAAGAAGTCACTAGAATTTGAAAATATAGTGCACATTTAAATGACATATAATATTCAGCACTTCATAAGCTAAAAAAGAAAGCTGAAAATTCTTCTTTAACTGTCAGTAAACAATTCCTTAAGAATCCTCTAAAGCATCTTTACTCAGCTGTGGTCAGAAAATACGAGAGTAAATGGACCATTTGCCTATTCTAAGTGCTTCAGTGAAATCATAGTTTGTTATTTGGGATTTCTGGGTTTGGAAATTAGCTAGCACAGCATATTTCTTCTGCAGTTTTATTCTTTTTCAAAACTCCATGTGAAAAAGCCATCAACTATGCTTACGAAACCTAAAATAATGACAGTCACATTAGGTGTTACAGAAAAAACTATAATAATAAAAAAGTAATTTACGGTGTCCCATCTCAGATAATTTCAGTACATTTTGCTTAAGCAGCAGTCTGATATGCACACAGGTAACTTTTCTGAGCTCAGTGAAATATGTTTCCAGACTGGTACCTTTCAGCAAACAACAGACACAGCCAGGCATGAACAACTGAGTTTCACTCATCCTTAACAATTACACATTGCTCTTCTTATCTTTCGACCTGTAATGACTGACTTTGATTTAATCCATACGGAATAGTTCGTGGTTTAGAGCACACACCTAGAAATGCCTAGAATGTTCTGTCTGATCTCATAGGCAAATCTGAAGAGGAACATAGCATGGACACCAAAAATTGCTCTTTCCAAAAACAGTTGCAAAAATTCCAGTTTCATTCATGAGTCAGTTCATGCAATCATAGAATCATAAAACAGTAAGAGTTGGAAAGGATCTTAAGATCATCTAGTTCCAACCCCCCTGCCATGGCAGGGACACCTCGCACTAAACCATGTGGCCCAAGACTCTGCCCAACCTGGCCTTGAACACCACCAGGGATGGAGCATCCACAACCTCCCTGGGCAACCCATTCCAGTGCCTCACCACCCTCACTGTAAAGAACTTCTTCCTTATATCTAATCTAAACTTAGAATCATAGAATCATAGAATCGTAAGGGTTGGAAAGGACCTTAAGATCATCTAGTTCCAACCCCCCTGCCATGGGCAGGGACACCTTGCCCTAAACCATGTGGCTCAAGGCTCTGTCCAACCTGGCCTTGAACACCGCCAGGGATGGAGCATCCACAACCTCCCTGGGCAACCCATTCCAGTGCTTCACCACCCTCACTGTAAAGAACTTCTTCCTTATATCTAATCTAAACTTCCTCTGTTTAAGTTTGAACCCATTACCCCTTGTCCTACCACTACAGTCCCTAAGGAAGAGTCCCTCCCCAGCATCCTTGTAGACCCCCTTCAGATACTGGAAGGCTGCTATGAGGTCTCCATGCAGCCTTCTCTTCTCCAGGCTGAACAGCCCCAACTTTCTCAGCCTATCTTCATGTGGGAGGTGCTCCAGCCCTCTTATCATCCTCGTGGCCCTCCTCTGGACTTGCTCCAACAGCTCCATGTCCTTTTTATGTTGAGGACACCAGAACTGTACGCAGTACTCCAAGTGAGGTCTCACAAGAGCAGAGTAGAGGGGCAGGATCACCTCCTTCGACCTGCTGGTCACGCTTCCCCTGTTTAAGTTTGAACCCATTACCCCTTGTCGTACCCCTGCAGCCCCTAAGGAAGACTCCCTCCCCAGCATCCTTATAGACCCCCTTCAGATACTGGAAGGCTGCTATGAGGTCTCCATGCAGCCTTCTCTTCTCCAGGCTGAACAGCCACAACTCTCTCAGCCTGTCTTCATACGGGAGGTGCTCCAGCCCTCTTATCATCCTCGTGGCCCTCCTCTGGACTCGCTCCAACAGCTCCATGTGCTTTTATGTTGAGGACACCAGAACTGTATGCAGTACTCCAAGTGAGGTCTCACAAGAGCAGAGTAGAGGGGCAGGATCACCTCCTTTGACCTACTGGTCACGCTTCTTTTGATGCAGCCCAGGATACGGTTGGCTTTCTGGGCTGCAAGCGCACACTGCCGGCTCATGTTAAGCTTCTCGTCAACCAACACCCCCAAGTCCTTTTCTGCAGGGCTGCTCTGAATCTCTTCTCTGCCCAACCTGTAGCAGTGCCTGGGATTGCCCCGACCCAGGTGTAGGACCTTACACTTGGCTTGGTTAAACTTCATGAGGTTGGCATCAGCCCACCTCACAAGGGTGTCAAGGTCCCTCTGGATGGCATCCCTTCCCTCCAGCGTATCAACCAAACCACACAGCTTGGTGTCATCAGCAAACTTGCTGAGGGCGCGCTCAATCCCACTGTCCATGTCGCCGACAGAGATGTTGAACAGGACCGGTCCCAACACCGATCCCTGAGGGACACCACTCGTTACAGGTTTCCAACTGGACATTGAGCCATTTACCACAACTCTTTGCGTGCAGCCGTTGAGCCAGTTCTTTATCCACTGAGTGGTCCATCTATCAAATTGATGTTTCTCCAATTTAGAGACAAGGATGTCATGCGGGACAGTGTCGAATGCTTTGCACAATTCCAGGTAGATGATGGCAACTGCTCTGCCCCCGTCCATCAGTTCTGTAGCCCCATCATAGAAGGCCACCAAATTGGTCAGGCAGGATTTCCCCTTAATGAAGCCATGTTGGCTGTCACCAACCACCTCGTTGTTTTTAATGTGCCTTAGCATGTTTTCCAGGAGAATCTGCTCCAAGATTTTGCCAGGCACAGAGGTGAGGCTGACTGGTCTGTAGTTCCCCGGGTCTTCCACCTTCCCCTTCTTGAAAATGGGGGTTATATTACCCTTCTTCCAGTCATCGGGAACTTCACCTGACTGCCAGGATTTTTTGAATATGATGGACAGTGGCTTAGCAACTTCATTCTCCAGCTCCTTCAGGACCTGCGGGTGAATTTCATCAGGTCCCATGGACTTGTGCACGTTCAGGTTCTTAAGATGGTCTCAAACGTGATCCACTCCTACAGTGGACCTAAAGTCTTCATTCTCACAGTCCCTGCATCTGCTTTCCAAGACTTGGGTGGTGTGGTCAGAGCATTTGCTAGTGAAGACTGAGGCAGAGAACTCGTTAAGAACCTCAGCCTTCAAATCCATGGTAGCCAGTTCTCCCAATAGTTTCCGGAGAGGGCCCACGTTGTCCCTAGTCTGTCTTTTATTTGGTATGTACCTATAGAATCCTTTCCTGTTACCTTTCACATCCCTTGCCAGATTTAATTCTAGCTGTGCCTTAGCTTTCCTAACCTCGTCCCTAGCTTCCCAGACAATGTTCCTATATTCTTCCCAGGCCTCCTGTCCTCGCTTCCACCTTCTATAAGCTTCTTTTTTCCCTCGAAGTTTCCTCAGCAGCTCCGTGCCCATCCACAGAGGCCTCCTGGCCCTCCTGCCGCACTTCCTTCTAGTTGGGATGCAACACTCCTGAGCACGTAGCAGGTGATCCTTGAATATCGACCAGCAGTCTTGGGCCCCCCTGCCCTCTAGGACTATATCCCATGAAACCTTACTAAGGAGGTTCCTGAAGAGGCCAAAGTCTGCTTTCTTGAAGTCCAGGGCAGTGAGCTTGCAGTGGACACATATTAATGTGCATACACAAAAGTGTATCCTTCATCTTGACTAACTGTTATCATGTACTTTATGTTACATTAAGGAGTTGAGAAAGAAGGGGAGAGAAGGGTTTGTCTCATGCAAGTGGTAGGTGCTACCCAGGAGAACTCTATAACACAGTTGGGGTTTTCAGGTGTAAGGCCATGACAGAAACAATATGAGAAGAACAGCATGAGAACAGTAAGAAAAATTACAGCCACACAGGAAAACACTGCCTCAGTGGCCTATGTGACAGAGTTACAGCGCTGTAAATAGCAAGTCCTTAGCATCGCTAAGACTGAGGCACTAAGGCACCTATGGTGCTGTGAAACAACTTCCATGTATAAAGTAACAACAAATGTTTTTCTCCACTGCTATTGGAACCTCACAGCCATCACTTTATCAGGGGAGTTAGAATTGTTCCAACTTACTGGCTCCATTTCAGGCAAACCACCCAGACCCCAGAGATCTACAGAAGGTCTGTAGCTCTTCCACTTACATTGAAAGACTCACAAAAAAAATATCAACAAATGACCCACAAGCCGACATGTGACCGACAAGAACATGTGTTTCTCTCTGCCAAGGCAGGTTGCTTTCTCAGTAAAATTCCAGATAATCAATACTTGTATGTCCCAGAAGAGAGAAAAGCTTTTATTGCTAGAATCAGAACAAATTAACCATGGAGCAAATGTGTACTATATTGCAAAGGAATGTCCTTGCACTTGCTGACCGGCACTGGCAAAAGAAGAACACTAAACACTTCGTGGTGTAAAATAGGAGATAATACATCTGCCTAAAAACTTCTTGGGAATCGTCTCATTTTACTCATGTTACATGATTCATTTGACACTCCCAAGAACTAAACTTTCTTCTATGTTCCAGTATACTGAGCCTAGTCAACAGTCAGAACTTAGGCAGTTCCCTTACTGGCATCCAACCCGTAATAAATAAATAACTTCAGGGTTATTCCCATGTCTAATATGCAAACAACAGACTGACAAGCATATTCGGTGGAAACCTTTTTCTATGGATTATTGTTCCATCTACAAAGTGAAGCAGCCATTAAGCGTACATGTGTTTTTCAATGGTTAGAATACAATGTTCGGCTTGAAACTGAAGTTCTGCACCTAAAGAAAGATACAATGGCCTATGCTATCTTACAATCTGGAGAGAAGAAACAGTACAATCCATGAAGAATTCTAGTTTATTCACATCTGCATTTACCTGGATTTCTTTAGCTTGTTATCCAAACCCAAGCTGTCAATGCCCTGTTCCTATGTTCTTAAAAAGGTTGCTGTTTCTATAGGTATCATTCATATATAAAATTTGCTGAAATTTTAATGTCTGTGACTCAACTGTGTGATAAGAATAGAACTAAAAGTCAGGTAAGCTGGTGCACAGAAGGCTGAAGAGACCACCTCTGTCCCCCCAGAAAGCAAAACTTACATATCCTCCTGTAATCCAGCGATTAGACGTGAGTCCTGCAATGTCATGTCCTGTGCTCTAATAACTAGCAGAGACAATTAGACAGACTCCTTTTTCAGGGGACAGTATTTGTAACATATATTCAACCCAATGTGACCGGGACACAAGAGAAATATAGTATTACTGAGACTGACTCAGGTAGCCTGTGAACAATTTATCTGAAATTGGTTGTCACGGAAGCCTGTACTTTTATTCATCATCTACTCACCAGGGACTAGCATGGGAGTCTCAGTGAAAGAAATAATCAACAAGGATGATTAAAGCATGCAATTCTTTTTCTCAGTTCAGGCTTTGGCACAGTAAGAGTTGGTAATGGGTTGAAGAGAGAAGTTCTGAGAAATCACATGTGTCTTAAACCACTTTTCTGAGTGACCAGATCCAATGATGTCTGGAATTTTTTTAAGGGATTGTCTTCACCCCTAAGTTGAAATCAAACTTCTAATGAGAAAATGTACAAAGAATCTCAAATGTATTAATCCCTTTTAATGTTGATGAAGTGAAATGCATATATATTTTATATAAAATTGGAGAATAGAAAGTGTCAGGCGAAGATACTTGTCATGAAGTATCTCTGATTATTACTGGTTTTTTTCAGGTCAGTTTTCAGTTCTATTCGAGGTATTCTTTATGTCTATAGTTTAACAGGAATATAGAATATGATTAACTTGTAAGAGTCATAGAATCATAGAATCATAAGGGTTGGAAAGGACCTTAAGATCATCTATTTCCAACCCCCCTACCATGGCAGGGACACCTTGCCCTAAACCACGTGGTTCAAGGCTCTGTCCAACCTGGCCTTGAACACCGCCAGGGATGGAGCATCCACAACCTCCCTGGGCAACCCATTCCAGTGCCTCACCACCCTCACTGTAAAGAACTTCCTCCTTATATCTAATCTAAACTTCCCCTGTTTAAGTTTGAACCCATTACCCCTTGTCCTACCACTACAGTCCCTAAGGAAGAGTCCCTCCCCAGCATCCTTATAGACCCCCTTCAGATACTGGAAGGCTGCTATGAGGTCTCCACACAGCCTTCTCTTCTCCAGGCTGAACAGCCCCAACTCTCTCAGCCTGTCTTCATATGGGAGGTGCTCCAGCCCTCTTATCATCCTCGTGGCCCTCCTCTGGTCTTGCTCCAACAGCTCCATGTCCTTTTTATGTTGAGGACACCAGAACTGTATGCAGTACTCCAAGTGAGGTCTGACGAGAACAGAGTAGAGGGACAGGATCACCTCCTTTGACCTGCTGGTCACGCTTCTTTTGATGCAGCCCAGAATACGGTTGGCTTTCTGGGCTGCAAGCGCACACTGCCGGCTCATGTTAAGCTTCTTGTCAACCAACACCCCCAAGTCCTTTTCTGCAGGGCTGCTCTGAATCTCTTCTCTGCCCAACCTGTAGAAGTGCCTGGGATTGCCCTGACCCAGGTGTAGGACCTTACACTTGGCTTGGTTAAACTTCATAAGGTTGGCATCAGCCCACCTCACAAGCGTGTCAAGGTCCCTCTGGATGGCATCCCTTCCCTCCAGCGTATCAACCGAACCACACAGCTTGGTGTCGTCGGCAAACTTGCTGAGGGCACACTCAATCCCACTGTCCATGTCGCCGACAAAGACGTTGAACACGACCGATCCCAACACCGATCCCTGAGGGACACCACTCGTTACAGGTTTCCAACTGGACATCGAGCCATTTACCACAACTCTTTGCGTGTGGCCATAGAGCCAGTTTTTTATCCACTGAGTGGTCCATCTATCAAATTGATGTTTCTCCAATTTAGAGACAAGGATGTCATGCGGGACAGCGTCGAACGCTTTGCACAAGTCCAGGTAGATGACGTCAACTGCTCTGCCCCTGTCCATCAGTTCCGTGGCTCCATCACAGAAGGCCACCAAATTGGTCAGGCAGGATTTCCCCTTAGTGAAGCCATGTTGGCTGTCACCAACCACCTCGTTGTTTTTAATGTGCCTTAGCATGTTTTCCAGGAGAATCTGCTCCAAGATTTTGCCAGGCACAGAGGTGAGGCTGACTGGTCTGTAGTTCCCCGGGTCTTCCACCTTCCCCTTCTTGAAAATGGGGGTTATATTACCCTTCTTCCAGTCATCGGGAACTTCACCTGACTGCCAGGATTTTTTGAATATGATGGACAGTGGCTTAGCAACTTCATTCTCCAGCCCCTTCAGGACCCGCGGGTGGATTTCATCAGGTCCCATGGACTTGTGCACGTTCAGGTTCTTAAGATGGTCTCAAACGTGATCCACTCCTACAGTGGACGTAAAGTCCTCGTTCTCACAGTCCCTGCATCTGCTTTCCAAGACTTGGGTTGTGTGGTCAGAGCATTTGCTAGTGAAGACTGAGGCAGAGAACTCGTTAAGAACCTCAGCCTTCTCCAAATCCATGGTAGCCAGTTCTCCTGATAGCTTCTGGAGAGGGCCCACATTGTCCCTAGTCTGTCTTTTATTTGCTACGTATCTATAGAATCCTTTCCTGTTATCTTTTACATCCCTTGCCAAACTTAATTCTAGCTGTGCCTTAGCTTTCCTAACCTCGTCCCTAGCTTCCCAGACAATGTTCCTGTATTCTTCCCAGGCCTCCTGTCCTCGCTTCTACCTTTCATAAGCTTCTTTTTTCCCTTGAAGTTTCCTCAGCAGATCCTTGTCCATCCATGGAGGTCTACTGGCCTTCCTGCTGCACTTCCTTCTAGTTGGGATGCAACACTCTTGAGCACATAGCAGGTGATCCTTGAATATCGACCAGCAGTCTTGGGCCCCCCTGCCCTCTAGGACTATATCCCATGGAACCTTATTAAGCAGGTTCCTGAAGAGGCCAAAGTCTGCTCTCTTGAAGTCCAGGGCAGTGCTGGATGCTCTTCTCGCTGTCCTGAGGATCTCAAACTCAACCATCTCATGATCTCTACAGCCAAGGCTGCCCTGGAGCATCACATTTCCAACCAGTCTCTCCCTGTTGGTGAGCACGAGGTCAAGCATGGCACCTCTCCTTGTCCGCTCCTCTATGACTTGAAAGAGGAAGTTGTCTTCCACACAATCGAGGAACCTCCTGGATTGATTGTGCCGGGCTATACCATCCCTCCAACAGATGTCAGGATGGTTGAAGTTCCCCATGAGGACAAGGGCCTGTGAGTGTGAGGCTGCTCCTATCTGTCTGTAGAGCGCTTCATCCACAGAGTCCTCTTGATCAGGCAGCCTGTAACAGATCCCCACTGTAATGTCTCCCATTGCTGTTTTCCCTTTGATCCTGGCCCACAAACACTCTGTTACCTCATCACCCGTCCCTGGACAGAGTTCCATACTCTCTAGCCTATCACTGACATAGATAGCAATGCCCCCTCCCCGTCTGCCTGGCCTGTCTTTTCTAAACAGCCTGTAACCTTCCATTCCGACATTCCAGTCACAGGAGCCATCCCACCATGTTTCTGTGATACCAATGACATCATATTCCTGTAGCCTTGCACACATCTCTAATTCCTCTTGCTTGTTCCCCATACTACAGGCGTTTGTATAGAGGCACCTTAGCCGAGCTCCAAATGCAGCCGACTCAATGGCTGGGCAGCTGGAACATCTCTACATTGCTCCAAGCACTTATTACAGGTGCTGGCAACTGACCAGGAGTGTTGGGATGAATCAAAGCTCCCCTCCCCCAACACATCTAGTTTAAAGCTTTCTTCACCAGCCTGGCAAGTCTCCTACCAAAACAGCTCTTCCCCTTCTTTGTCAGACCAGCTCCACCAGCCTCCAGTAGATCTGGCCTCCCAAATGGAGCCCCATGTTCTAAATAGCCAAACCCCTGACTATGGCACCAGCATTCTCACCATTTATTAACCTGCCAAACGTGCCTAGCTTTTTTAAGGTCCTCCCCTTTGTCCTGGAGAATCAATGAAAAAATTATCTGAGCTCCAGAGCTCCTAACCACCTCTCCCAGGGCTCTGTAGTCCTTCTTAATGTTTTCCAGGCTACTGCTATCTCTATCTCTAGCACCCACATGGACCACTAGGAGGGGGTAATAGTCAGCAGGACTTACTAGAGCAGGCAGCCTCTCAGCAACATCCCTGATCCGAGCCCCTGACAGGCAACACACCTCCCTTGAGACTGGATCAGGCCGGCAGATGAGTGCCTCTGTGCCTTTCAAAGTAGAGTCCCCTACTACTATGACCCTCCTCTTTTTCCTGGAGGCACCAGTAGTGATCCTCTTTTCTGGTGCATCAGCAGGATGCTCATTAGGTGTGATGGGTGCTTTCTCATTAGCCCCCTGCAGAACTGCGAAACAGTTCTGGGTGGGGACATCAGATTTAGGAGGAAGCCCCTTGTCGTTAATTGTCCTCTTCCTCCTTTTTTTGTTTGTTTTTCTCGTGACTAATTCCCAGCTTCCTGGGTTGCTGCCCTCCTTCTTTCCTATATGAGCAGTGCCGGACGTTTGGAGCCCCTGTGCAGTTTGGGCCTGGAGCAAACAGGCCAGCTTCCTCTCAGCTTCCCTGGCATCTTTTAGCTCTCTAACAGCCTCCCGCAGCTCAGTTACCTGCTGCAGGAGGACCTCCACCAGGGCGCACCGAGTGCAGCCCTGTCCATTGCACACCCTCGCCTTAAGAGACCAGTCGAGGCACTCTCTACACTCCGAGGTGTGCGCTGCAGCCTCCCCTCTCATCGGCTCTGTCTGGATGCCTACGCTGGCCACCGCCGGGGCAGAGCTCCCAGGGCGGGCCCTGCTCCTGAGGCGAGTGCTCTCAATCCCGCCCGCTGCCCGCTCGCCCTCCCTGCGCAACTGGCGCGCCACGCCCTGACTGACGTGCCATGCCCTGTTCGCCGTGCTCCTGGACACTCGCGCTCCCTGGGATGGGTTTTTACCCACTGAGGGCTGGTGCCGTCACTCCTGGCACCGCCCCCTGTGAGTCAGCTGCTCGCGTGAGCTGAGCTGCCGGCTCCTGGGCAAGTCCTGTCGAGGACTTGAGGCTCCCTCAGTGGCTCTTGCCGCTCCGAACTGAGGCTCCTGGACGCTGTGCTTTCCCCCGCTCCGGTGTTAAAGGTGTCCTCTCCGGAGATACTCACCTCGGCAATTGAGTCAATATGTAATACAAGAAAAATCTTTAATACTGGAGATACTGCTGTCGTATTAAGCACTAACTTAAAAATCTTTCCATCCTGGTTTTCTCTTTTTGCCGCAGAACCCCTCCAAAAGCAAATCAATTTAAGAGTATCCTTTTTTTTTTCCTTGACAGGCTCTAAAAACTGAAGCAAAGCAAAAGAAGCAGAAAGGTCCTTTTTCATATGTTAAGCATGAAAAGAGAGAAATATTAAAAAACAAATAATATGCACATTCGTGCTTGCTTTCACAGAAAGAGAATATTCCCTCATGAATTGCTTTGCTGTTGGAGAACTCTTGTTATCCTTACAGTCTGACAACTAATGTCACTGTGTGCCAAGTTAATCTGTCTTTATATAATGCCAAACAATCAGTAATAGGGAGAAAATATCATGTAGCAAATGGCAAAACTACAATTAGGACAGGTACCAATGATTAATTTTCCCCTAGATTTTCCCAAAGATGGTCAATGAGAAAAGAGGAAAAAGATTCAAGCTCTATCGTTCCTATAGAGACCAAAAAAAGTTAATAAATAATAAAAAATCAGTAAATTTAATTATTTCTTGTGTTGGTTTGTAAAATGCGCTATACTTTTCACTGTTTAATTTTCATTGATCTGTTAGGAAACAGGGAAAAGTAAAGAAGTAATCAACGAAGATGATTGCAGACACAGTTCCTTTCTCAGTCTGGCATTGTAGCTTCTCTCCATCAAAGGATCAGGCTTAGGAATTGTGCATTACCAATCTGGTCTTTAAAATCTTAACATGAGTATTATAGAAGAGAATATTTTGTGCTCAGATAGGGTTTGTTTTCTTTTGAAGCATGCCTGCAGTCATTAACAACCCATGGCATTAAGCTCATAGATCACATCCAAAACATTAATGTTCTTCTTAGAGAAATTGCTTTCTGAATGCTATTTGGAACAAACTTCAAACCCTAATTGTCTAGGAGGAGCTCTAAATATAAGTATCCATTCATTCAGATGTCCCAAATGATGAATATGCTAATGAAGAACAAACAGGAAAAGACTCTTGAAGTGATCGTAACTTGCCCTTACACAGATTTCACGTCACCACCACAAGCCTATGCAGCGGTAGAATAATGCTGACATTCAAAATTCGCTTGCTTGTTTATTAAAAAATGTTGCTTCTCTTTTACTATTCTAACAGTTCTTGGACTCTTTGCACAAAGAAGGCTGCTTTGTCTCTGCACAGATCAGTTTATAATTTGTCAGTGGCACATTTTGAGAAACAGAAGGCATAAATTTGTATTGATACAAAGAGGTGGAAATTAAACCCTTCTATAAATTTCTGGGCAAGCATTCCACCACTAGTAATGCCTGGGAATGGTGATCAACTGCATGTTTTGGGGTGCCTAACCTGTTGTCACATGTTCAGTACACTAAAAATGGGACAAAGATTCTAATTTCTCATAGGAATTATTCATCTGTGTTTCTGACACTACTGAAGGTAACACTAAGCCCACTCTGCTGATGATTGTCTGAGTGAGTTGTGCTCTGATGAAAGTGCACTGTCATTCTGATATGACCAAAGATAGCAGATCAAAATAAACAGTTATAGATTCCTCTATCACATAATGAAAAAAATGTCTGAATTCCCAAAGTTTTGGTGGAGTTTGTCATGCACTCTGACTAAGCCACCAGTAACTGGACTGCCTAGACACTCAGGTCTTCCCCAGAAAATCTCCCAAGGGAACCAAAGTAGGTTTCTACACAAATTCTGGTCTGTTATCAAACTGATAGATCAAATGAGCTTTGCACCTATCTCAGTATCTCATGTCAAAGCCCTTTTGGAAACCTCAGCCTACTTGCTACTTTGGAGGTCTTCCCTAAGACAAGAAATACAGTTCAGTAAGTTAAAGAAAATTGTGTACTCAGCAAGTGAGTATTCTCAATATTGAGAATTGAGTATTCTTCAAATAGCTGCAGATGCATAGGTTACTTAGAGCTACTCATTTGAACTCTCTTGTGTACTCACACTACATAAATGGGAGGACTTAATCAGTTTTCAACTAAAATCACTGAAATGAAGGGGCAGTAGATGAAGTATGCTTAAAAACCATAGCAATCAAGAATCAAAAGCCCCTCACTAAGTCCTGGAGGGAGATATGCTAACAGGAATCTTCAGAGGAAAACTGAGAATCTACATGCCTTATTTTTGTGCTCTACAGGAGCCCAAGAAGAAAAACAGTATGCAGTGGCAGTGAATTTAAAGTCTCACTACAATGTGCCAAAACATGTTTAATCTTAATAACAACAGTAAAAGGAATCTTGAAATATAAGAGGTATTTATATCTTGAACCCATCAAATCAACTATAATAGACATTAGGTTAAATGAATGATCATTCCACTCACAAATGATTGGAAAAAACCCTGAACAATTCCACTGTATTCCTTCATTTTTAGTAATTGAGGCTATTACCAAATATACATACTTTACTAATAGCATAAACTGATGAGGAGCTTAAGTACTGTCAAAAAAGCAAGGGGGTTATGGAACAGTATTTGAGTTGAGTTTGTAAATTTAGCAAACTATTTAAAGTCTTATCAAGTAATTGTCTTTATATTTCATTCCATAAAATGTTGCAAAATGGTGTTTTTTCCCAAATGATCTTGTCAGTACAGAGTAAAATTTACTAATAGTACTAAAATTATGAATGCTTTGAATGCTGATCACTGTTTAACACTGAACTGCTTTCTATAATGATTATAATATAAGAAGAGTCACAAAATCTTGTTAAAGGTCTCAGTGGTCTGCAAAGGTGGAACACTTAGAAGGTCACTGGAAACATTTTAATTATACATGGTGCTCTTCATTCCAGCTAGACTTAAAGATAACAGCTTCAGTAACTAAATAGAGCCTGAGGATCATATGGAGTTTAATACCAAAACTTCATTGCTTTATAAGTCCTGTTCTAAATTTAACTTTCATACTAATCAAACAATACACATTGATGCAACTTTTTAGCTTTTTTCTTTTGAATTATGTTCAATAATTGTCATACAACTAAAATACCCATTTATTTTTTTTACCAGAAGTGCAACACCAATAATTAAAAATCCTTGCACCTTGTACAATAGATACATTAAAAACCCATGGAATCACAGACTGGGTGAGATTGGAAGGGACCTCTGGAGGTTATCTTTTCTACCCACTCTGCTCAAACAGGGCACTTAGAATAGGCTGCCCAGGAGCACGTCTGGATGGCTTTTGAATATCTCCAAGGAGGAAGATGTAACTTCCTGTCTGTGAAACCTGTTCCAGTGTTTGACCACCCTCACCATAAAAAGCTGTTTCCTGATGTTCAGATGGAACATTTGTGTTTCAGTTTGTGCCCACAGCCTCTGGTCCTGTCACTGGGCACCACTGAAAAGAGCCTGGCTCCCTCTTCTTTCAGGCATTAATATACATTAGTAAGATCCCCCTGAGCCTTCTCTTCCCCACGGAGAACTCTCAGCTCTCTCAGCTTTTCCTCATGTGCTCCAGGTCCTTAACCATCTTCGTGACCCTTCACTGGACTCTCTCCAATATGTTCATGTCTCTCTTGTACTGGGGAGCCTGTAACTGGACATTGTACTCCCAGTGTGGCCTCACCAGCGCTGAGTAGCGAGAAGGATCATCCTCCTCAGCCTGCTGGCAACACTTCTCCTAGTGCAGCCTAGGATACCTTTAGTCTCCTCTGACACCGGGGCACATTGCTGTCTGATTTTCAACTTGGTGTCTACCAGGACCCTCAGGTCCTTTTCTGCCAAGCTTCTTTCCAGCCAGACAGTATGCAAGTTGACAGAGAAATGTTTATAACTTCTATGTTATCTTTGAGCATCTGCCTAAACCGTGCTTAAAACATCATTACACATAAAAATATGAAGCTATTAATAAAACTATTTTGACACAGTGTCCAAGTTGAACAAACAATGAAACTGTGCTCATTTGACCGTTAGAAGGAACACTTTTAAAGAAGAGATAAAATCTGAAAATACGTTTACAGGAAGCAGCATCTGCTGCTGCATTTCGTGAGATTTTTTTTCTCACGCTATGTGTGTGAGAAAAGCTTTAAGCTGTTACTGTGTTTCTCTTTTCATCTTCAGACTTTCTAATTTGATCTAATACTATTCTTCTACCCTTTCCATTACAGCAGTGACATTCTTTTGGCATCAGTAGTGGCTTCCTGATAATCTAGCAATTACTTTTAAGGAATTATGAAATAAATTGACCTGGAAGCAAACAGCTCTCTAATCTATTATTCTACTCCTTAAAAATTTCTGATGCCTTTAGTGGCATCTCCCTCCTTGAATCTAAGCAATGCTTTTTATTTCTTTCTTTTTTTTTACTGAGTTTGCAGATTTATTAATTGTCACTATCTGACTCTTTCAGGTAATTCTTCCAGCTGAGCTGCTGTATTTTAAGTGAGTAAAAGATTTCCCATTTAGAATATTTTTTACAAGTATTGCTCTTTGTACAGAAAAAGAAAACAAATAAAGATAAATTCTCTTGACTGTGAGCAAATTTACCAATTACAGCTCAGCAAAAATCTTTTCTTGTCCAAGCTACTCAGGATGAGAAATAGGAATCAAAAAGAATGAGAGAACTGGAAAAAAACTGACATTAAAAAAAAAAAAAGACATGCAAACAAAACCAGATTTTCCAATAATTCATTAAATATTTTAGCTTTGATTATTAACCAGGAATATGGGGCTTATACAATAACCTGGGAGAAAATGTCAAATGAAAAAGCAATGTTGCCAAACCTGTTCTTTATTGCTTTCCATAAAATCTGTTTGGATAATAAAAGGGTCTTTTTAAATGTCTCTGATGAAATTATGTTATGCACAATATAAAAAAAATGCATTTTTTCCTCCTTTTTGTATGTCTATCATTGTCTGTAATATCAGGTAACAAAATTGTTGCAAGAGCTAAAACCTGTTGGCCATGCTTGTGTTTATCTTTCTTTTTAAAGGGACTTTTGCTGTAGCATTTTGATTTCAAAGACAATTAAATTAAAAAAAAATTACCCAGTAAACCAGCATCTTTCTATTCCCATATTAAACTTTGGGAGAGAGTAAAAACATTGCTATATGATAGTTGATGCTTTGAATGAAGATGTCTGAGTGTAATGTTTGGCAGTGGCTTATTTGGAAACCACAGGCAGTCAACAATGCCCCATAGCCTGGTTTATCCACCTGTCAAACAGGATTATTATTTACTTCCTCAAAGGCTCAGTAAGGCTTAATGAATACATATAACAAGCCTTAGGACCTCCAGGTGGACATCCCTGTACAGAAGAGTAAAGTGTTACTATGAAGCAGGCTCTGGGAAACGCAAGCAAGCCCTGTGCCAGAACACTGGGAACTGCCAAACCAAACCAGAAGCTGAAGTCAACTGTCACCAGATCTTTTTATGCCTGGGTTTCATTGTCAGATATCTGATTCCCCAGCTTTACTGGGATTACCTCTTTTACAGGATTACCTTTCTCTTTCCAGCCCCACATCTCCTCGGTCCTTCAAGCGTCTCCCCTACACTGTATGTCAACTGTTGGGAGTTGATGATGTTTGCACTTTGGCTAAAACCCTTATGGTAGTGTTAGGGGGAAAATATTCTCCCATAGAAAGTTTCATCTAATTCCCACAAGAGAATTTCAATGCTATTTTGGCTAAATCCTGTCATTCCCAGATCTTGGTTTTTTCTATCCCCCTTGTGGGCAGCTCCTCCTCTCATTGTATGGAATAAAGCTTATTTGTCAAGGACCTATTGCAGATCCTGCCCTTTACAGGAGATTTAAGCTTGTGCTGCATTTGCAATAAAAAGAGCTGTGTAGAAGCATAAAGTATCATCTTTGAAGAAGGATGAGAAATTTCTGCAGTCAGTGATGGACATTAGAGGATTTCTGTGTAGGGATCTTGACAAAAATTTCCTCTTTACTTCCAGATATTACCACTCAAATAGATGCTCATTTCTAGTGAGTTAGCATTTCATTGTTGTGCAGTTGTTTAATGTTGTTCTCTTTTGACAAATGGTATCTTTTCAATTAAATAAATCAAGTTAAAAACAAATTGTGTGAGAAACTGGTTAGCTAATATTCATGTGAAAGCTTCAAACCTGTGTGTAGAAATAAAGGCAAAGTAATGGAAACCAACTCAGGCAATCTAAGTAAGTGAAGCAGGAATTCCTTTTTGAAGGTGCCTGTATATGATTACAGATAAGCTGTATGTTTATAGGTGTATTTATTCAAATTGATTCTGTTCTGGTATTCATTTGACATGAGAGCCAAATTGCTGAGAGAACAAAGGTCAAATTCTATCTTCAGATAGGCACGTTCGGTTCCTGCTTGTTTAATGACAGCTGAACTTTCAGGGCAGTGCTGCTTCCCAAGTGTTGCCAATGCAGCTGAAGTCTAGAAGTAATAGAGTCTCAAGGGAGGCTTTGTTCTTCTGAAAATTTCACATAAACTTCAGCTGGGGTCATTCAGAAACTAAAATCAATCCTGGCACAAATATCCAAGCTTATTGTCGTCTTTTTGGTTATTTGTTTTGAACAGTGGGCTATAGGGATATTGTCAATATTGTTGTACTGTGTGACAATACTGAATTTTTTTAACATAAGCAAGGTCTCAGCCCTTGAACTAGAAATAAATTCATTATAGGTTGGGCTATAAATAAAATTATGTCCCACCCTACACACCCCTCTTCGTTTTGGTGAACTTAGGAGTGAAATTGTGTCTGGCAGGACAGGAAAAGTTATGTTTGGGTGGGGGAAAATACCTTTACAATCTTGGAGAAACCATGGATAGCAGTGTCCAAAGTGTAGTTTAATAGACATGTCACACTGGTAGATTTGTTCCTGTATAAACTGCATGACTGGAAGAAACCTCTGAATATGAAGTTAGCAAATGCTCAGTAGGAGTATACTAAAGTCTTGAAGAATTATTCTCTGCACAGCCACCCTCATCAAACACTATTCAGCCCTGCACAGCTCCTGTGTAACAACCTTCCAGCAGGACTTTGTATTTTTTATCCCAAGGCTGTGAGCATGAAGCTTGAGTCTTCTTCACTGCCTGGTTCTGCCAAAATTGTAAGGGGCAAGAAAAGATTGTTTATTCTACAGCCTGACTAACCCTACTGCTGGCAACAGATGTCTATGGGTGAAATTGCCTTTTGGCATAAAGAGGTAAGAACATGAGGAAAGAGGGATAAGGGTGTGTTGAGACAGACAGATCTAGGCTTGAGCATTGTGGTTGGCATGTTGGGAAGCAATGGATATCTAGCAAAGGCTTCAGGGGCAAAAGACCAGAGGAGAAAGGGGGAAGACTCCAGAACAAAACAGAACCTCTTTGTCTTCTCAGAAATAGTTCTGAAACACACAGATGTCATCAAATTGTCATGGCTATAGTCATGAAAGTATTAGAAATAGCACAGATCTTTCCTGTCTGTGTGACAAGACAAACATTCCTTAGAGGTTCATGGGGGAAGCAGAAATTAATCACAAATAGGCTGACTTCCTGTGCCACAACTGTAAGCATGAGTCTAGGATATATGAGATCAAAAGTTCCACAACTTGTCAGCATTTCTGTTAACCTAAACCAGCTTCTTCAGATGTAGCCATTTATATTTGAGGGCAGCCTTGCATGAAGAATGGAGGTGGCATTTGACTCAAAACAAATTTAAAAGACCTCAAATGTTGGGCACCCCAAGTCAGCAATTGAATAACTCTTCACAGGAGAGTGGGCTACCATCCAGCTTGTTCCCATCGTCTGTGTCACCAGTCACTACATTCATGCAAAATGCTTTTACATCTGAATTCAGATCCAAATTGGTAAATGACATCGAAAAAATACTTAATAGTCTTAGAGTTGTTTTACTGTAGGCCTTGCTATGATTTCATGAGACTGTTTCTCAGTTTTCTAGGTTCATGCATTCTCCTGCTGAGAGACTGGAACTATAAAATTGATAGAACTTTTTTTTTTAGGGAAACATTTCCCTAAGCAATTTATAATTACAAAAGAAAATGCATGCCAAATGCTGACAATTTCATCATGAAGAGCAGCTGCTTCAAGTCCCCTTGCATTCCTCATTGGATGATGCTTCAAAAGCATTTCCTTAATCTTTAAAGGCTCTTTTCAAATCAAAGCCGCAATTCTTGGGAATTTGAAAGCATGCAGATCCTCATTTCTATCCAAGAGGAAGATCTTCTGCCACACTGTTCACTAGTTCATTTTCATGAGATTTTGCTACTAAAGGCAGTAGTACTAATGACAGGCAGACTGCCATGATTTTGCTGACTTCAATTATGTGAACATGGAAATAGTTTCCCATCAGGAAAAGTGTTTGAGGAGTTTATACATTTGCTCAAATAAGGACAAAATCTTTCTAATTCTTACACTGCTCTTGAATAGTTGAATAAAGAAACAAAAAAAGGCGGGGAAAAGGGGGTGGGGGAGTAGACATTCCTTGAGTCAATTGAAATACATTGTGTCAGTCTTTTCAAATAATTTTATTTTCACATGATCATTTAGTTTTTTTCTTGTATAATAGGAAAGCTACAACTAGAAACAGGATATAATTTTATACTGAACCTGAAATGTATTTTTCAGCAATTTCAAGCCTCCAACCAGCTGTAGCTTATAAAAATAAAATAAGAATGTGGCTTCTTAAAAGGTCACAACATTGCAAATTTAGCCTGAACTTCAAACACACCTCCACTAGAGAAAGGATTATTTGTGGGTTGTAAAGTTCAAGCATATTCCTCCTTCACTTTTGTGTATGCTAGTTGTTCCTAGTCTGACTAAAGCCGTGTAAAGGAATAACTGAGCTAGAATTTAATGAGCTCTTAAAGAAATGATACAGGAATATAATAATTGAGCTCAATTTATCACAATTTCACTGGGAAATAAAAATTAAAAATAATTTGTATTTTATATATTTTACTTTTCTTTAGTTCACTATTAGGCCCAGACTACTCATAGTAAGAATACTGCTTTACCTTTCCTGCGTTCATTTACAGCAAGGGTGAGAAAGGGTGCCAAAAAAACTCCTGGAAGAAGAAAGCAGGATTGCAATAAAACATGAAAACAAAATGATGAATAAAAGAATAAGAAGACACGGTACCCAATAAAATCTTACAAATCAGCTGATCACCAATACTACTTTGCATTTCTTTTAGGTTTGATGGCTTGCATTCTGAAAGGTTTTTAATCTTCAAACTTCCTATTCCATTCTCCACAAAGAAACAGAAGTATGGTACCAATCAAATACTTCACCACTTCAGTTCCTGAACAGCAGTCAGGCATTTAAGCCATTTTTGCTTACATAAAATATGGCTGTATTACCTTTATCAGGTGTTAATGAGTACCTAACTATTAGGAGCTAATTAATTCAAGTCACTTCTTCCTTCTACATATATAGATGATATGGCACTCATAGAGGATGGTAAAAGCAGGAAGACATCTGAAGCCTGAAAGCTAATAAGCAGCCCTTTTGGAGAACTTTGTAAGTTCAGCTAAATGTTCTCAAAGGCTGAATTTAAAAAGTACATTAGTAAGGAGAGATAGAGTCATTAGTCCAAAAATGCATTCCCCTTTTTCTTTCCCTTGACTTTTATAACATACAAAGCAATTGAAACCACAGTTGGGACAGTTAAGGTAGCTCTGTGAATAGCAGTAATTCAGCAGGCGGTGACAACACTAATTTGGAAAGGAACAGAATTGACCTCTTAACTTTTTTTTAAACTCAGGAATTTATTTTATTGTTTTTGGCAAATCTTCAAAGAGAATGTAAAAAAGCCTCTACAATACTTTGAGAAATATAAAATTAATTCTCTTATCACCCAGATGCAGCCTTTCTACCAGAGAAATGAATGCATTAGAAATACCCAGAGATTAGACTTTCTTTATGTTTCTAATCAGAAACACTTAGTTTAGGTAGCTTAGATCCATGGTTTTGGATTTGTGAAAAACAAACAGCTAATGGTTTCAGAAAGATCTTACATAAACAAAATCCAAATGAGGTTTCCTTTTGACTTGGAAATAAAAGAAGACCCAATCTGGAACATCAGATCTCTCAGCAAGCACAAATGGCCCATTTAAAACTATTTAAGGGCACATACAGCTACACTTAGGCGCATGCAGCACTTTTCCAGACATAACAGAAGTAAATCGGTGGAAAGCAGGAGTGCAGATTTTCTTGCAAGATTTCAATTGTGTGAACGTAAAGGCATAGCAGGTGTTTGTGACAAATTTATTTAACACTAAAAAATCTAGTATTATTTTGGAAAGTTAAATCTATCATTTTGAGTCTAGATCCTAGTCTTTGCTTATTTGATATCTTTATAGCATAAACCACTTTAAGTGCCTCTCAATAAATTCAGTGTCACTGTAGCAAGTCATAAGAAATGTATCATTACCACCATTTTACAAATTTGAAGACCAAGCACAAGGAAGCCAAGAGATCTTCTGTTGCACAAGGACAAAAAACATTATAACCAGTTGAAAGACTGCTCAAAAGATTGTACTATCTGCCTGCTTTGCTGTGAACCTAGACTCCAAGCTTCACTGTATGTCTACTTCCATGAACCCCTTCATTCACAGTTTAACACTGCTTATGCTACCAGTGCAGACAGGTACTAGCTAATTTCACAGTTGGAGGCAGTGGCCTTAGCAATAATTTTATACAGGGTTTTTTGTTGGATTTTGGTTGTTTTTGTTTTGCAGTTTTTTGTTTGTTTTGGTTTGTTGTTTTTTATGTAGTTTTTTGTTTGCTTTTATGTTTTTGGATGTTGGGGTCCAGTTGTTCTGGATAAGGATATGTATGCTAAATTAATAGAACATAAAATGAACAACAGTCTGGACTTCCAGTTTTAATATTTTTACTTACTTCATTTGCAGCTACAGTTGTAAGCTTTTGCTGTAATGTAATTTTGAAATTACAATTATTTCTTAAAAAATCAATGTTGCTGCCATGATAAATAATAAAATTAACTCAATAAATTAAGAAACG
The DNA here is from genome assembly GCF_004027225.2 of Strigops habroptila. Taxonomy (NCBI): domain Eukaryota; kingdom Metazoa; phylum Chordata; class Aves; order Psittaciformes; family Psittacidae; genus Strigops; species Strigops habroptila. The sequence goes on from NC_046358.1 coordinate 30,917,679, forward strand.
TACAAGACGTTTCCTCTGGTTACAGGCCACTTGCGAATATATCCTTCTCTCTGTGTTTGCCTCGACAAATACCACATTCGTGATAGAACAAGTGAATTTCAGTGAGATTTAGATCTAGAAGTGTGAGGGAGGGGCGTGTATTACCAAATGTTTTACAACAACATATGTTTGTGACTAGATGTTCCTCAAAATCATAAATAACAGAAGAAATTGATATCGCAAGTGCAGTTCGTCTAGCATCTCTCAATTATACAAGCTGTGGATATGTATCAAGTTTATGATATGGCATAAATCTTCATTAAACACTATAAAAGGTTTATACTTTTGTAACAATATGCAAATAGACAATTTACTTTGCTTACAGCCCTTTCAAAATAAACTCCCCGTAGGGTATCTAGGCAGCAGTAAACAAAAGTCTTTCAGGAGTTTGCTGCTGACCTTTTTATAACTGCTAGAATTCCAGAGAATGGAAATAGAGAATACAAAAATTACTGCAGTAGCTTCTCTACAGCAGCAGATAATGGCAGGTGGCGTTTTGGAGGACTGTGTATTTTCTTATACAGCGTGTTAGTTCATGATAAACATACTGGGTACGTGGATATACTTTTTCTTAACCGACAAGTTGGATAGGAGTTCTGAAAAAGTATCAGGAACTGAGGGGTGCAGGTCCAGCCTGCTGTCCCATTATACTGCTCAGGTGATGTAGGCTCAAGTTGAATTTGAATTTCATAGATACTTCCTTGTTTGGTGAATCAACTCACAAAAGTAACTCTTTGTCCTCACTGACCACAGGGAGCTTTTAGCAGCTAAACACCTGCTCTTTGAGATACACTACAGTGTATTACCTGTCTTTTTCTTTCTGACAGGGAATTGAAAACCAAACACAAGTTGCGCTCAAGGAGAGCCTTTCATATCACAAAAAGAATGTGTTCTAGGAGACAAAAAAAATGACAGCTTCAGAAAAACTATGATAATAGTCTGCACAAGTTTTGTATTTTATCAAATGTTTGTTAATAATTTTCACTTCCAGGTAAGCATCCAAACCCGAAGTCAATACTGCTCTTGATCTTGTTGTAGAAAAGTCAAGTACAAAGTGGGAAGAGTGCGTGGTTGTGAATTTAAAATTGGATCCTGAGAAAGTAGTTAACCTTAGTCACTCATTTGTGGACTGAGCACTATTTCCTTTACACAAGTTGCTCTGAAATAGAAACTGAAATGCTGAAGGGTAGGATAGTGTTTTGTGTTGCAAGCCTTGTGAAGAGTAACACCTTTGAGAACCTTTGAGTCAGATGCCTAAACACCAAAGGGATCCCAAATGGAATTTAAAACAGTTTCCTGATGTCAGCCTCACTTTCTCTTGGTCTAGTTAGTGTCTTGGGCAGCACTGCACATTTTTTTATTTCTTTCTGGGGCACCTCAGAAGTACCTGAGTTTCACTCATGTTGCTGTCATTATGTTTCTAATCCATTTCTAGTCAAGAATGACTTAACTGAACCAAATCTACACTGAAATCATCACTATTGTCAAGAAGTAAAACTGGACAATAGCACCTATATGAGGGTTCCCCAGTTTATTACTCCAAGATGATGATTACTCTGTCCCTCCTCCACCTAAACACCTAAATAAATGTGCAATACTATTGGCCTGCTTGGTTCCAGAGTCAGTAAACGAAGATTTCAAGGTAGAAGTGATACAGAAATGCAAAGGATTATAACTACTGTACCCTTGAACAAGTACATTCTCTTCTATTTGTTAATGTATTTATAATTTTTAATGCAGTTTTGCCTGCTTATCTTACTTACTTAATAGATATGTTTGCTAAAGTAAGGGGACAGCAGACTGAAAATAACTTTTAGATATTAAGTAAATTTCACGTATTTTGAAGCCATACATTTGAAAAATATCTAATTTTAACAAAGCAATGTAATGATTGGTAAGTTTGCTTTCTCCTCTGAATATGTCTGAATATTCAATTATACCTTTGTTATTAATATATTGTTGGTAATACATCATTCATACATCAGCATCAATTTTACTACTGTACATTGTTTTTTTCCTTAGCTGCACAAAGCTCCATTTTGCATTTCAGGTTCTATGTCTTAATTTTAAATCATTTATGGCCCTTTTTACTGTTGTCTGTGAGGCTGTTTTTGAGTGCACGTGTATATGTATGGCAACATGAAGAATTTGTTCAGTCCTTGTATTTTTCCATTATCTTTAGAAAATAACTTCTGGTCTCTATGCAATATAGACATTTTATTTTCTTTAAATGCAGTTGAAACAGACTTGTAAGCAACTCTGGAGCAAAGATTTACCATGGAATAAAGATGGTAATAACATTTTACATTTAGGTAAGACTTATCAAAGTGTTTCACAAGCTACATACTTGTAAGAGTAGCAATGAATTACAGTTCCCTCTGAGCTGCATACTCAAACAAGATGGCTGGCAAGCAGCAGAGACCAGTGTTCCAAACACCATATATTTAAATTTTTTTTTTTTTTTTTTTTTATTTCTTCTACTTTATACATTCTGGTATTGTTTTTACTTTTCATTAATTTTCAAACAAATTCACAAGAGGTGCCAGAGTAAAACTTTTCTGTTTTCTTCTGCCTTTAAAAACTTCTAATTTTTCCAACTGCAGTGATCAGAAATCTAAAGTTCTTCCCATTGAAGTAGTCATTTCCTTTAAAAAGATTTACAGACTAAAATAGGATTAACGCATAATAAGAAAGTAAAAAATCATAGGGAATTTCTGATTGTGTTGTAATGTGGAGAATTTGGAGAGAAGGGGTAATAGTCTGGGAGCACTGGAAGTTAACATATTTTTTATTCCCAAGTCCATATTTTTAGTCCACATGTTTCTGGTTGTCTCCTTCTGTGTTCTTTACTGGAGATCTACCTTCAGGAATACTTTGTATAATTGCATTATAATGATATTAAATATACAGTATGAAACTTCTTTTATATTAGATTCGTGAGTTTTTCATTTACCTAAAAAATTTTCCATTTCCTTTTAATTGAGTTGCTTTGATCAACAAAAAACCCCAAACCAACCACCACCACCACTAAAAAACTCCAAACAACAAACAACAATGTAACAAGCAATTCCCCTCCTCCCCTCCAAAAAAAAAACCTAACCAAAAAAACCAACAAAAACAACCAAACAAAAAGAAACAAAACCAACTCCCCCAAAAAAACCTTCAGAAGATCTGACTCTGGGAGTGAGATTTGAGGTAACAACTAATAGATCCAGTAAAGTCATGAGGTGATATGTGTGTCTCTGGATGCATTTGGGAGACTTGTTAGCCAGGCAAAGACCATATGAACTAGATAATTTGAAAAACATGTATTTATTTCTTTCAAAGGGGATAGATAAAGGAAGAAAACATCATAAATAAATAATAGGGTTTGATGAAGATGCTCATTCCCAACACCAATATTCACCTTTCGTTCCAGGACATTCAGCTTACTCTCTAAACTGAAAAGGTGGTAAGACCAACTGGGATGAAGGTGCAGTGAAGGAATTGGTCATATTTAATGGGATGTGGGTGAAATCTAGGTTCTAAAGTCTGAATTCTAATTAGATATACCTCACTTGACTTCAGCCTTAACCTAGCAACTTCTAACTTCCACAAGCATTTGGGATTCATCCCACCAAATGTCGCATTTTTGTCTTCATTACTTATCCAGTCTTGCTTTACAGTCAGTTGATAATTCTAGGTCACGTTTGTCTCATTATAAGCCTAGTGTTTAAAATAGATCAGATGAATCACACTTCAGAGAGGTCGATTTCTCTCCATTGATTATAAAAGGAGACTAAATGTCTAATGTTAGGGGAGATCTATCCCTCAGGTCCTTGCAGCAAAATGTAGTGCCATGCAGGCATCACTCAGCAGCTCTGGGCTAGCTACTTTGTCTACCAGGGTAGTTTCTAACAGGTTTGGAAAATAAGTAATCATGTTTGTGTAGTCTCCTGACTACAGTCTTTTACCTGCTTATACTCTCGCACTTGAAATGAAAATTTGGCATTGGCTTGGTCCCTGCCTGGAACTGCAGTGCTCTTATAGAAATAACCTCCAGTTTTCACTTGCAGGTTCTCCAGATACTGGAATATATGCTTTTCGGCCATAGCACCATTTCACTTTGAGACGATTTTCCAGTACTGCCGGCATACCCTTTTAGCATCAGGGCTTTTCAAACTGTCTTTATGTAGTCTGAAGATGTAGTTTGAAGATGTAGTTTGTAGTGAGAGTGTGGCGGTGGCAAGAATCCCTTGTTAGAGGTGCACAGCTTTGCCATCCTAATAACCCCAGCCTGCCTCTCTAGTGTAAGCCTTTTCCTCTCTGTTATTTACCTTTCTTGCCTGTCACCTACTAGTTTATTTTTTTAAGCAGTAATTTCATATTTATTTCTGGATCCTGGATAAAAAAATATTTAATATTGTCAGACTGAGTACCAGCTCCTCTGAAGGCATTCTCATTCAGTAATAAGTCCACACTGACAGCTGCCTTTGGAGATCCATCACTTTGTATTCCATTAAGCATGTTCTTTATTTTGATAAAGTATGAAGGTAATTTTTCAATATCTGAATGTCAGCTGGTTTAAGTCAAATGTTTTACAAAAATCTAAGCATATTCAGTCTGTAACAATATCTTTATGATCTAAACATGTAATCCCATAGAAGAATTAAATCAGGTTTGTCTGACAAGGTTTATTCTCCATAAAACCATTTTGACTGGCATTAATTGTATCCCTATCCTCTATTTCTTTATTAACTGGTTACTGTATTACTTCTGCTATTATTTTATCCAGATGGGTGTCAGACTAACCAGCCTACAAATGCCCTGTTAACCTACCTGCCTTTCTGCAGCCTGGCAAATCTATATAATTGTTCTATTATTTTGAAATATTCAAAAGATCTGAAAAATATTAAAAATTAGCATAACTGGGATTTTTTTTTTAAATCTGCGAAAAAAGTTTATGCTTAGCAGCTGTTAAGACATCTTCATTTTCTAATAGGTTGGAATACACTTTATCATCCTCTTAAGGTTAAATGCAACATCCTTTTTTTTTCCATGGAGCACAGACATATTTATCAAACACATCTGCCAGCTCTGCATCAAATTAACAATTTCACCATCTCCATTTAGTATGCCTACAACAGTGCAAGATTGCTTTTTTTTTCTGCTTTAGAAAAGAACTTGTCTTTATAGTTAATAATCAGCACCATTTTTAGTATTTTAAGGTTTTTTAATAAACTTTCTACACTTCATAACTTTTAAAGTATTTTGCCCCCTTTTTTTTCTACTTTCTTCTTTGTTATTCATTGCTTTTTTAATTTCTTATGAATGTCTTCACAGCATCTTTCAATCAAGTTTAAATGTACAAGAGACTGGTCCTTTTTGTCATTGTGTTCATTGTGCTTCTGTGGTCTGTGTTGTAATCAGTGTAGCCCCACAGAGACTGCTGCTTGTGAAGTATCTTTTAGCAAATATCGGAACACAGGTTGAAAGTGTCAAGACTTACTCTGTGGAAAACATGATGTCACTCAAATTTTTAACCCATCTACTAATTAAACGGATATCTTCTGTCAGTCCTGGCTGATCATGTTATAATCTTTCTTATTTAAAAGACAATGTGCAAAAACTGTCTTCCTGGCAGAATACTGTATTTAATTCAAACTTGGTTTTATAATATATCTTTCCCTATAAACTGAAATCTGAGAATCTTTGATATTCCAAATGCTTATGAGTAAGTTATAGGCAAACTTCACCCTGCTGAAGCCTTTTTTTTTTTTTTTTTTTTTATTTTAATCAATCATTATGTGTGTGTGTTATGGCAGGGAACCTGGGAAAACTGATACTGAATTGATCTTCCTTATCTGCACTGAAGAGTTCAAATTCTGTAAACTCTGGGGTAATTTCAAGAAAGAGTTAAAGTCAGTTTAAAATGAAACACCAACTGGATTCAAACTGAAAAATTCAATGGCAGTTTTACAGTGAAACAACTGTAAAAAAGAAACACCACAGGCCTTTAAAAGCCTCCCAGTAAATGCATCTCAGATCAGTTCATATTAAAACATTTGTTTTCCTTACCTGAAATCTCTGATTCTATTTGAAGTTAAGACATGTTCCAACATAAACCTTCCTATTTATTTTTTTATTTATTCATGGTTTTTAATACTGGGAAGGCTATAAATTGTTTCTGAGCTATGACATTTTCAGTTTTATACTCCTGGTGCAGACCATCAATGACAATATCTCATACTCTGAAATATTAGTCTGCTTTTTTTATATTATGAAGCTTCTCACCTGTGTCTGTTAGTAGTCAATATAACTAACTACATATTACCTATGCACATATATATGCATACATTATGTGTATAGAGTAAAAATGCTGCAGACAGATTAAGAAAAATCCTCAGGTCCTGACATATAACCAGCAAAATCAGACTTTTACAGTTCAGCTGCACTCTCCTGGATCTTTCTGCTCTTCCCTGACTAAGACCTATACTCCCATGTCACAGGGCAATTTATTTTCTGAAGCAGTTTAGGGACTCCTTGAACACAATGACAAAATAATTTAGATTTAAAATCCTCATTTTTTATAATTACAATAATTTCCGTGAACAGAGACACTTTCTTCCAGACAGATAGATTCCAAAGCACTTTACAGTTTATGTCTAACAGGAACACCCAGCCATTTGTGAGTAAATGATTCAGCTCTTGCTAACCATTTAAATTATATAGTAATTGCAGAGATGGAAAATAATTTATCACATTTGTGAAAATAGGTGTTCAAGTAAATAAGGAGGAGTTTAGTTCAAACAGAAGCACTTTTACACTGGAAACTTATAAAAATTTCTGCAAAAATTTCAAATGCCCAAGAAGTCACCAAGGATAAAAATGTGTCTTGTCAGACCAGACTTCTCCACCGTAAATACGAACCTTCCCCTTGGAACTTCCATCATCTCTCAAAACAAACCTGACCATCTTTAGAAGTTTATCATTCCTTGTCTAAGCAGGTGTAATTTTTTTTTGGCCCATGAGCTCTGTCAGGGGTGTGTTCCTAAAAAGTGCAGGAAAGCATGTTTGACAGAGTTGCATGTGTTCCTGCTGTTGTCATGTACCAAGGGATTGTCACAAATGATTATTTTTACCAAGGCAAAGTCTTGTAGGCTCCTGCAGAAGGTAGATTCTGGTCACTTGCATTATATTTCTATTATGCAACATCCAGAAGAGGAACTTGTCCCCAGCGTGGTCTCCAAAATGCATGCTAGTTTATAGAAGCAAATCCATTCATTTATTAATAGAATCATAGAATGGCTAGGGTTGGAAAGGATCTTAAGATCATCTAGTTCCAGCCCCTCTGCCATGGGCAGGGACACCTCGCACTAAACTATGTGGCCCAAGGCTCTGTCCAACCTGGCCTTGAACACCTCCAGGGATGGAGCATTTACCATTTCTTTGGGCAACCTGTTCCAGTGCCTCACCAGCCTCACCATAAAGAACTTCTTCCTTATATCTAATCTAAACTTCCTCTGTTTAAGTTTGAACCCATTGCCCCTTGTTCTACCACTACAGTCCCTAACGAAGACTCCCTCCCCAGCATCCTTATAGACCCACTTCAGATACTGGAAGGCTGCTATGAGGTCTCCACGCAGCCTTCTCTTCTCCAGGCTGAACAGCCCCAGCTTTCTCAGCCTGTCTTCATACGGGAGGTGCTCCAGCCCTCTTATCATCCTTGTGGCCCTCCTCTGGACTCGCTCCAGCAGCTCCATGTCCTTTTTATGTTGAGGACACCAGAACTGTATGCAGTACTCCAAGTGAAGTCTGACGAGAGCAGAGTAGAGGGGCAGGATCACCTCCTTTGACCTGCTGGTCACGCTTCTTTTGATGCAGCCCAGGATACGGTTGGTTTTCTGGGCTGCAAGCGCACACTGCCGGCTCATGTTAAGCTTCTCGTCAACCAACACCCCCAAGTCTTTCTCCGCAGGGCTGCTCTGAATCTCTTCTCTGCCCAACCTGTAGCAGTGCCTGGGATTGTCCTGACCCAGGTGTAGGACCTTGCACTTTGCTTAGATAACTGCAAAACCATATAATTTTTTCTGTTCAGTGCTACATCATTGATAGCTGTTAGTAATTCTATTCGTTTCCTTCAATAGAGGTTTTATTCAATGTATATTATCAAACAGAAAGCATCACTAGTCTTAGAAAAGAGAAATTAAGATGTATAAAACCCCTGCTTCACAGCTGCAGAAGGTATTAAACACAAAGGAATGTTAGCAAAGTCTTTTCATGGGAAATTTAGTCTTGTCAACTTGATGAAGATATCTCAAAACCAATAACATTCAGACCTTTTCAAGCTCAGGGAAGCCAGCACTGAATGACTGTGAGGGAAAATAAAATAAAAGCAATTTTTAGAGTAAGTCAGTTTGAAACAGGAGACCAGTTATAGAACAATGTTCATGAGCAGTGGGCAAATGACTGCTCAAGATTTATAAAGTAACTCCCCTGACTAGGAGCTGTACAGCTGTCATTTACTAACTAAAATATCTTTAGTGAGTGGGCAAATGCAGCATATTTCTGCTTTGGAAATGGCTAATCTGACCAAGACTTAGTACCTGTAGCTGTGAGCTTCCTCTTGCTAATGGAGACAAAAAGGACTTTAATATCCTAGTACTGTTTCTTCCAAAACAACATTTAAACATTGAGGAAAAGTATAACATTTGTGTTTTCAGTTTCATTAGTAAAAGCAGACTTGGTTTTTATGTCTAAGATTCTTGTACATTTATCACACATCTAAATTTTTTAAACATGGGAGGACAGCTTCTTTGATTCTCATGAACACGAGTATCCCAACACAGAGACATGCATGTATGCATACCTGGAAGGACTAGTGGCAGATATGAACACAGACAAAGGGGATAGCAGAAATCAGCTTTTAGAAAAGGAATGACAGTACACACTATTTTCCACTGGAAATACTCTGTGGGTCAGATTAAAAGTCCTGAAAGAGCAAGGATAATAGTATTGATTTGGAAGGAATGTCTGGTTAATTTTTCACAAGACGTAGATTCCTCAAAAATCAATAACTTTCTGCTGTATCTTTATTCCTCTGAATAAACTGTGTCTGTCTAAGAAACTTGATTCCTAAGCTCAGTGAGATTCATAAAACATTCACGGACATAGACAGCACAAAAGAAATACAAGCTTTCCTAAGCAGCAGTGAGCATTTAACCCCAGGGTAGGACAAAGTGAATTATTCTTCCTTTATATAGTGTTGTCCTTGCAAAGATGTGATTTCTTTTCTTTCTTCAGTGTTATAATTTTCTTTATTTTTGCTGGCAATACACAGGCATCTACTCAAAAATTCTTTTAAAAGTTTCCCTTTGCCCCATGAATATTATGCTTACCTTATCACATTTTACATTTTTAAGGCATATGAAAGACAATTACTCTTAGAAATGATACTTAGAAATGATACAAGAAGGGATGCACATGACAGTCCTGCTACAGTAGGCTAGCAAATGCTCTTTGAAGGAGAGGTAACACAGCCAGAAGGACAACGAAAGGAAGAAACTGTGAGAGATCAACATAAAATTAAGGAATTTTACCTAGAGGAGACTGGAGCAAACTCTACCTTGAATAACACTCTGCGAAACCTAGCTGTGCTATGTTAACTACCAAATTAATCTTTCTGCATCTGATCTATTCAGCTTCATTGATTACAAAGCACCTAAGGAAATAAATATCTTGAGATAAGCACCTGCATTTGCATGTCTAGAACTAAACTGTGTAAATACCTTTCCTCTGGGTTTTTTGAGAGATGCTGACTTTAACTACACAGCCATATTACACAACTCCCGATCTCAGTTACAGTTTTCCAAGTGTATTAAACTTATCTTTGCATCATACAGTTTACTCTGTGCTAAGCTGGCAGATTTTATGTTGTGCCAGGTGAACATAAAAGTAATCAAGACTTATATCTGGAGCAGAACTTCTTCAGCTCACACGAAAGCCCATAGCCAAGAGTTGCACCCTACTTAGGAGCCTTCCTTAATCACATGAAAGTCGGTGTCCTGGGTTCAGCTATAGCAGTCATTTTTCTCCTTCTTAGTAGCTGGTGCAGTGCTGTGTTTTTTAACTTTCAGCCTGGGAACAACGCTGATAACACTGATGTTTTTAGTTGTTGCTAAGTAATGTTTATTCCAACCAAGGACTTTCTCAGTCTCATGCTTTGCCAGGGAGGAAGGGAAGCCGGGAGGAAGCAGAGACAGGACACCTGACCCAAACTGGCCAAAGGGGTATTCCATACCACAGCACGTCATGCCCAGTATATAAACCGGGGGGAGTTACCCGGAAGGCCCAGATCACTGCTTGGGTCGGGCTGGGTATCGGTCGGCGGGTGGTGAGCAATTGTATCCTCTCCCCTTGTTATTTCACTAATCGTTATTATCATTGGTGGTAGCAGTAGTGGTTTTGTATTATACCTTAGTTGCGGGACTGCTCTTATCTCAACCTGAGGGAGTTACATTCTTCCCATTCTCCTCCCCATCCCTCCGGGAGCGGTGGGAGGAAGAAGCGGGGGGGGGGGGGGGGGGAAGTGAGCGAGCGGCTGTGTGGTTCTGAGTTACCGGCTGGGCTCAAACCACGACAGTTCTTTTTGGCGCCCAACGTGGGGCTCGAAAGGTTGAGATAACGACAGATCTGACCAGAGTGTGTTTAATCATATTTGTGATAAGCATTCATTGTTACTACTCGTCACAATGGTGATTATTTGGCTCTCAGACGTGTTGCGCTTGATCTCAGAGTTTCAGCGTGTTGTACCTTACTTACAGCCACTATTTGCTGTTTTAGCGTTTATCGGCTGGGGGGCCTGGGCTAAGGTTCTTGTTTCACTGTACTTCATGGTAATGACTTGTAATACAATAGACTCATTGATCATGAAACTGGTCTGGTTTGTGCTTCCAGCGTGGCCATCACCACTATACATTGGGAGGTATATAATGAAATATTTTAGCAATTGCATATCTTTTTTTTTCTCCTCGGGGGGGTAAACTTACGAAGGAAGCATTCTCTTTCACCCCCCGTTCCCCCACCAGCCTATTTGCAACAGCAGTTGAGAGTTCTGAAGGTTTTAGATGGCCTTTGAGTACCCTTGAAACCTGCCTGCTGATTGTGCTGGGGATCAGCATGTTGGCAAACATATGGACTGTGTTTTACCCACGGCCATCCCGTCGTAGGAACATCCTATTTCGTTTAATGTCAAAAATTCAGCAGTATCAGGTTCGAATCTGGTCTAGGGTTAGACGACGATATAGGAGGACCACCAGGAGATTTTCCCTGAGGCTGGACAGTTATGAGTGGCAGGGTGTGTGGGATAGTATGGGCAAGTACCTAGGCCAGTGGGCCCCTCCAGTGCTTTGGAACTTCACCACTGAACAAGTGCAACATCCGGAAAAACTAGTAAAACACTTAAACGAGGTGTGCTGTCGTCCTGGTTATACCAGAGAGGGACAAATTTTGGCAACGTGCTGGGGCTTGGCCTATGCCTACAGAGCCCTGCTCAACACTATCCAGCACCTTCAAAGGGAAAAAAATGTCTCTGGATCTGATGGCAAAGCAACAGACAACGCAGCTATGCCAACTACAAGCACAGCAGCTACTCAGACCCTGACCACAACAGTCAACACAGCTACTCCAAGTACAGCAGCTACATCAACCCCAGTGACAAGCACAACAGCTACTCAAACCCTGACCACACCAGACAACGCAATCACTCCAACTTCAAATACAGCAGTTACACCAACCCCAGTGACAAGCACAACAGCTACTCAAGCCCCGACAGCAACAGACAATGTGGCTACTCCAAGCACCGCAGCTACACCAACCCCAGTGCCAAGCACAGTAGCTACTCAAACCCCGACAGCAACAGACAATATGGCTACTCCAAGCACCGCAGCTACACCAACCCCAGTGACAAGCACAGTAGCTACTCAAACCCCGACAGCAACAGACAATGCAGCTGTTGGTGTTACTCAACTCCCAAGCACAACAGCTGCACCAACCCCAGCAATAGACATTGCAACCACTCCAATCCTAGTGGCAGACACTGCAGCCACTCCAACCACAGTGACAAACACTGCAGCTAAACCAAATGGCCAGTTTGTGACAATGTCTGTTGCCCCTGTAAGCAAAAGCAGACGAAAGGCACAAAGAGCAACCAGCGAAGCGAAGAAAGATGAAGACCCAATGCCATTACTACATGCAACAGCATCTGAACAAGAGTTACTACTACGTGGGTCAGAGGAAGAGGAAGAAGAAGAAGAGGTCACTTCTCGACCCCGGACCTCAACCGAACTACGGAATATGCGAAAAGATTTCACCCGTCTTCCAGGGGAGCACATTGTCACCTGGTTGCTCCTATGCTGGGACAATGGGGCCGACGGTCACGAACTAGAAGGTAGGGAAGCCAAGCAGCTGGGATCACTTGCTAAGGAAGGAGGAATTGACAAAGCAATTGCAAGAGAGAAGCGAGCCCTCAGTCTTTGGAGGCGGCTCCTGGCAGCTGTGAAGGAAAGGTTTCCCTACAAAGACGATATTACGAATCGCTCAGCCAACTGGACCACGATAGAGAAAGGCATCCAGTCCCTGAGGGAATCAGCCATTATAGAGATGATCTATCGTAGGCCGGATTCCAGGAACACATCCATAGATCCAGATGAAGTCGAATGTACACGACCCATGCGGAGGAAACTTACACGGAGTGCGCCATCATCATATGCCCACACATTGGCATCAATGACCTGGAATGATGGAATATCACCAACAGTGGATTGCCTGATTCGTCAACTCCGAGAGTTCGAAGACAATCTGACCCCTTCCATCATTTCAGCTGTGGAAAAACTGTCCCAGGAGTTCAAACAATTGAGAGACGATTTATCCGATCTATCCAGCTCCCCACGCGTACCAACCCATGTCACAGCTATTAACAGAAGGCGCCCTGCTGCTCGAGAAAGAAAATATAGGAGGTACACGCCACGGGCCACCCTATGGTTTTACCTGCGGGATCACGGAGAAGACATGAGAAAGTGGGATGGAAAACCTACTTCAGCTCTGGAGCAACGGGTGCGTGAACTGAAGAGGAGAACAATGGTCAAGGATGATCCTCCCAGGAAAGCTGCTGCTCCAGTCTCTGGCGAGCAGTTTCCCAGATGGAGTGAAAGAGCTGATTTTACTCCAGCTCCTGTGATAAGGAATACTAATCCCTTTCTACAAGACAGAAGCGGAGAATTTTGTGATCACTATTAGAGGGGCCCTGCCTCCAGCCAGGTGGAGGAGAGGGATAATCGGGTTTACTGGACTGTGTGGATCAGATGGCCTGGCACATCAGTCCCACAGAAGTATAAGGCTCTAGTAGATACCGGTGCACAGTGTACTCTGATGCCATCAAGGTATCAAGGGGTGAAACACATTTCTATTTCTGGAGTGATAGGAGGATCCCAAGCGTTAACTATGCTGGAAGCTGAAATCAGCCTGACTGGGAGGAAGTGGCAAAAGCACCCCATTGTAACTGGTCCAGGGGCTCCATGCATCCTTGGCATAGACTATCTCAGGAGAGGGTATTTCAAAGACCCAAAAGGGTATAGATGGGCTTTCGGTATCGCTGCCTTGGAGACAGAGGAAATTAAGCAGCTGTCCACCTTACCCGGTCTCTCAGAGGATCCTTCTGTTGTGGGGTTGCTGAAGGTCAAAGAACAACAAGTGCCAATTGCGACCACAACAGTGCACCGGCGGCAATATCGCACCAACCGAGACTCCTTGATTCCCATCCATAAGCTGATCCGCAGACTGGAGAGCCAAGGAGTGATCAGCAGGACCCGCTCACCCTTTAATAGCCCCATACGGCCAGTGCAAAAGTCTAATGGAGAGTGGAGATTAATAGTAGACTATCATGGCCTGAACGAAGTCACACCACCATTGAGTGCTGCCGTACCGGACATGTTAGAACTTCAGTATGAACTGGAGTCAAAGGCAGCCAAGTGGTATGCCACAATTGACATTGCCAATGCATTTTTCTCAATCCCTTTGGCAGCAGAATGCAGGCCACAGTTTGCTTTCACTTGGAGGGGCGTCCAGTACACTTGGAACCGACTGCCCCACGGGTGGAAACACAGCCCCACCATCTGCCATGGATTGATCCAGACTGCACTGGAACAGGGGCAAGCTCCAGAACACCTGCAATACATTGATGACATCATCGTGTGGGGTGATACAGCAGAAGAAGTTTTTGAGAAAGGGAGGAAGATAATCCAAATCCTGCTGAAGGCCGGTTTTGCCATAAAACGGAATAAGGTCAAGGGACCTGCACAGGAGATTCAATTTTTGGGAATAAAATGGCAAGATGGACGTCGCCAGATCCCCACAGACGTGATCAACAAGATAACAGCAATGTCTCCACCAACTAACAAGAAAGAAACACAAGCTTTCTTAGGTGTTGTGGGGTTCTGGAGAATGCACATCCCAAATTACAGTCTGATTGTAAGCCCTCTCTACCACGTGACCCGGAAGAAGAATGATTTCAAATGGGGCCCTGAGCAACAACAAGCCTCTGAACAAATTAAACGAGAAATAGTTCATGCAGTAGCCCTTGGACCAGTCCGGGCCGGGCCAGATGTGAAAAATGTGCTCTATACCGCAGCTGGGGAGAATGGTCCTACCTGGAGCCTCTGGCAGAAAGCTCCAGGGGAGACTCGAGGTCGACCCCTTGGCTTTTGGAGTCGGGGATATAAAGGATCCGAGGCCAGCTACACTCCCACTGAAAAAGAGATACTGGCAGCCTATGAAGGGGTTCGAGCTGCCTCAGAAGTGATCGGAACTGAAGCGCAGCTCCTCCTGGCACCCCGGTTGCCTGTGCTGGGCTGGATGTTCAAAGGCAGGGTCTCCTCTACACATCATGCAACTGATGCTACATGGAGTAAGTGGGCCGCACTAATTACACAACGAGCTCGAATAGGAAATCCCAGTCGTCCAGGAATTCTAGAAGTCATCGTGGACTGGCCAGAGGGCAAAGATTTTGGGATGTCACCAGAAGAGGAGGTGACGCATGCTGAAGAGGCCCCAGCATATAATGAACTGTCAGAGAGTGAAAAGCAATATGCCTTGTTTACTGATGGGTCCTGCTGTATTGTGGGAAAGCATCGGAGATGGAAGGCAGCTGTGTGGAGTCCCCTGCAACAAGTTGCAGAAACTGCTGAAGGAGAGGGTGAATCGAGTCAGTTTGCAGAGGTGAAAGCCATTCAGCTGGCCTTGGACATTGCTGAACGAGAAAAATGGCCAGTGCTTTATCTCTACACTGACTCATGGATGGTGGCAAACGCCCTGTGGGGGTGGTTGCAGCAATGGAAGCAGAGCAACTGGCAACGCAGAAGTAAACCCATCTGGGCTGCTGCATTGTGGCAAGATATCGCTGCTCGGGTGCAGAACCTGGTGGTGAAGGTACGCCACGTAGATGCTCATGTACCCAAGAGTCGGGCCACTGAGGAACACCAGAACAACCAGCAAGTGGATAAAGCTGCTAAGATTAAAGTGGCTCAGATGGACTTGGATTGGCAACATAAGGGTGAATTATTTTTAGCCTGGTGGGCCCATGACACCTCAGGCCATCAAGGCAGAGATGCAACATATAGATGGGCTCGTGATCGAGGGGTGGACTTAACGATGGACACTATTGCCCAGGTTATTCACGAATGTGAAACATGTGCTGCAATTAAGCAAGCCAAGCGGTTAAAGCCTCTCTGGTATGGAGGACGATGGCTGAAGTACAAGTATGGGGAGGCCTGGCAGATTGACTATATCACACTCCCACCAACCCGTCAAGGCAAGCGCTATGTGCTTACCATGGTGGAAGCAACCACCGGCTGGCTGGAAACATACGCTGTGTCCCATGCCACTGCCCGGAACACTATCCTGGGCCTTGAGAAACAAGTCTTGTGGCGACACGGCACCCCAGAGAGAATTGAGTCAGACAATGGGACTCATTTCCGGAACAACCTCATAGACACTTGGGCCAAAGAGCATGGCATTGAGTGGGTATACCACATCCCCTACCATGCACCAGCCTCTTGGAAAATCGAACGGTACAATGGGCTGTTAAAAACTACACTGAGAGCAATGGGTGGTGGGACTTTCAAACACTGGGATACACATTTACCAAAAGCCACCTGGTTGGTTAACAGTAGGGGATCTGCCAACAGGGCTGGCCCAGCCCAATCAGAACTTTTACGTACCGTAGAGGGGGATAAAGTTCCTGTGGTGCACATAAAGAATTTGTTGGGGAAGACAGTCTGGGTTATTCCTGCTTCAGGTAAAGGCAAACCCACTCGTGGGGTTGCTTTTGCTCAGGGACCTGGATATACTTGGTGGGTAATGCGGGAAGATGGGGAAGTCCGATGTGTACCTCAAGGGGATTTGATTTTGGGGGAAAACAGCCAATGAACTCAATTGTACGCTGTTGCCTGCTCTATAACACTTTTACAGCCCACCAGCTAGATATCTTCAGGTCACCAGCCATTGACCCTGACTTCCCTCCGATCATCACCTCAACAAAGAATGAATTTTGAGGAAACCAGATGAGCTCAGCAGTGACCAGACGAGTTTGGCGGTATCATCAGCAAGCCACAACCCAACACTACATACCGTCCCTCCTGCCCTGAAAGACTATTACAAGAGATGGAGCCTGACATCATGGACTGGATGAGTTCAGCAATTTTACAGGGATTGGTCCATGGACTAGGGAATGATATCTTTCTCTGTGTGTGGGTGTGGGTGTATATATATGGGACAGGGGTGATGGTGTGCTGAGAGATGTGGGATCTGAGCATGACGTGAATGGTATGGAATAAGGGGTGGATACTGTCCTGGGTTCAGCTAGAGCAGTCATTTTTCTCCTTCTTAGTAGCTGGTGCAATGCTGTGTTTTTTAACTTTCAGCCTGGGAACAACGCTGATAACACTGATGTTTTTAGTCGTTGCTAAGTAATGTTTATTCTAACCAAGGACTTTCTCAGTCTCATGCTTTGCCAGGGAGGAGGGGAAGCCGGGAGGAAGCAGAGACAGGACACCTGACCCAAACTGGCCAAAGGGGTATTCCATACCACAGCACGTCATGCCCAGTATATAAACCGGGGGGAGTTACCCGGAAGGCCCAGATCACTGCTCGGGTCGGGCTGGGTATCGGTCGGCGGGTGGTGAGCAATTGTATCCTCTCCCCTTGTTATTTCACTAATCGTTATTATCATTGGTGGTAGCAGTAGTGGTTTTGTATTATACCTTAGTTGCGGGACTGCTCTTATCTCAACCCGAGGGAGTTACATTCTTCCCATTCTCCTCCCCATCCCTCCGGGAGCGGTGGGAGGAAGAAGCGGGGGGGGGGGGAAGTGAGCGAGCGGCTGTGTGGTTCTGAGTTACCGGCTGGGCTCAAACCACGACAGTCGGTCAGGCACTAGTCACTGCTGTTCCTCTTCTTAAAGGCAGTGAATTAAATGAGTTGTGAACAACACTCCCCTCTCCTCCTTAATCTGTCTGTCCTTTCCACCTCAGAATCAGTCTATTACAAGCAATGAGTGAAAATACTGACAGACAAGGCAATTTCACACCAACTGAACTAATTTTCTGCAACAATTTTGGTGTCGTGTCCCCCCCCAAATTTGTATTTTAAATGTTTTGCAGATATTCATATGTATTTGGTTCCTTTTGTTAAAAAAAGACTATTTAGAAAGTCTGTAACAAATTTGCTATGGCAATAGGGAGGGAAGGAGAAGTAGTTAATTAGCACTAGAATAACAACCCCTCCTCCAGACACTGAACAATGAAGCCAGGACTGGGATGCAAACCTGCAGTAGTGGTTATCACCTTGAGTACTGTTACTTAATCATTATGTCTGCACAGGCACAAACACATACTTACAGGGAGATGCCAAGCGTGTTACAACATGCTTTGAAGCTTGAGCATGGACTCAAGACTCCATGTAGCTACAGCACTCTTGGAGAATCATGGAATCATAGAATCACAGAATGGTTCGAGTTGGAAGGGACCTTAAAGATTACCTAGTTCCAATCCCCCTTGCCATGGACAGGGACACCTTCCACTAGACCAGGCTGCTCAAAGCCCCATCCAGCCTGGCCTTGAGCATTTTCAGGGTTGGGGCATCCACCACTTCTCTGGGAACCCTGTTCCAGTGTCTCATCACCCTCACAGAGAAGAATTTTTTCCTAATATCTAGTCTGAATGCTGAAGCAAATGTAAACTTAAGCGCAATTTCTTTCCCCATTGAATCAATCTCAGAAAGGGTATAAAAACCTGGATAAATCCTCAAATTTTCCTATCCTGAAGTTATTTTTGATGAAACACTGCAGCAGTGAAGACATATAACCTTCGCAGCAGAGATGGCTGTGGTTACAGAAATTTCCTTTGTTTTAGGTAACTAGACACACTCTTGGTCAGAATATATAAACAAAAAAACCAAAGCAAACCAAAAACAAATGAAAAAAACCCTCTAAATTCTAAACTATACAGTTTTATTTTCTCTTATTAATTCAGTGTTGTGCCATCTGAGGTTTTGTGGGGGGGTTTGGAGGGTTTGGTGGTTTTTTTTTTCTTTTCAGAAAACTTCTAGCAACATGGAAGAAAAAAGAAAAAAAAATGTTAATTTAAATTTCACTTATTTTTCCGGATTCTGATCTTTGAAATTTTATGTCATAAATTTTAATGACCTTTTAAAAAATTGTCTGTGAATGTGGGACTGAGAAATATAACCATATTGCTTATCACCTCCAATAATTACAGTTATCCTGCTTAGGTAGTGTCTCAAGGACAAACTATAATAGGTTAGGAGCAGGAGTGTGCGTAAGCACTGAAGTATGTCTGTGTACGGCTGGAGTGCATTTGTAACAGAAAAGATTCTGTAAGACTGCAAAGGTTGCTTGAAATCTTACAGAAATATATTTTCTTATGAGCTATCTGTAATCACCTAAAACTGATCTCATTCCAGTTACACTGGGAGAAAGCCTTTCTCACAGTTGAGAAAGCAGGCAGCGACAGCATACTGTTTCAACTTACATCCATGCACAGGACAGTAAACCGACTTTGCATCCTACTGCCATCACTAGACAAAAGCCTTCCCACAGAGAAACCATTCTGATATATTTTTATTTCATCATGCAGGACCTAAATTCCATGACAGTTTCTAATTCTAATGCTTCAGACCAATGTTACCCACTTATTGTGGGGGAAAAAACTTTGCATTCTTACTTCTTAATGGGAGAATGATGGAAACAACTTGATACTCAAAGGTACCAAATTCCATGTGGAATGATATGAGGTCCTAGTGATCTAATTTATCGCAGATAAAAGAACTCTGACCTCCATAGTTCTGCACTAAGGTAAGGATTAATTTGATTTTATGAGTAAAATTGCCGCAAGTCTTACTTTAAATTTCAATATGGAATGAAGCCAAGGCCAGTCAAAACCCGCAAAGTTTCCCTTGGTTTAATGTCAAATCCTTAAGCTTCCTGTGGTTTTCATGAGAGGACACACATCAGCCTGGGATTAGCAAAAAGAAGATCCAAATTTTTACCCTTTGATACCTTCTGCTTCATTTTATGCTTAGAGAAAAATTCATGTTGTCCTAAGGTTACATTATGAACATTTTTCAGCAATCTACTGAGAATAATCATAGTGTGTATAAAAAAATAAAAATAAATAATACTATGGTATTTTTAATACTGTGTGTATTTTTTCTATGTTTTTTCCAAGTATCATTTGAAATTTCTTGTATGAAAGATTGTGTCTTTGAATTTCAAATAAGAGCGTAAAATGCATTTTCAAACTCTGATTTGTTCATAACCATTGTCTTTGAACAAAGACAAAGCTAGTTTTTAAACCACGTTCTATAATAACAGAAGGAAGGATAATAACATAAGCAAAATGCCAACGGCTGGAAGATTAAGGCTTTCTCTTGACTTCATGCAAAACATTTCACAGCTGGTATTTCAGCAGAAGCATGCTCAGTGCAAAACCTTGTTGCCAAGGAAAATGTTTCATTTTTACAGCTTTTTCTCTTTATCAGTGTTTGGTTTACAGTACAGGAGGGTTTATGGAGAATATTTCGGTTTTAAGAGTATAAAAAAGAAACTGATCCCTTCACAGACTTGCTCAATCTTTTTCTTCCTTTAAGTAAGTTGCTTTCATTTTCTTTTCTAAAAGAAAGAGCACATTGGATGAAAAGTCAAAGGACATGGAAAAGTTCAACTTTTGTTGCTGATGGCCAAATTAATCAAATATCAGCACAAGCTCGACTTGGAAATCAGCAGTCTTCCTTTCTCCAGTTCTGTTCTTCCTGCCATGTCTTCCCGTGATCATCTCTATTCCAAATCCACTACAGTGCTGTTGCTCTCTTCTTACATCCCATGTGCCTGTCAAAAGGAAACAAGATTTATTATTTCAATCTTTTCCACGTTGAGACTTGGTGATGGTACTTGAAAAAAAACATAGAAAAAGTACATACAGTGATGCTTCAGAGTGGTGGCTGAGGTGGATATGAGAAAGCTTCCACGCAAATTAATCTTTAGCCAGTCTTCCACATTAGTGGTTATGGCAACAAGAGCTCTAGCTTTCAGAGTACCAACTGTTGGCCCTGTTGGTGTTAGAACTCGATTACTTTCTATATGGTCAATATTTCAGCCTGAGTTTATGGCCAAATAGTACATATACCAAAACTGTATTTCCCTACACATGGAGACGATCTCTCAAGATTTCTGAAGCTTTTTGGTATGAAAATCAAAATAGTGCTCTTCTACAGAATACATCATATAGGTTATGTTATTCCTTGCAAGAAATGTGAACAATTAAGGTGTCTGCAAGTATTTGCAGACTGTTGTTGTCTAGTGATGACTCTTCTGCAAGCTAACTGGCACAGAAACTCCAGACAGGAGATTACAGTAGTGGGAACTTGCTACAGCTCTCCCTGTTTCCCTTTGTGCTCCACCAAGAATGATTTTCTAGCTGAGTTAAGTCACAGTGCTGTACTTGGGAGAGGGACATTCGGTCCTTCACTGCTGCAGTTTCGATCAGCACAGCTTTTCTGGGCCACCCAAGAAATCCCTTAGGCATGGAAGGGCCAGAAATGACAGTGAGTAGCTGGTATACCACAGGCAATATCACAAGCTTGCTTCTGTTGCCAGTGTCAGTTTTTAACTTTTTTTATTGCTGCTAGCTGCACGCAATGTCAGTGAGTCTCTTAGGCAATGTGGTACCAGTGACATCTGAGAGACCAGCTTGGAGGCAGCTGCTTTAAAAAATTCAGCCTCTGGGAATTCCTATAGTTACAGTCATAAATGGATCAACTCCCTCATTTAGAAGATCTCAGATGCAGTGAGAGTTAATGTAATTGTAAAGAACAGCTACATGGATGAATATCTGAAGAACAAGAGAAATAGCCCATGGGAGTGAAAGAGCTGGTACAACAAGATTAAACTTGAACTAAATGCCAGAACAGCACAGAGGAGAAATATGTTCCAAACCCACATAGTGATGTATAAAACACTGATCAAGAATATACCCCTAAAAATGGTTTGGATTACTACCTGTGATAAACCAAGCTGGTCCCCATCTTTATAAGCCGCAGCTTGGTACAGCTTCCACAACAAATACTAAATAAACCTTACAACTGTATTAGTTTACTATTATTATTGCAGTATGTCTAAAATGTAGCCTACTCTCATTTTTATTACAATTCTAGATCAAGATAAGTGAAAAGTGCAGTCTTTTTATGATTTGCAGCACCCAGCCCTGTGGGAGATAAGCTACCATAGGCTCCTGATCTTTAGATATACATTAATTTATTATAGTTAATAACTATACTGATGAAAATGGTGCTCATGAAGCTAAGGTTTGAATATTAGCACTATTGTGCAGGCAGAGGTCATACAGAGTTCTCCATAGACCCTTTCAGTGCACTTGAATCCATATTTAATCCCCTGACTTTTACAGGCCTACAGTTTTCACACATTGCTCTGCCAAAATACATCAATCCTGGTCTGTGAAGTGTCCTCTGTTATTCCTGTTCCACACCTTTCTTTAGCAGAAAAATGGATGTCATTCTTAATGGTATAGTGAAATCCGTAATGTGGATAAACTGCACCCAGGGGATCAGATTGAAGCCATTAAAATTATTTTCACTATGGATCCTAATGCAGAATTGGAGCACTAATCTCCAGAGATAAAGGACATATAGCCGATTTACCACTTTAGCCCCCACTTTTAGCTGTGATTTTATTGTTTGTTTGCTCTGTAACTTTAATCTACTTCCTAGACCCCTGAGCATTCAGAAAGTCTTGGCAACATAACTGCATTCAAACATACTGTGACTGGCTGACGGCTCTGAAGCGTTCAGAATATACCTTCATTACCCAGACTGGAATTAATTGACTCTTTGTAGCACAGATTATATTGATACGAAATAGGCTATTATACAGTAGGAATACAGCATTTCAAAACCCTGTGGAATGGACACAATGCTCACTGGCTTCATATTGATTTCTCTAAGTAGGAATTATGATCAAAAACTAATTTCAAGCTGAGTTAAGTTTCAGTAAGACTGAATAAAGCTTTCCATTAGTTCAACTACTACACACCAAAGAGTGAGATAGCATTCAGAGAATGGCAAATTCTTCTGAATGATTTCTAGATCACTGAGATTCTCTTAAAAAGAGCTAGTAAGGTTTACCAATATGCATTCAAGAAAACCTCAAAGCTTGGTGCAGCACTTCAAAGTGATTCTTTTGCTCCTTAAAGCTGGGAACTTTGATTTTTATTACTGTTAGTGAAATAGGTGGAAAAATATAGATATTATGTGTTTGTCTTTTCATGTCTGTATTCTTTCTTCTGCATATGAATTAAGATATTTTAAATATTTAGAATATCTAAATTAGAGACGCAATTAAAAGAGAAAAAGTGTAATTTTTCTTACGGTTGAAGTCTGGCAATTAATTCGATGACTTCACTATATCCTTAAAGGTTTCTGAGTGTGAAGAACAAACACCTCTGTAGACAGGTTTTGAAACATTGCATAAATCATGGTCTCTTGAAGTAGTGGATGTAAACTGTTTTGATGGTTCACTGAGAAATATTTCAGTGGCCATTTGGTATAAGAAATGCTATTTTCCTCCCTTTCTATTTGTCTCGGATGGAACATGTAAAGACTGGAAAATTGATTAGTGGTTTATGAGAACTTGCAAGAAAAAAGCAAAGATGAGAAAAAGGTATAGCAAAGGAACTGCAATTTCTTTCAATCAACACAAGAGACATGGTATGATCCATTTGGCTTTGACATTTTTTCATCAAATATTTTCAGATATCTGCAATAACATGATCTTATCGTCAATAAATATCAGTATATATAAAATACAGTCTGTGGCCCTGGGAACAAAACCATGTAATGGCTAGACAAAGTTGATCTTGGTACAGAAATATTCAGGGTAAAATCTGCAATTAAGTGATAGTAATCATACCATGAAAAATATACTGTAAAATATAAAAATGTACAATATCTCCTCAATGAATTTCTCCTTTGGATAAAATTTATTTTTTCTTCTGAGGTAAAGATAGCATAGCAAGACTTTTGATTCTTACTGTAAACAAGGCTATTGCTCGTCCGAACATGTCAATCATTCATCAACAGCTCTCTTCCAGTCTTTGGATGAATTAAAGTAAAGTTGCATCTACAGAAAGATAAGTAGATTATACGTATCTAAATCCCACATGTGAAAATTAGTATACTCTTAATTATTCTTAAGACGTCATTACCCTCTACAACTTCCTGAGAAGGTAAGGTGGAGAGGGAGGCTGAGCTCTTCTCCCTGGAATGCAGTGATAGGACACATGGGAATGGTTCAAAGCTGCAGGAAGGTTTAGACTGGGCATTAAGAATCATATCTTTACTGTGAGGGTGGTCAAACACTAGAACACACTTCCTAGAGAGGTGATCAATGCCCTAAGCCTGTCAGTGTTTAAAAGGGATTTGGACAATGCCCTTAACAACATGCTTTAACATTTAGTCAGCCCTGAATTGATCAGGCACTTGGACTACATGACCACCATAGGTCCCTTCCAAATGAAATATTCTATCTTATTTTATTCTGTTCCATTCCATTCTGTGGGTCTGTTGGAGATGTTCCTAATATATCCATATTTCTTTAAGTATTAAAAATATCTTTATGTGAATGTAATTTTTAATGTGTATTACTGACTGACTTGCTCTAGTTTATTCAACTCATAAAAGATAAAGACTCAAGAAGCAGCAGAATATAAGATTCTTTATACTGCCAGTCGGACAACTCATTCTTCTCTAGGAACATAAGATGCATCTTTAGCTGGAGAATGGCCTTTTCTCATGGAATGAATGAAAGGTGACCAAGAGAAAAAAGGTGTTTCAAAAAAAAACCAAACAAAAAAGTCCAAAAAAACCCCAAAACTCAAAGAAAGTAAAAACCCCCAAAACCTAGGAAACAGCAAATAACAGTTTATAAAGTCCTTAGCGAGATGGGGGAAAGGTGTTAGGCAGGTTAATTGTGAAGTTGCTATCACAGCTCTTTGTGCTATTTCAAGTCTACTTTCTGTACAATTGTTGCTATTGAGCTGATCAATGGAAAAGTGAAAACAGGCCAGAAGGGATCACTGCAGAATCTAATCTGATTGCCTCTGCACATGGTATACAATTTTACATGGATATTCCTTGACACAGACCCTTGTGTACTGTTTACTGAACTGAGAGGAAAGCAGGGTAACTCTGAGGACCTGGAAATTTTAGGAGGGACTGAAATGAGTAAATTTAGGATAGTAATTAGAAGTTGCTTCTAGTCACAAAAGAAATAAAGGTCTGAAATATCTTCCAATAGGAAGGAATAGTGAGAACAAACTCCTCTCCCAAGCCACCTGTAGGCAGTGTAATGTGACATTATTAATTACATGTAGAAGGCTCAATGAAATAATTGACTGTTTTCATGGGAATTGGATTTACTGACCTGGGAGGTTCTTGCAAATCTTGTATTCCATGTCTGTCTTTTCGATGACAACAGTGGTAAGGGTGTTGATGCCTTTGGCCCTTGTCTGAGACTGAAACTCAATTTGTCTTCATTACACGATCACCTAACCCTATCACTTTTTTTTTTTCTTCTCTGTAGACTGAGTTTTCATGTGTTCATCTCTTTTTTTTTTTTTAATTTGTGCTTTAGCAAATATTTTCTAATAAATTCCATGTTTATCACATAAGATTTTTATGTTTTTAAACCCAAAGTAGAATTTTAGTTTAATAATATTTGAGTCAGACTTCTAAATTCACACAGACCAAGTAGATTCAGAATCAGACATAAGAGATTTCTTCATGCCTATTTTAACACAAGGTATTATGATAACAGGTGAGCACTTGGCAAATCTAGAAACTTTATTATACAGCTATGTGCTTTTTAATCAAGTCTGAAACACAAAACCAATATGGTATGATGGAAGGGTTTTACATAGTAACTTTGCTGTGTCATATTGGTAGCATAGTAGCAGCTAAGTAAATATAGATGCTTAATGGAGTATACTGCTAAAGCATTGCATATCAAATTAATGTCCCTATATATAACTCGCGTTAAATTTTCCATCGCCTTGTGTTAAGACCGGAGGCTATTTTTTTTAAGCTGATATAGAGCGTTCCTTTTCTTCATCTTCTTCTCTCAGTCCCAAGACTAAGCATCACATTTTGAGCTGGCATAAATTGTTACCACCCTTCTGAAGACAATGAAGCAATTCCAATTTACACTAACTGAAGATTTGTCCAAACAAAACGAAGAGTCAGATCCCTAAAGGGAAATAGGTACATAACTTCTCTGACTACAGTGGTAATTGGAAGAGTGGGAGCATTTTAGGATTTAAGCAGAGGTGGCTTATTTGTACAACTAAGTTCTCTAATTAGTGATGAAATCTTATTTCCATATATTAGGGAAAGCTGTCCTTGTAGGATCATACACAAATTGCTAGGCTATAAAACATAGGATGCTTGCAATTATAAATGAGTCACTTTCCAATATTGACAGTAAAAGGAAAAAAAAGAAAATCCTGAGTTTTAAACTCAAGAAAATTGTTTGTGTGCAGTATTCATATTCTGTACGCACTTAAATAGCCATGCCTAGCAGCAGCACAATTTAATAATTCATTGTATGATACTATTACAGTACTATTTTCTCCCATTTGAAAGAGTCTAGGTATCAGCACTTGAAATTCCATGTGATATAAATGATCAAGAATATTTCATATGTAATAAAAAAGCACACAAAATAAACTGTTCCGGACTCTTACTTGAATTCATACAATTTCTCCCTTCACATAACAAATTTACTGAATAATCAAAATGGGTTTATAGGCCCTTAATGATGGTGTGAAATCCCAGGGTCATTTATCCACAATCAAACAGTGTGACCTTTACATAAACTTCAAGTCACAATGACTGCAGATCAGCTTATGGCCTCACTGTACATAGTGGCAGATGTTTGCAATTGTACTTGTTCCACCACCTCTCTAATGATGTGCAGTTGTCTTGAGGGAGAAGCAAAAAGCCAACTTCATGTAAGGATCAAAAAGTGTTTGTTTGAACAAATTAAGAGAAGATAGACAAATCAGAGAGTATGAGATCTGTAAATAAGGCAAACCTCTAGGGATGAATTAGTTTAACTATATATTTCATTAAGCTTGCAAAAAAAATACAGCTGCCAATAGTGCATAATGATATGAATTAATGTATCTATTCATGTTTTGGCTGTTTCACCTCAATCAATATTAACTTAATATTAAGTCAACATAAATCTAGCTGCTATTCTCAAATGTGTTTCGTAGCCACTTCCCTGCAATGAAGGATGCTTCCATTTTATGCTTCACATAGCACGAAGGGATGCATTTGCATCACATCTTCCTCATTTCACCTCACCTCCCAACATTGTTATCATTTTGATGACTTTTTATCCTGTTTCCAGTGATACATAGCCCATAATTGTGCTCACGGACCACGGGCAACGGAAAATACATCAGGTTAAAAGCAATTTTGTTACTGATTTTTAAGAAAGGAAAAGAAGGTGGGGGGAAGTAAAAAGAAAACCTTTAAATAATTCCATTATCATTTTTTAATTTTAAGGTTATAGAAAGGTTGTTTCATCAAAAAAAAAAAAAAGATGTATAATGTAGTAAAATATGTCTTTATAGAGTTACATTCTGATATAATTTAAATTCAGTGCTTTTAAATTTGTATTTTATTTTTCCCTCTTGCTGGTAACTTTTCTCCAATAGTCTCTCTTAGCATATTAGGGCTGGTTGAGAACCAGATTCACAACTCTATGTAACCTCCTATTTTGATTTCTTACCAAGTTGAATTTTGAAAATGGGCAATCTACTTTTCCAAGCCTCCCAAATCCAATAGTACTCGCTACATCTTGTTCACTGTACAACATAATCTTGCAAGGCAGCAAATGCTGTAAATTCCACATAACAGCATTTCACCTATGAAGGTTTCTGAGGACTGGGAATTCCATGTATGTGTAATTCCATGGATGTGAAACTTACCTGCACTCGTAAATATTTCCTCCTGCTATTTCTTTTGAATTTGGGAATTTGCTGGCAACCCTTTTTTTTTTTTTGAATATCAAAAGTCAAACCAATGTTTGAGAAAGAACAGGTGTTGAGAAGCTTTTTAAATCCAAAAACTGCTGACAGATTTTCTGAGCTTGTTCCTCAAATATGAAATGACATTCTACCAAATGGTTTACGTAAGTCCCTGCCACCTCTTGCTGCTACAAATACATGTATCTAAAGTGCGCGTGCACACACACACACATGCACTCAGACACAAATCTATAGTTTCAGTTAACATTCTCCAAGTCTTTTTTACATTTTGTGGTCTGATATTTACTTAAGATATAAAAAGATATGAAACAGAAGTCTAGCGAGCCTCCACACACTGAAATAGTGTCAGCCTAAGACGTGAAAGCTGTAAGACTCCCTAAGTGTATCTATCTCCTCTGCCTCACCTCCACCTTTTCACAATGACTAAATCACTCCTTCAAATACTTTCATAGAATCATAGAATCTTTAGGGTCGGAAAGGACCTTAAGATCATCTAGTTCTAACCCCCCTGCCATGGGCAGGGACACCTCGCACTAAACCATGTGGCCCAAGGCTCTATCCAACCTGGCCTTGAACACCGCCAGGGATGGAGCATCCACAACCTCCCTGGGCAACCCATTCCAGTGCCTCACCACCCTCACTGTAAAGAACTTCTTCTTTATATCTAATCTAAACTTCCCCTGTTTAAGTTTGAACCCATTACCCCTTGTCGTACCACTACAGTCCCTAAGGAAGACTCCCTCCCCAGCATCCTTATAGGCCCCCTTCAGATACTGGAAGGCTGCTATGAGGTCTCCACGCAGCCTTCTCTTCTCCAGGCTGAACAGCCCCAACTCTCTCAGCCTGTCTTCATACGGGAGGTGCTCCAGTCCTCTTATCATCCTCGTGGCCCTCCTCTGGACTCGCTCCAACAGCTCCATGTCCTTTTCATGTTGAGGACACCAGAACTGTACACAGTACTCCAAATGAGGTCTGACGAGAACAGAGTAGAGGGACAGGATCACCTCCTTTGACCTGCTGGTCACGCTTCTTTTGATGCAGCCCAGGATACGGTTGGCTTTCTGGGCTGCAAGCGCACACTGCCAGCTCATGTTAAGCTTCTCGTCAACCAACACCCCCAAGTCTTTTCTGCAGGGCTGCTCTGAATCTCTTCTCTGCCCAACCTGTAGCAGTGCCTGGGATTGTCCTGACCCAGGTGTAGGACCTTACCCTTGGCTTGGTTAAACTTCATGAGGTTGGCATCAGCCCACCCCACAAGCATGTCAAGGTCCCTCTGGATGGCATCCCTTCCCTCCAGCGTATCAACCAAACCACACAGCTTGGTGTCATCAGCAAACTTGCTGAAGGCGCACTCAATCCCACTGTCCATGTTGCCGACAAAGATGTTGAACAGGACCGATCCCAACACCGATCCCTGAGGGACACCACTCTTTACAGGTTTCCAACTGGACATCGAGCCATTTACCATAAGTCTTTGCGTGCTGCCATTGAGCCAGTTCTTTATCCACTGAGTGGTCCATCTATCAAATTGATGTTTCTCCAATTTAGAGACAAGGATGTCATGCGGGACAGTGTCGAATGCTTTGCACAAGTCCAAGTAGATGATGGCAACTGCTCTGACCCTGTCCATCAGTTAAGTGGCCCCATCATAGAAGGCCACCAAATTGGTCAGGCAGGATTTCCCCTTAATGAAGCCATGTTGGCTGTCACCAACCACCTCGTTGCTTTTAATGTGCCTTAGCATGCTTTCCAGGAGAATCTGCTCCAAGATTTTGCCAGGCACAGAGGTGAGGCTGACTGGTCTGTAGTTCCCCGGGTCTTCTACCTTCCCCTTCATGAAAATGGGGGTTATATTACCTTTCTTCCGATCATCAGCAACTTCACCTAACTGCCATGATTTTTCGAATATGATGGACAGTGGCTTAGCAACTTCATTCGCCAGCTCCTTCAGGACCCGCGGGTGGATTTCATCAGGTCCCATGGACTTGTGCACGTTCAGGTTCTTAAGATGGTCTCAAACGTGATCCACTCCTACAGTGGACGTAAAGTCCTCGTTCTCACAGTCCCTGCATCTGCTTTCCAAGACTTGGGTTGTGTGGTCAGAGCATTTGCTAGTGAAGACTGAGGCAGAGAACTCGTTAAGAACCTCAGCCTTCTCCAAATCCATGGTAGCCAGTTCTCCTGATAGCTTCTGGAGAGGGCCCACATTGTCCCTAGTCTGTCTTTTATTTGCTACGTATCTATAGAATCCTTTCCTGTTATCTTTTACATCCCTTGCCAAACTTAATTCTAGCTGTGCCTTAGCTTTCCTAACCTCGTCCCTAGCTTCCCAGACAATGTTCCTGTATTCTTCCCAGGCCTCCTGTCCTCGCTTCTACCTTTCATAAGCTTCTTTTTTCCCTTGAAGTTTCCTCAGCAGATCCTTGTCCATCCATGGAGGTCTACTGGCCTTCCTGCTGCACTTCCTTCTAGTTGGGATGCAACACTCTTGAGCACATAGCAGGTGATCCTTGAATATCGACCAGCAGTCTTGGGCCCCCCTGCCCTCTAGGACTATATCCCATGGAACCTTATTAAGCAGGTTCCTGAAGAGGCCAAAGTCTGCTCTCTTGAAGTCCAGGGCAGTGCTGGATGCTCTTCTCGCTGTCCTGAGGATCTCAAACTCAACCATCTCATGATCTCTACAGCCAAGGCTGCCCTGGAGCATCACATTTCCAACCAGTCTCTCCCTGTTGGTGAGCACGAGGTCAAGCATGGCACCTCTCCTTGTCCGCTCCTCTATGACTTGAAAGAGGAAGTTGTCTTCCACACAATCGAGGAACCTGCTGGATTGATTGTGCTGGGCTATACCATCCCTCCAACAGATATCAGAATGGTTGAAGTTCCTCATGAGGATAAGGGCCTGCGAGCGTGAGGCTGCTCCTATTTGTCTGCAGAGCGCTTCATCCACAGAGTCTGCTTGATCAGGTGGCCTGTAACAGATCCCCACTGTAATGTCCTCCAT
This sequence comes from Strigops habroptila, assembly GCF_004027225.2. Lineage (NCBI taxonomy): Eukaryota > Metazoa > Chordata > Aves > Psittaciformes > Psittacidae > Strigops > Strigops habroptila. The sequence goes on from NC_046358.1 coordinate 30,948,399, forward strand.
CGCTGCTCTCCCTTTGACCCTGACCCACAAACACTCTGTTGACTCATTACCCGTCCCTAGACAGAGTTCCATACTTTCCAGCCTATCACTGACATAAATAGCAACGCCCCCTCCCCGTCTGCCTGGCCTGTCTTTTCTAAACAGCCTGTAACCTACATCCCAAAACTCCAGTCATAGGAGCCATCCCACCATGTTTCTGTGATAGCAGTGATAGCATATCCCTGTAGCCTTGCACACATCTCTAATTCCTCTTGCTTGTTCCCCATACTACGGGCATTTGTATAGAGGTATGGGAGCCGAGCTCCAAATGCAGCCGACTCAATGGCTGGGTGTCGTGGTTTGAGCCCAGCTGGTAACTCAGAACCACACAGCCGCTCGCTCACTCCCCCCCCCCCCCTTCTTCCTCCCCCCACTCCCGGAGGGATGGGGAGGAGAATGGGAAGAATGCAACTCCCACGGGTTGAGATAAGAGCAGTCCCGCAACTAAGGTATAACACAAAACCACTACTGCTACCACCAATGATAATAACGATTAGTGAAATAACAAGGGGAGAGGATACAATTGCTCACCACCCGCCGACCGATACCCAGCCCGACCCGAGCAGTGATCTGGGCCTTCCGGGTAACTCCCCCCGGTTTATATACTGGGCATGACGTGCTGTGGTATGGAATACCCCTTTGGCTAGTTTGGGTCAGGTGTCCTGTCTCTGCTTCCTCCCGGCTTCCCCTCCTCCCTGGCAAAGCATGAGACTGAGAAAGTCCTTGGTTGGAATAAACATTACTTAGCAACAACTAAAAACATCGGTGTTATCAGCGTTGTTCCCAGGCTGAAAGTTAAAAAACACAGCACTGCACCAGCTACTAAGCAGGAGAAAAATGACTGCTATAGCTGAACCCAGGACAGTATCCACCCCTTATTCCATACCATTCACGTCATGCTCAGATCCCACATCTCTCAGCACACCATCACCCCTGTCCCATATATACACATATATATACACCCACACCCACACACAGAGAAAGATATCATTCCCTAGTCCATGGACCAATCCCTGTAAAATTGCTGAACTCATCCAGTCCATGATGTCAGGTTCCATCTCTTGTAATAGTCTTTCAGGGCAGGAGGGACGGTACGTAGTGTTGGGTTGTTGCCTGCTGATGATACCGCCAAACTCATCTGGTCACTGCTGAGCTCGTCTGGTTTCCTCAAAATTCATTCTTTGTTGAGGTGATGATTGGAGGGAAGTCAGGGTCAATGGCTGGTGACCTGAAGATATCTAGCTGGTGGGCTATAAAAGTGTTATAGAGCAGGCAACAGCGTACAATTGAGTTCATTGGCTGTTTTCCCCCAAAATCAAATCCCCTTGAGGTACACATCGGACTTCCCCATCTTCCTGCATTACCCACCAAGTATATCCAGGTCCCTGAGCAAAAGCAACCCCACGAGTGGGTTTGCCTTTACCTGAAGCAGGAATAACCCAGACTGTCTTCCCCAACAAATTCTTTATGTGCACCACAGGAACTTTATCCCCCTCTACGGTACGTAAAAGTTCTGATTGGGCTGGGCCAGCCCTGTTGGCAGATCCCCTACTGTTGACCAACCAGGTGGCTTTTGGTAAATGTGTATCCCAGTGTTTGAAAGTCCCACCACCCATTGCTCTCAGTGTAGTTTTTAACAGCCCATTGTACCGTTCGATTTTCCAAGAGGCTGGTGCATGGTAGGGGATGTGGTATACCCACTCAATGCCATGCTCTTTGGCCCAAGTGTCTATGAGGTTGTTCCGGAAATGAGTCCCATTGTCTGACTCAATTCTCTCTGGGGTGCCGTGTCGCCACAAGACTTGTTTCTCAAGGCCCAGGATAGTGTTCCGGGCAGTGGCATGGGACACAGCGTATGTTTCCAGCCAGCCGGTGGTTGCTTCCACCATGGTAAGCACATAGCGCTTGCCCTGGCGGGTTGGTGGGAGTGTGATATAGTCAATCTGCCAGGCCTCCCCATATTTGTACTTCAGCCATCGTCCTCCATACCAGAGAGGCTTTAACCGCTTGGCTTGCTTAATTGCAGCACATGTTTCACATTCGTGAATAACCTGGGCAATAGTGTCCATCGTTAAGTCCACCCCTCGATCACGAGCCCATCTATATGTTGCATCTCTGCCTTGATGGCCTGAGGTGTCATGGGCCCACCGGGCTAAAAATAATTCACCCTTATGTTGCCAATCCAAGTCCATCTGAGCCACTTTAATCTTAGCAGCTTTATCCACTTGCTGGTTATTCTGGTGTTCCTCAGTGGCCCGACTCTTGGGTACATGAGCATCTGCGTGGCGTACCTTCACCACCAGGTTCTGCACCCGAGCAGCGATATCTTGCCACAATGCAGCAGCCCAGATAGGTTTACTTCTGCGTTGCCAGTTGCTCTGCTTCCATTGCTGCAACCACCCCCACAGGGCATTTGCCACCATCCATGAGTCAGTATAGAGATAAAGTACTGGCCATTTTACTTGTTCAGCAATGTCCAAGGCCAGCTGGATGGCTTTCACCTCTGCAAATTGACTCGATTCACCCTCTCCCTCAGCAGTTTCTGCAACTTGTTGCAGGGGACTCCACACAGCTGCCTTCCATCTCCGATGCTTTCCCTCAATACAGCAGGACCCATCAGTAAACAAGGCATATTGCTTTTCACTCTCTGACAGTTCATTATATGCTGGGGCCTCTTCAGCACGCGTCACCTCCTCTTCTGGTGACATCCCAAAATCTTTGCCCTCTGGCCAGTCCACGATGACTTCTAGAATTCCTGGACGACTGGGATTTCCTATTCGAGCTCGTTGTGTAATTAGTGCGGCCCACTTACTCCATGTAGCATCAGTTGCATGATGTGTAGAGGAGACCCTGCCTTTGAACATCCAGCCCAGCACAGGCAACCGGGGTGCCAGGAGGAGCTGCGCTTCAGTTCCAATCACTTCTGAGGCAGCTCGAACCCCTTCATAGGCTGCCAGTATCTCTTTTTCAGTGGGAGTGTAGCTGGCCTCGGATCCTTTATATCCCCGACTCCAAAAGCCAAGGGGTCGACCTCGAGTCTCCCCTGGAGCTTTCTGCCAGAGGCTCCAGGTAGGACCATTCTCCCCAGCTGCGGTATAGAGCACATTTTTCACATCTGGCCCGGCCCGGACTGGTCCAAGGGCTACTGCATGAACTATTTCTCGTTTAATTTGTTCAAAGGCTTGTTGTTGCTCAGGGCCCCATTTGAAATCATTCTTCTTCCGGGTCACGTGGTAGAGAGGGCTTACAATCAGACTGTAATTTGGGATGTGCATTCTCCAGAACCCCACAACACCTAAGAAAGCTTGTGTTTCTTTCTTGTTAGTTGGTGGAGACATTGCTGTTATCTAGTTGATCACGTCTGTGGGGATCTGGCGGCGTCCATCTTGCCATTTTATTCCCAAAAATTGAATCTCCTGTGCAGGTCCCTTGACCTTATTCCGTTTTATTTCCGTTCCCAGGCTGAAAGTTAAAAAACACAGCACTGCACCAGCTACTAAGCAGGAGAAAAATGACTGCTATAGCTGAACGCAGGACACTGGGCAGCTGAAATATCTCTACATCGCTCCAAGCACTTATTATAGGTGCTGGCAACTGAGTGGGAGTGTTGGGATGGATCAATGCTCCCCTCCCCCAACACATCTAGTTTAAAGCTTTCTTGACCAGCCTGGCAAGTCTCCTATCAATATAGCTTTTCCAGACCAGCATTGTCAGACCAGCTCCACCAGCCTCCAGTAGACCTGGCCTCCGAAACCGAGTCCCATGTTCTAAATATCCAAACCCCTGACTATGGCACCACTGTTCTAACCATTTATTAACCTGCCAAATGCGCCTAGCTTTTTTAAGGTCCTCCCCTTTGCCCTGGAGAATCGATTTAAAGACTATTTGAGTCCCAGAGCCCCTAACCACCTCTCCCAGGGCTCTGTAGTCCTTCTTAATGTTCTCCAGGCTACTGCTATCTCTATCTCTAGCACCCACATGGACCACTAGGAGGGGGTAATAGTCAGCAGGACTTACTAGAGCAGGCAGCCTCTCAGCAACATCCCTGATCCGAGCCCCTGACAGGCAACACACCTCCCTTGAGACTGGATCAGGCCGGCAGATGAGTGCCTCTGTGCCTTTCAAAGTAGAGTCACCTACTACTATGACCTGCCACTTTTTCCTGAAGGCACCAGTAAGAATCCCCTTTACTGGTGCACCAACAGGATGTTCATTAGGTGTGTTGGGTGTTTTCCCGTTAGCCCCCCTGCAGAGCTGTGAAGTGGTTCGGGGTGGGGACATTTTATACTCAATATCTTTAACACATGAGAACAACAAATAAGAATAATTAAATGTGCTCCAGAAAATAATGTTGTCAATGTTATAGAGTTTTGAAATGGTGAAGACACTGACTTAAACTGCTGAAGACACTGACTTAAACTGCTACAGCTCTGCTAGGAAGTAGACTTCACTGCCTGCTGCGAAAGACAAAAAGACTATAATGTCATTGTCAGTTTAACCAGGGAAAAGGAAAAGGGTAAGACAGGACTTTTTCCTGACTGCAAATCTGGAAACAGGTCTAACTCTGACGTAGTATTGGTTTAATAATAGTTCATTTAGCATAATGTAATTCTAGGATAGTGAGTAAAGCACACAAATCAGTCCAGCTGAAATTTCTCTGTACTAGTAGGTACACAGAAATATCTTAGCTATGGACTGACTGGGATTCTTGAGGCACCTACAGTGTTCATGACTTGGGGAAAAAAATTTCTTGTCCTTCTTCAGCTCATTCACAAAAACAAGCCTTCTCCAAGAATAAGAAGTCATCAAGGACATCAGCTCCTTTTTTCAGTGGCAAAACAGACTCCTTCTTCCAGTAACACATAAGTCAATGCACTGAAAAAGCCAATCCAATGCATTTGATTTTATACCTGTGCCAGGCTTGGACAGATCATTTATAAAGCAAGCCGATGGTTGTTAAAAGGAACATTGCATTCTCATTTGTCTTTAAACTGTTTGAACGTTTGAGTGTTGTACTGAGTTCATGAATAGTCCAGCATTTCCACACCATGAGCGTTATGTGCATTAAGGCACAAACCCAGTACAATGCATAAATATGAATTTGACTTTGACCATGTCAGTTGACTCTTTCAATATATGTTCAACAGGACTGGTCATAAAATAAGATTTTTCCTGAAGTTTACACCTCTAATTTCCATTGAACTACCTGAGCTACAAGCAAATGACAACAATAAGCAGAGAAGATCCCACAGCTGCATGCAGTGCTGTTGTTCTTGAGAGGTATTTTAACTTTCTTCAAATGTAAGGGCAACAAATCACTCAAAGTCCATATTTTCATCTAATCTCAGCACTTTAGACTTGTGGATGCTGATATGCCAGAAAAAAAAAAAAAATTCTCTTTTGGCTCAAGGTGCTCATCAGCCATCTGGAACTGCTTCCCTAGTCTCATCCATTATGTAAATGAGATGTACTATTCGTTATGTTTCATCTACTGATACTAATACATTAATGTGGATGTTACAGCTTGAGCCCCTGAGAAGGAATTGGCTTCACATCACTCACTGGCTTGAGATCACATCCCATTACTTTTAATGGCCCTGTGGCATTTAAGGTCACTTGACTTCTAATACAACAGATTTCTGTGATGTCAGTAAAATGGTAGCTGCCTCTCCTGATTTCCTTATCTTTCTTCTTTTCTTCCCAAGAAATTATAGTATTTCACACCATGGCATTTCTCATTTGTTCTATAAAACTAATTTCTTCATTTATCTTCAAGTCTTTTTACTGTTTGAGAATAATATAGCTGAAAAGTTCTTACTCTATCCTAATGTAGGGGGAAAGCAAGATTTAAAATGCCAGGGAATTTGTTAACAGAATTAGTAAGGAGATTTAGATAGGAGCTGAAAAACAGTTCTGTTCAACTGTCTTTGATATTCGATATGTTATATGAGACAAATTCAGTCTCATAATATCATACCTGTGTAAACAGTCCTTAGTCACTCAAGCGAGTAAGTTGAAATCAATGCGTAAATGAGCATTATGGCTCTGTCCTTGAAAAGCATAGCTTGAAAGTGCTGCAAACTTAGTCAGTCACATTTACAACTATGAACTACTGTAGATGATTAGCTCTGTCAGCATAGGACAGCAGACTTTGATGGAAAAAGTAGGCATATTCCAATCCAGTACCATTTAACTTTTTGAAGAAAACTTGCTACATGTTAGGGATTTAACATGCTTGCTCACTATTCCAAATCAGCTATAGTGTAAAAGAGGAAAGAAAAGTATGGAGTGGAATTAAAAACTGTCATTTAGCATGGATAATTTAAACATGATTTTCCTGTATTAAAAAACTGCTTACCAAATTCAGAGTGGAAATGAACTTTAAATGCAATATAAGCTCTCAGTGAGCTTTATGCAGAGAACTCTCTGACTAGAAAATATAACCAAATTGGTTTTTTAAGTTATGGAAATGCATTGCAATCAGTCAAGAAAAGTAAAACATGCAGCTGTATCAAATGAGATAAACATACATGTTATTAATAAATAATTTCAAAATTGCAATTTTTTTCTTATTCTAGTAACCCTTGGGTACTTGAGCAACCCCAGGGTCTTGAGCAGGACTAATTAAATGAGAGGGGACAGCAAGATGGGTTTCCAGCAACTATTTGTTTGAAGATGATATGCTTGATTGACAGAACATCTCAGTTCATAATTTTTAGCATTTATGAGGCTACAGCATAAGACACATTTAATAAAAATATATGTAATAATTTTCAAAGTAAAGGAACTAGCTGGATCTAAATTTGTCCATGCTGAGGTTGGTTCATCAGATCATAAATGATCACATGTAATAATGTTTTGGGATTAGAAGAGGTATAAATATTATTTTCCTCTTCTGGGTTATTATGTTTTCTTGTTATGTACCTGTATTTCCCATCTTGAAACAAACTGTGATGTTTTGCCTCAAAGTAAAATGGAGACAAAAATTTATTTTTGCCTTCTCCATTTTATCATAAACAATATTAACAGTCATTTATTTGCATTTTTAGTTTAAAACCAAAATAAGAATGATAATAAAAATTTCTGCAAGAAATTATCTCCTTTTGCATCCTGGAAGAACAAATTCTCTTCACTGATACCAGCAACTGTAAACAAATGACACAATGAGATTATTCTGTAGGACTAGCTCCCTTCTGCTCTATAGGTAATTCAAGGGTGGATTAGATGCTGTCATTTTTTGCTTATTCAGCAAACCCCTATTTCTTTACACTAATCTTCACTTCAACAGGGAGAGAGAGAGATTAGCAAATGGTATTTGTTCTTGTTTGGTAAAGAGTGGTTTTCTTGAATTTTAGCTCTGCTACTCTTTATCTGCTTTTTCACAGTATTGCTGCACATTGTTATTTTCATGCTTACTGAATTCAGTCACAGAGGTGGCATTTAGCTTCATGGCTAAAGTATCAAATTCAGTATTGTTCTTTACTCAGCATATTCTATTTAGAGTTTGTTTGTGTGGCAGTATATGATATGCACTTGCTACCTGCAGCAATATCTAATTACAAACACAGTTCTCTCACAGAGTGCTGGAGACTTTTGAACAAACTATGCTTTTAACACTGATATCAAATGAGCTTGCAAAATTTAAAGCAGAATTGTTTTCAGAGTTTTGCAAGGGAAAAATAATGCTGGTTTTATTGCTGTCATTTACTATGTTGTTATTCACTGATGCTAAATGTCAGGTATGAAAAGTCACCAGTACAAATTACCAGTTTAATTAGAATTGCAAAGGTACCTTGTAATTACGCTCTTATTACAGTCAGCTGCAAAAGTCTGCTACAGATCCAAATGAAATAAGAAATAAAGTAAAAGCAAACTATTTTAAATACATTCTTCAAAGCTGTCATATTAAACTTGAAATTAGTTCTTGACTGGAACATCTTATAGAACAATACATGCATAAAACCAGAAGCTTACTAAATACCACGGCACAGCTGGAAAGAAACAGGCTAGTAACACATTAGTTTCAAAGCATGCTAATTTGCCCAGAATTAAACTAATAGCTTTGAATTTCTGCAGGAAGTGCAATTTGCACAGTCAGATTAATCTCACTGGCTTCAAGTTTGTATTGTACTTGTTAACAAAGACAAACATTTATTAATTTAGATTCACCTTTTAAGTTAGGTATAAGATCCAAATATTTGAAAGCTGGGACATTATTTCGGCTATGCAAAAGGAATCAGCTCTTCCATTCTGCAATATACTGTGAATAGATTGCACCTGTGCCAATAACTATACTGAGCACAGGAAATAAAAGCATCACTTTGTATATCTCAGTTGTGTGCCCCAGTTTTCTACCTGCTTACTTGCAGGATGGGCTGGTTTGGTCTGTGTTAGAAGTAGAGAATCAAGTATCAGCATCCTTTGAATCTCGAGCATTCCCCATGCCAAAATGTGGGTTTGTCTCCAAACTGCGGGTACTGGGTAATGGGCTGAGAGTAATGCTTGAAAGTCACGTAAACAGTCAGAGGCAGGCAGCTTTGGTTCCTCAGGTAAGTAAGTGAATTATTTTTTAGTACTTATGTATTTTTATTTGTTCTGTCAAGTTATAAACAATATCCAGCAGTGAGCCATAGTGAAGGCATTACACTATCTATATTTCTGAAATCATGGTATGATTTTAGTTATCTATGTTAACAGATTTGAGTGAAGATGGACAGTTTTTTCAACATCAGTTACACATAAGAGGATTTTTGTCTATTAAGAAGGACTAATGAAAAACAATTTTATAGCAGGAAAATGAAAAAGCTTGTAAATTTTAAAACAGTCTTAAAATTTTGTAAAAATCCAACTTTTGTTTCTATATGCATGATGACGGTAAAACTGTTCAATTTAAAAAAAAAAGTGTGCAAGTATGGGTATGAAGATCTCTGAAGAATTGTTCTGAATTGCTGATTCTATATAAAGACAGGCAAGATAGGGAAAGAGGTTTGTGAATCAAGCAAATCCTGAAGAAGGTCCTAACCTCTGCTTGCAAGTTGAGAATCAGTTTCCAATGAAACAGGGCTACCTGTCTACACAGCAACTTATGGTCAGATTTTGGAAAACTGCCAGAGAACATGCACTGGACTTAAGAAAACTCCCTGAAATCATACTGACACCTTTCTGGATGGATGGGACAAGGCATTTTGAGAACTATCAGTCTGCTCAGAACAGTGCTATGCCTAAACCATGATAAATGTGTTGCTATCATGTGAATAAGGGCCTCTACTCTCTGAGGAAATGTGTCTCTAACTTGTTTTTGGCTCTCGGCTTTCTAACTTAAGCACAGATTTCTAATGAGGTTGACATGTGTTGTAATTGGTGCTCTTGCTACCAATAACAATTGCTAAATCTATCTGGTCTTCTTCCAAAAACCAAATTTTAAAGAAACTTCGGATGAAACAACTCATGGTTCATGGAGCAGAACCTCTGCAGAGGGAAGGACAGGGCGGGCTTGTCTTTCCAGAGAAAACAGTCTTTCAAAGTAATTTGCCCAGGAATCATCTGGGAAATGTAAGTCTCTTAGTGCAAAAACACAGGTGTTGGGTCTGAAAATTAATTTTGTGGCTTTGGTTGTCACCTTCTGGAATGGAATTAAACCAGTGCCCTGAAGACTGCTCTCTGTAAAGACTAGTCTGTTTTCTTGTTTGCTGGTATGTTCTTCCCTCATCAACATCCACACAGCGTGAAAATGAAGCATGTACTCCTCCTTCGGTAATGCTGAAATTCACTGATGTTCCTGCTTGCATGGAGTGGGAGGTGAAGATCTGGGTGTGTAGAAGTCTCTGGCAGGCATATCAGTTCCTCTTTACTTTTTGCTTAAACAAAGCCATGTATACAATACAAAGGCAATTTCAAATGTCTGCATTTTGTTAATCAACATCAGTACACATCCCAGCAGCTTAAGCAAATTGTTTTTTCGGTACATGACTCATTGCTGCAGGTGAGCAGTGCCTGAGAATGTACTGTCAGAACTGCCCCTAGACAGAGAGCTGCAGAGAATGCCCCTACTTCGAAAATACCTCATTCTCATTCTCTTTCTTTGCAAACAGTACTAAATTGAAGATTACTAGCTGCATAAAATCCAGACAGGGAATTTCAAGCTGCTGACATTGTGGCATTGAATATACAGAGCTCAGCAGCAAGATGCCAGCAGCAATCTGAAACAACCTTCGCTAGACCCCCCCATCCAATAACTACAGATTCAGAGCATCATTGGATGTGCAACCTCTCAAGGTTATTGAATAACAATCCTATTTCTGCTAATAGTAGGTACTTCTAGTTCTTTTATAATTAGTCACCATGGAGTTTCTATAAAGGTTATTGGGTTCAAAGTTATTGCTGTGATTTGTTTTAAGGAGGAAGGAAAACACACACACACTCACACACACATAGAGAAGCAGAAATTATCCTTCTACCACTCATTAGCAATAGTCACAGTTAGCCTCCAGCATTTTCTGTGTACGTTGAAGGCCTTTTTTGCTCTGCATCCTCTGAGTGATTGTTGTGCTGGGAGAGGCTGGGACCTGGACATCTGCAGCTCCCCTAAAGCCAGTTAAGTCAGTTCACTCTGCATGATCTGCAATGGCCACCTAACTTAAACACAACAGATATTCCTGGGTCTAGCGGGGAAAACATTAAATCCTGCCTCTAGCAGACAATGTGACAGTGCTACCTGCTGTGGGTTTGCAAGCCTGTTCTCTCTACACTGTAAACTGCAAATAGCTGGTGAGAGCAGAGGTCCTCCTTAATCAATGGTGATCTTTCTCATTAATTTGATTTTAAATAAAAGGTTCACAACTTTGCCTGGTGATTCAACAATGGTGTGGTCAGCAAGCTGGCATGATATCAGATTGATGCCATCTGGTTTTAGACTTTCCCCTAAAGGTCAAAGGAATGAAGCGTGAATAGATAAACAGGCTCATCAATAATAGCATTTTTTGTTTTCCAGGCTGATGATCCGTAAGTCAGATTGCTAGCACACTGTGATGCATGGCTAAAACAGGCAGGTTTTAATACCCATAAAGACAGCTGTATCTGCAACATCGGAAGCTTAAATTTTAGTTTAAACGTTTTGAGGATGAATACTGAAACAACAGATTCCATAGTGCTTTTACTGAACACTGGGCACTGAAAGCCATAACCAATCCACACAGTCTGGATTTGGGTCCCAACTGATCTATCCTTTCACTGCTGAAGAAAAGCAGAGTTCAATTCTGTCACTCTATAGAAATCTGACAAAAAAAATTCTGGCTGGGGGGGCATGTGCAGTGCTGCAATAATGAGTGCTCTGCACAGTCTCAGGGATGTGTGCTTGCTTTGAATGCTCAGATCCATGCAAACACATCAGCATCTGTCTGCCACTGCCTTTGCCTTCACCAGTGACTGCATCACTTGCATTTTAATACAGAGATCTTCTGCAGAGTTTGCCTAAGTAGCACACAGAGTTTCTGGAAATTAGTTCAATTACTCTCTCTTCTGGTCCTTCCAAAGTCTCAGAGAGAACCAGAAAGTAGGATTTATGGCTGAACACCAGGAAACACACAAGGTCTTTTTTCCAATCAGGTAAGGCTCAGTGTTTTCGACATTTTCTGTTTACAAAGGTTTTTGTCATGTGAGTAAGCATAAAGTTATCCAAATGCTAAAGATGCATAGCTCTGGAATAACATAATTTGTTTTCTAAAACAACCTTAAACCACCACACGTTTTCCCTGTAGATAACTCAAGGTTTTTTTCCTATAGTATTTCATTGCTAACAAGATGATTTCTTCCCTAAACCACAAAAATTAAACTGTTAGTATGTACTGTAAAATTCTCATTTCACTTTTGCTAAACTAAACAAGTGTATTTACAATTCTCAAATGGAAAGCTTATTAAAGCCACTTTCAGCAACCTATGTATTTCTGTCATTTCAGACACAAATTTCTTTTCTCATTGCCTAAATCTACATTTTCACTTCAAAGGCTGCTATTCTGCATTCAGTTCCAGCATGCTCAGCTATTGTTTCCCCTGTTGCATTGTTATCAGATGTTCTGCAAGTTGACAGTTATTGTCCTGTGCCAAGAAAAAATGAAGCCAGCACAGTTACATGTGCTTTTTCCATGGCTGGCATGCATGATATCATCTTAATCAGTGTACCATTCAATGGTCTTCTCACCTTGTTTCCAGGCTTGATTTAAGATACAGCTTGAAAACACAAAATCAGTGTGTGCGACATTCTGTTCTTTAGTTCAGAAATAATTCTAAAAGTTACATATTGCTGAGGCTACTTGTGATTTATTAAACTAATGTTCTGCTACCAGCAAATGACCTGTGTCCCATGAATGGATATAAAAAGGAGAAAGAAGCTATACTTGATTCTTTTTTTTTTTTTTTTTTTTAAATGACACAGGAAAGATGAAATTTGTGTAAGAAACTTGAGAAAAACTTATTACCAGTATGCAATAGTGCTTTAGTATTCAAAAACTTTTTTGCTTTGTATTTCATCATCTTAGACAACATCTCTAGATTTCTTCATCTTTCTTTAATTCCTCTTACTTTTCATGATTAGGTGATTTTTATTTTTTTTTTTTCCTCTGACATGACATTGCAGTGTTCTGACATGCTAATATATATCTGCTGTTCCTCTGCAGGAAGAAATAACAGGTTTGTGCATCTTTAGGAATGCATGATTATTTTATTAATTTTAAATACATAATTTAGGCCAGAAATGTTACATTATTTTAACTTTATATGTCAGTGTTTTATATATCTATATTAATTTCATATATATATACATACACATAAGACTGATTTTTGAACAATACTATTTTTGGGTTCATGGCTTTTGTCACTATGTATGTGATTAGAAACTTGGTATCTTTTTTTTTTTTTACGTTAAATTATATGCTATATACTGTCTGCAAGCTAAAAGGCATTGTGGAAACATTTAATAATTTGAATACTGAAATAGAGCTATTTATTGTCAGTAATTAAAGTTAGAAGATGATTTTTCAACAAAGACTGTGTTTACTCAAAACCAAAACCAAAACAAAACAAAACAAAAAAAAAAAAAAGAGGAAAAAAATTCATATGCTTTCATTAAACCAAGACTTTTTTTAGAAACAAAATTACTGCTATTAAGAAACATCTAAGAAGAATATGTATCAGCTCACTCAAGTTCTGATATATCTGCTGTGCATATTAGCACAGAAGGCAAAATATCCAGGAGTATTATTTCTGCTCATTCTTCTCTTACAGAGAAAAGACTGAATTTTTTCATTCAAAAGACTACTTAGATTTTGAAAAATCGTGGAATGAAGATGGTAAAAAGAAGCAAGTGGAGTAAAGAAATCAGAAGTTTTAATCTTCAATTCCAAGCAGCTCCAGTCTGAAATTCTTAACATACTAATTGTAATTTTAAATCAACTGTAAAGATTAAACAAACATTTCAGAATTATCAGTTTATTTGAATGTATCGACCAAGTGATTTGATAGCCTAATTTTTCCTTAGTATTTTTGTCTTTGATTTCATTGTGTAATTCAATATGAAAGGACATGAATAGCATTAAAAATGTGAAGTATACTTCCCAATCTGTTGTAAAATTAAATTTCACTTTTGCATGAGTATAACCTGAGTAGAAACCTACCTCTGCTAAACTTCTTTCCTACAACAGTGCAAGTACTCCTATAGTATTCTGTCCAAAATAGTAACTAATTAGGCATACATCTAAAGATCAATTTAACAAATATGAAGAAGCGTGAATGTCCTTATATATTAGGAATCATATCCTACATTTAATATAATTAGAGCAACAATATAAGTTACCACCTGATTACTTGTTAATGTTACCATTACACTTAAGGTATAAATAAATCTGCATCATAGTGGAATGCTAGCAGCTGCACTTACTGATTTTAAAGTTCGCTGTTTATAACTTTCACAACTGAGTATATCAATCAAATTTAGTTTGAATATGTGAATTCTGTCTTTCTTAAAAATCTTTATTAAATAGCTTTTGAAAAACTACAGAATTTTTCTGTTTTGTTATGGTTTATTTTAATAATAGTTTTCTTTGATAAATAGCCACAGAAAATTAATTTTTTCTAACCTGAATGACAATAGCATTATTTTTAATTGTGGGTAAAGAACATTAAAAGAAGAACTAAAAAAAGGAGGAAACTGCAAAAAGTGTCTACTGGACAATCATGAAAAAGTCTTTTTCTAGTTTGCTTTTTCTGTGAATCAAAATAGGAATTTCATTTTGAAAATCACAAACTATTTCCTATAAACTAACAAAATATTGCTGTTACTACACTGTTTTTTAAGAATTTTTAAATTCTGAAATTTAAATTCTTAAACTAAGTTCAAATAGAGTTTTAAATTAAAAAGAAAAATGAAACTCAGCTTTAAACCAGTGAATCTTTCTGAAATGGAGCATTAAAAATTTTAAATGTTGACATAGAAACTTCAGATATTGGACATTTTTCCCCATTTTTTTGACTAAATAGTCAATTATTTCTCCAAGGTCAATTTCTGTTTAAAAAGCTCTGGAGCATTTCTAAGAAAAGACTGATCAAAACCTTACAATATATATTCATAGGCAATGTAGGCTGGAAGACAGATGAGAGACCTCCCTCTTCCTTGTTGGTGCTATCAGGGCCCTCAGGGCACCCATAAAGCCCAACAGCCCTGGTGAGGCCCTCAGGACCTTCCGGGCACCCACTTTGGGCGAGACTATGCTGCACTAACTGGGGAAAAAAATAAAGAAAGTGGAACAGCATTACCTGTGCATGAAATGTATCCTTTGCCCTCAGACACAGAGAATGGGTTCTAGCCTATCTATCTTATTTATTAGTGTAATATTAGCCTGAGGTGGCTCAGGGACTATTTCTCACAGCCTATTTGGGCACTTTGCAGAGTAAGTAATACCAAGTATGTGGAAGTCAGATGATTGTCATTTGGCCTAGATGACTTTCAAGAAACAGTGGAAAACCTCACAACTTCAAGTTTGAGCCCTGTCTTCTGAGCAAGAACACTAGCTTAATTAGATAAAAAAAAAAAAACCAAACAAACAACAAACAAACAAACAAAAAAAACCCCAAAACCAAAAAACCCAGAAACACCTCTTGCTGTTTAGGACCCATCAGCATGTGTAGTTTTCCTGACTTCGTTTTTGGCATAGAAGTCAATACGCTCTTCTGTAGTCCCTCATGTAGGCTACAGATTACAGCACTAGGCTGTGCTGAAAGTGGAAATTGAAGAGCAGCACAGATCTTTGCTTTGTCATGGAATTTGCCCACCAGGAACATACATGAAGAGTCATAGGCTTACTATGGGAAAGAGAGTGGAAAAAAATGTATTTCTGTTATTCCACAGCTACTCGGATCAAATGCACTTCCAAAGACTGAGCAATGGCAATGAACTCCTGCTGTCATACTCCCTGGAAAACACTTCAGAAGCCAACAGAGTTTGCACATTTTCAAGGAAACTGCAGCTTTGCAGGAGCTTCTTTATTAGACACTTAACTGCTTGTAAACATTCTCCTACTGAAACCTTTCCTTCTTTAATGATTGTAACATGAAACAGTTTGTATTTGACAATGCAGCACTGCAGAGAGACAATGGCTGGCATGAATCTTACCGTACTAATAATATTTATCAGCATGTTCTATTGTACTATAATTGTGCACTTTTGAGAATTAATCCCAAACTGGGTAACATTTGCTACAGCCTATATGAATCCATATGTGACAGTGTTTGCTTCCCTAACATCTTTAGATGTTCAGTTCAACTCTTCAGCCATGTAAACAAGAGATCGGAATTGGTGAAAATTACATTTTCATATATGTTTTATGTATACTTACTGTAAAATCAGTGTTTGCTATTTCTTTTCCTCCTTTCCCCTCAATCCTAATCAAACCTTTACAAAATTCTGGCCTCTATATTCTATATCAATCATTTGGCATAGTACTTCAAAATAGTGAAAGACAAAGAACATGAGGTAAAAAGGAGGGGTGTACTCCAAGACAGTGCAATATATTCTGGGAATAAATAGAACCTTATGTTCTGATATTGAGATAAGAAGTAGCATTTTTAAGACTTCTCATTGAACACTTTTAATAGTAGAAATTTTGCTTTGAGAGTACAGTATTGTGGTGCCAATACCCAGAAAAATCCTGACAAATGTTCAGTGTTTAACTTAAGCATGACATAGATTCCTACAAATAATGAACAGGCATCTTTAGAATTTGAAACAACATTCAGAATCACTTTGCATAAGACAGTGAATCAATGGGTCCTCCACTGGTGGCTGCTGAAGGTGCGTTAAATGCTTAAATATAAATGAGGTACATTGGATTATTAGTCCTTACTTGCAGTCTTTCCTGATAGAGTAGCAGGTTACTTTGCTTAGCCTCTCCGGCTCTTTCTGCATTAATTATGGTCCTAAAACCTCCTTTTAAGCACTTATTTTCGTACTACTTTTCCTAATTTCTTTGTTCAATAAAGAATTCAAAATCAAGATTTGCTGCATTGTGATCTATGCTTCATGTCAAATTATTTAAGAATACCCTCATTTCCTTTCTGGACTTCAAGTAAGAAATATAGAATACTTCACCCACACATTATCTTTCATACCAGGTGCATAAAACACTTTGCAAATGCCATTCTGTTGACTTATGTGGTTATTTAGCTATTGATCCTGTCTTAATCTTATTTAGGTAAGATTTGATATGGGTATGCTATGCTGAAGACTTTCACGATGCCTGTTGTTCTCACTTAGACCTAGTTTGACTATTTTATGACCTTTAACAGTACCAACTACTTTTGATTCTTTAAGTAAGTCTCTGAACTGTTGGCTAACTACTCTTTTTCTTTCCTAGAAAGGGGGAAGACATCCAAGACTTACACTGTTTAGCACCTTACTAAAAGTACCAGCTGTTAACAGGTAAAACCACTGTTACAAGGAGCTATGGAAATCTTTCAAGATTAGGATTAGTACATAGTGAAATCTACAGTTGAAAGCAGTGAAAAAAGAGATTAAAATGCAGTTAAGCATGTACAACTGAACCACATTCTCTCTTTTTTTTTTCTTACAGCAAATACAGAAATAAAGGTAAATATAATAATACAGGCCATGCAGGTGAGCTGATATTAAAATTAGTATCTTCTCCTTCGGTCTCACATGAAGATAAAGAGTGCCAACCTTTACTATCTTTGTGCAAATCACTTTGAGGGAACTAATTCCCTTGACCTTCAAACAAGCTGCCTAACTCTTAAAAGGCTAAAGTAGTCATGCAAGCCCCTTTGATAAAGGATAAAAATGATCATGTTCATAGGCAGTTATCCATTTTCAAAGCTAGGTATGCAATGGTGTAGTTTCACAATCAGTTTAAACCAGATTAAGGTGGCAGGGCTGCAGAAAGAAGCAGTCCCACTGTTCTTCTTCAGCTCTATTTGTCCCTTGTGTCAGCACAAGCATTTACCTTCCAGTTAAAACTAAACAGTTGGGGGTTTTGCCATGTTAGTTTTAAGCACAATCAGTTTTCTGACCTGGTTCACGGTGCAGCTGTACAAAGCTTCCCCAGGGAGGGGGAAGACGGCAGGGAGGTGAAAGGGGAGTGATAGAAACACTTATCTTGGCATCAGTGCCAGATGCTGCCGCTGCGAATAGATTGTGAAATTACAGCATGAGATGCAATAGGTTGCCTGCCTCTATTGATTACAGATGAGACCTCACCAACTGGCCTGGACCATAGGGGAGTAGAAACTACCCAAAAAATACCTGTATAGATTAGCTGAAAAGACTGGCTTTAAAAATTTTATTTTTTTAATTTTTTTTTTTTTATAAAAATAGGTTTCTTAATGAAACGGAGAGCATTTTCTCTTTTCTTTTCTTTTCTTTTTCTTTTCTTTTCTTTTCTTTTATTTTCTTTTCTTTTTTCTTTTTTTTCTTTTTTCTTTTTTCTTCTCTTTTGTTTCCTATTTTCTCTTTTTTTTAATTTCTTCTCTTATCTTTTTGGGTTTTTTTAATAGAATACATCCAAACATGTTGTATACACAAACCTGAAGAGGGTAGTTTTTTAATAGACATCAGCAGAACAAAAAGCATTCGTTTTCAGAATACTAACTAGATACATATTGTACTTATATTTTAATTTTAATAGAGCACAAGGATGCTAAATACACAGTCTAAGTCATATAGAAATACGAGAGAACTAGACCCACAATATATCTCACCTACAGTTTCTAAAAAAGGCTTGAGTCATTTGGGATTTGTATGGATTGATTAAAAAAAAAAAAAATTAAAAGGGAAAAAGTAATAAACTGTAATGGAAACCATGATTCTGTTCTGTTGCCAGAAAGGATTATAATATTTTGAGTGATATACACCTCTCAGAATGAAAATTGGGAACAAAAAAAGGGGGGAAAAACAGCATGGGGGAAGGGAGCAAAACAAACATACATTTGTTTTTATATCTTACAATGTTACTGATTAGAAGGGGCTCATTTGGTATGACAAATAGATTTTTCATCTTTTAGCCCACCAAACAGTGAAAGACCTCAGACTACTGGCACAATATTTTTAGGAGAGGAATGGGGAGAGGAGAGGAATGGGAACCTCCTAAAGCCTCCACTTAGTTTGGAAACAGGACATTTTAGATGAAGTTTCCAGAAATATAGTATGGTGTTGGGAGATTAATTTGCTTCTTCACCCTCTAAAGACTTTACAGTAAATTTCCTCTGCCCATAACAAATGCTGTTAGGTGCAGTAGAGTTCATCCAGTTCCATGGCAGAATTCCTCACCATTTAAGGGACTGATGACCAAGTTATGCAGGAGATTCTGCCTGCAGCAGTCTTTTATGTTGCTGCAGTTCCTTATTATTTGTTGTGGGTAATTTAGCTATGATTTAAGAGCTACATCTGGTATGAGAAAGACTGGTCCCATGGATGGAATTATATTTTCCATGGAAATTTGCCTTCAACATGCCAGAACACTAGTGAAATTCATAGTCTGCCACACATGCAAAACTCAAAAAACTTTCTGAGGTTGACTTTCACTCATATCTTAAATAAAATTTGTCTGGAAGCAATTGATAAAGCCAGGCAATGAGTCTGGCAAGCAGAAAGGTACTGAAAGTTGTAACAATACAGATAACACTGTTCTGTTTTAGATTATAACTTAATTTTTAGATAAAACCTAAAGCATGAACTTCAGGCAGTAGACATATGAGGTTGGTTGAACTAGCTTGGATAAGATCTGAATTGTCTTTTTAGTCCATTTGCTCTGTGCTACAATAGGTCCTTTCCTGGTTGTAAGTATGAACATTATTCATGGCCTCTGAAACATGCCACTCCCAAGCAATATCACCAACTCAGTCTAGTCAAGAATTCAAGAATTCTTTCAGGGAAATATTTTCTTCAAACCATGTTTCGGAAATTTCCTTCTTAGGGAATCTCATGTTCCGGCTCAGTGTTTGGTTTTGTATGGGGGGAAGCCAAAATCCCAAATTTGAACCAGATTCCTCTAACTTCACCTCTCACTGGAGGAAACAGTCCCCATGTATCCAAATTATAGTAATTTTAATGATTATAATCTGCTTGATTTCAACTGGGTTTAAATATGACTAGCTTTAGAATTTAGATGTTCATCTTTCATGACATTTCTGATCGTATTCAAGCAAAGACTTGTCCAATTAATTGTAATGGGGAAATAGCTGTTGTCTGAATAAGAAAACTATTTTTCTGCACTCTAACAGATTGCCTCTTATCTTTCTTAATATTAAGGTCCATGTTTTTTGTCTCAAATATAAGAGCTTATAAGCACACAACTCAGAAGTAGTCACTCTACTTAAGGTCTTATAATCTACTTGCAGTCTACTTATGTAGACTACAGTCTATATGTGCATTCCATTCTCTTTCACCTAAATAAAAAATACTTTTCATCTAAGCCTTGATGCCCTTATTTTAAAATACACAGAAATATTTGGGGTATTATCCCAATTAAAAACTGAATATGTCTCACATGGTTATATCTAAAAGCTGTTCATCATCAGTTTCACAAATTATTTTATTTAACTGGTTTATGGCATTCTTCAGCTTCTAACAAGTTGACTGAAAATTTTCATCAAATGAGATAGATACTAACACTGTTTTCTATTGCAATTTGACCTTATACTACCTACATAATTACCAGAACATAAAGGATATCAAATAGCAGTGAAAAGTCATATTTGATGACCTGTGATTACTGTGATTATACAAGTGAGAAATGGTGGAACTTTTTTAAAAAGTAGGTGGAACAAAGACTGGAAAAAGAGACAGTGTGTACATAACCTCTGAAGTGTGATACTTTGGTTAAGTACCTATCTTACTCACAAGAGGAAGAAAATAACTGTTGCCATGGTAAGATAAGTTATTATTCAGTGGAAAATTATATCAACAGTTAAAAGCAAATTTTAAATCTATAACTTTCTGAACAACAGAAGCTTCAGGGAAAAAGAAAACTAAGAAATCTTTTGTGTGGTCTTTGGCATAAAAGCAAAACAAAATCTGGAGCAAATTATGGTTGATATAAACAGTAGACTGAGGTTTGTCTGACATAATTTATAGAATTTTAATACAGAGACTGGTGAAGCTGTCACACTACAGAAACTGAATATGAAACTTAGGTATATAGAAATTCACTGTGCACAATTCAATTTTATGTAATCTATTTTGAAAGCTCTTTCCTTTATATGTCAAAAAACCTCCTATAAAATTAAGATTTGGTTGCCTCCATTGATAGTTTTCCTTTTCACAGAGATGCTTTGGCTTCTTGAACATTTATTTAGAGCGCCAAGTGTTTAACACACCAAAAACTTTAATGATGGTATTTTTTTAAATGTTGAATTATCTAATCTTTATAGATTAATTTTTATTATTATCCTAGAGTGATATTATGTCATCTGTTTTACCCTAGAGAGACCTTTAAACTAATAAGAATTTTCATTGCTTGAAAGAAATTAAGATAAAACTGGGATTTTGAAAAGCAGGTGGAAAATGACTCAAAAAGCCAGATCCTATTTTTAGTTATGTTAATGTGAATTGAGCTTACAATGAAACAAGTGGGAAGGGGAAAAAAATACAAACCCCAAGGAATAAAATCACATACCAAAATAAATCAACTACCTGATATCAAATACTGATTTTTTTTTTTCTTGTTTTCTTCCGAAACTGTGGATGTGCAGCCTATGTAGTATCTGGACCCCTCAAATGGAAACAGAGCCTTCCGTTAAAATGAAAAGCAGTGCTATCTCCTTTTCAAAGGCGGGAAACTGCATGGCATTGTGTTTTCTCAAGTTTAAACTGTAAATCTGAGGATGAGGCTGTCTGGGTAGAAACCGAGGTCTTCTGAGCTCATCCTTAGTAATGTGTCAGCTTCTGACAGAAAAGATGGTCTGTCCCTCCATCAGTCAAGCTGGGCTGATTTCTGGTAGCAAGGAATCTATCCTTACTTACACATCTTTGGGAAATGCACATATTTATTTGTGAAAAGACGGTAAATTATACCAGTCTAACTATGAGTAAGCCAGCAATATAGTTTATTTCTTCACTTTTAATTATGGATAATCTGCTGCTATTTATGATCTAAAAACATAATGTAGAATCGACTAGGTTGGAAAGGACCTAAGATAATCAAATCCAACCATTACCCCTGGACTGCCAAGACCACCACTAAACCATGTCACTAAGGGCTCATCTACATGGTTTTTGAATACTTGGAGGGACGGTGACTCCACCACTTCCCTGGGGAGCCTGTTCCAATACCTGACCACCCTTTCAGTGAAGAAATTTTTCCTAATACCCTGTCTAAACCTCTTCCGGTGTAGCTTGAGGCTGTCACGCCTTGTTCTGTTGCTTGTTACTTGGGAGAAGAGATCAGCAACCTCCTCTCTCCACCCTCCTTTCAGGTAGTTGTAGAGAGCAATAAGGTCCCCCCTTGAGCCTTCTCTTCTCTGGACTAACAAACCCCAGTTTCCTCAGCCACTCCTCATAAGACTTGCTCTCCAGACCCTTCACCAGCTTTGTTGCCATTCTCTGAGTATCTCTTTTGTAGTGAGGGGCCCAGAACTGGACGCAGGATTTGAGGTGTGGCCTCAGAAGTGCTGAGTACAAGGGGACAATAGCTTCCCCAATCCTTCTGGCCACACTATTTCTGATATAGGCCGGGATGCTGTCAGCCTTCTTGGCTGCCTGGGCACAAGCTGGCTTATGTTCAGCAGCCACCAATCAGCACCCCCAGGTCCTTTTCTGCCAGACAGCTTTTCAGACACTGTTCCCCAAGTACTCCTCTTTACTTTATTTGCTCTTTAGATAATTCTCCAATACCAAATAAATAGTGTTGGGAAACAACAGACCAATTCACTTTCTTTTCCATCTTGTAAATCTGTGAACCCTAGGGCAAAGAATTCAAAACCTTTGATGGCATATGCAGTCTCTAAAGTAAAAGAAGTTGGGCATGCTGTTTGAATCAAAATTAGTTAACTAGCTTGATTTAGTTAACTAGCTTGACCAAGTTAACTAACCTGAATATTTGGCTGGTAAAAGAAATTGAAGGACAAAATAAAGTGACAAAAGCTGAAAAAAAATTAGAAATTAATATATATATAAAAAAAAATCAGTATCCAGATGACAGAAGCTGAAATGGTGAAGAAGGTCATGTCACATCTTTAAGATGAAAAAATAAAGAAGAAAAAAATTTAAATAAAAAGGTTGTGGGAATTTCCTAGATGATAACTCAAAGGCGGAAACATTAAACATACAATGAATGGATACAATCAAGGAAAATAAATGAAAGGCTTGAGTCAAGCGGAAATAGTGCCCTGAAATTAGAGCCATATGTGACAAGGGGATGGAATAAACGCAAGTTAAAGAAACACTCCTTTTTATAAGATACTGGATATATGGGAAACTGAATCTTGTTGCTGAAAAGAAAAAAAAAGGCAGAGAAGACTGCAACAGAAGGATGAGAAAGGACAAATAAAGAAACTAAAGGGCAAAAGTGCAGCTTTTTTTGGTCAGTTAGTGTCAACACACAGTGTTGAACTGCAATGGAATAGAACAGCACACTTGTCGCTACCATATGCAACCAGTTTATCCACATCAAAGAGTAAAATATTCAAAGGCACACAGCCTGAATATAGACACAGACAAAGCCAAAAGCCAACAACAACAGAATTATGGACAGGAAAAACACATTTAGATCTTTTCAGTATCCATTCCACTTCTTGGTTCCAATTACAGAGATAATATGTGGAGAAGAGGAGCTTCTCAAACTTGGGTGGTATGTGGCTTTTAGCAAATAGCATGTTTTCATACATTCCTACCCAATAAGCAGGACAGCTGAAGAATCATTTGGAATACATAAGTGACCAAAAGATGGGTGAATGTGGCATACTGAAGGTGAACTAAAATAAACAAATTTAATAATTACAAATACGCATATAAGAAAGAACTTGGTGGAAGTAAACAAAAACCTGGAACTACAAATAACAAACAAAAACCATGGAACTCATTAGAGTTTCCCCACTGATTCTAGATGTCATCAGTATTTAGCTCAGAAAGGTTCCCTTTTCCATAAGAGACAAAGATAAAAAGATTTTTAGACAGCTGAGCTATATAAAAGCAATGGAAAGTGCCATGGTAGAACAGGAATGGACAAGTACAAGATTAAGTGGCTTGATTAAACATAGATATGATAACACAAATACAGAACAAATAACAAGGAGTAATTCTCAGTTCTTTTTAAAGCCAGCTCATGAAAGTAGAGACAGTTAAAAACTATGAAAGTGCTATATTATACACATAAATGGCATTCACAGTTCACAGGACAGAGAGCAGAAGGAGGTGTTAAAACAGGCAAAAGAGCTTGCTGAGAATTCAGACAGACATCTTGAAATGAGCCATGTCAGAAACAACAAAAATATGTCAGATCTGCTTTGTTTTCCATCTCCAACATGATGGCAAAATGAAAAGCTTACACTTTCAAAGAGTGGACAGAGAAATAAGGACTGTTAAGACGATAATGTAGTTTAAAAAATCTTTACTGCAACTTCCACTTCTAAATATGTTCTGCTCCTTCTTTATAGGAAGTATGAAAATTATGTAAATGAATGGTTGAAACCAGATGTTCAGAGCACACGAGTGATTTAGAAGACAAGGCACCACTCACATTTGTATAATTGCTTTATGTCTGTCACAGATACTTAGCATCTGGTTTTGGTAAAATGTGTGAAGTTATCTGAGAGCTTTGACTGAGTTTATTAGCAAGCTTACTGCAGCCAAGAAGTCAATAGACCACAGAGCAAACTGTCTTTCCCAGAGGCAGAGGGGGGGCAGGCACGTGAAATGGACTTATACACACACTGCTAGAAAAATTCACAGTATCACTACTCTATGATGATGCCTGCATTGCTTATCAATGTAATAATGATGCATCAGTGTATTTATGAAAACAAAGTGTAAGCAATAGGGACTTATCAAGATTCTCCTATATAATTTCAAACTTTGGGCTGAGCTGGGACAACAGCAATGACAATGCAAGTTCCAACCTACCTCTGCATTTGAGCCCAGCACATATTTATTGTGTCTGTTCTATGCAGTAAGAAGTTAGTACTATGTACTGTCTGACATGCAGTCAGCATTTCCCAGTTCACAGGTGGAGAAACAAGACTTGATCTTCCTTATATCTAACCTAAACTTCCCCTATTTAAGTTTGAACTCATTATCCCTCATCCTATAGCTACAGTCCCTAATGAAGAGTCCCTCTCCAGCATCCTTGTAGGCCTCCTTCAGATACTGGAAGGCTGCTATGAGGTCTCCATGCAGCCTTCTCTTCTCCAGGCTGAACAGCCTCAATTTTCTCAGCCTGTCTTTGTATGGGAGGTGCTCCAGCCCCCTTGTCATCCTCGTTGGCCTCCTCTGGACTTGCTCCAACAGCTCCATGTCCTTATGAAGAGGACGCCAGAACTGCAGTGTGTTCCATGTATTCTTGACCTTTTACAATGCCAGCAAAGCAGACATTGTTGAAATACTGTTAGGCCTATACATATTTCTTTCTGAAGTGGTCATGCTTCGTTGCAAATCTTCTCTTGTGTCTTGAAACACATTTTTTTGGTCATGAATTTTTGTAATTTAAAATCACTGGATGGTCATACTTGAAATGAAAATTTAATATTTTTTTAATTCTTAATGTTAAAACCATGGGGGAAAAAAGATATTAAAGTATAATTTTCAATACTTACCTATTTATTTTTATAGTATTAAGCTAAACATGTAATATTTTACACATGCCATATTTTTCTTTTAAGCAAACCTTAAAGATTACCTTGACTTTTTAGAGTACAGTTTAGTGATTACCACCCATGCCACACTCAAAAAATGTGAAAAAGCATTCCATAGGTTTTCCTCATCCAAATCCATGAAGACTACAGAGAGAATAAGAGCATTTGCCTGGCAAAGCTGCTGGTGGTGCACAGGGTAGAACTGACATATACCTTGCTTTTGAGCAGGCAATGTGCATGCCTTCACACTGGCGGCAGAAAACCTTTCAAGTTAGAAATGAACTAAGGAGCTCAAAAGTATGTAGATATGAAATTAGAAAAAACTCCTCTGGAATACTTTTATGACCATAAATATGTTTCACATTATGTAAGGCTAAATTCCACTACATTGGTACTATACACTTAGAATTCACATAATTCCACAGAGTTACATGAAACTGAGGTGCTTAACTTAAACTTGTGCCAAAATCTTCCAAGATTAACTTCTGTGTAGTACAGTTCACACAGCTGTATTTTACCATTAACTGGCAAAAGGAGAGCACAGACATAGATATAAATGCAAAAATAAGAGTGCTCCTAGCTCTAATAGAAACAGCGTGGGCTATATAGAGGACAGACACATGGCTTGAGAAGCGGGCAGGGCTGCTGAACACTTTCATGCTAGATAGCTTAGCTGTTTCATTTTGTTTTGGTTTGGGTTGGATTTTTTCCTGATACAGTTCTCTGGTTAGTGCATCACCTTACAATGTGTATGATTCTTCCATGTTATCTTCCAGAACACTGCTGTTTGGGGTATTTATTGGAGGTATGGAAAGCCATGTTTCATCACCTTACTTCTACAAAACCCCACCAGGCCTTTATAGTCCATTACCTAACATGTGACTAGAATTAATGGTGTACAATTTGATGGCTATTTTAAAATTTATCGAAAATTATGGGATCTAACTACTTGTAGACAATGTGCATGTTTGACAAGTGCACAGAAACTAAACAGCAAAGCTCCTAAAGCAAGTTTTATTTCACTTTATCTAGAGAGACCTTCCCTCATTTTATATAATTTCTCTATTCGGAGGTATTAATATTTTAACACATTATTCAATCCCACTTGGAGATTTTAAGCATACATAATAATATTCTGTGAATGTTTTTAATCTCAGTATAGTTTATAGTGGAAATTTGATAACTGGAAAATTCTATATTAGTGCTTTATGAGGTCTGAAGATTTTTCATAGCTATTTGCAGCTTTTTGGAGTTCCAATGATTTAAAGCCACATAAGACACTTCATTAAGCATCTAAGACCGATTGTTTCAACCTTTGAACCTCAATGACATTTCAAATCAGCAGTTTTATATCCCTAAATGAAAACTCTTTTTTCCTGAACTTTCTTTCTGACAACTGATATATTTATCCTTGCAGTTGCCTCTGAGACTGGCAAATGCTACACTTTCCCATTCTACTGATGAGGAAATGCAGCATAAATCTCAAATACCTTGTTCAAGATCAGACAGTCTCTGGCAAAAATATGAACTCTGAATCCCAGGATACCACTGTAGTCATTGGACCACTCTTCAATTTTCATAGAACTACCCCTCCTGTCAAATATCAGCTTTAAACTTGTTGACTTTTGAAATTACTTGTCACTTGAAAATGACAATGTGTGAAATGCTTTACAATGTTGGGAAAATTGGATGTTACTCAATTTTCATCAAAGTGAAATGAAAGCCCTGAAATATGAAAATGACAGCATTTCCCTCTAGTGGCTTTCCCAATATTTCATAGTGTCAGTAACACAAAAATTTTTCCTTTAGCTTTTCACTTTTGGATTATTCTTACCATACAGTTTCATTTTTCTCATTGACTCATTTTTAGTTTTTTTCCAAATAAGTGTTACTTCTTGCACTCTTACTTCACACAAAAGAGAAAGCCAAAAAAAGGAAGAGAAAGAAGAAAAATTTTATCAGTTGTTTTTAAATTCAAACCTATTTGAGTAAATTCATTCCCATCCCTGATACAGTTTAAAAAAAAAACCAAACAAAAACAAACAACAGAAAACAAACCAAAACACTCAAACAGTTCTTTCTATTCCTCTTCTACCACTATACAAAGGCACTTGATCATCCTTAAAGCATCCTAACTTTCAGGAAAAAAATCATCGTAAGTAATTAACAAGGTCAGCGTTCTTCAGGTACCTAAAGTTGTAAAAACAAACAAAACAAATAAAACAAACAAAAAGAAATAAAGAATAAATATCCATATGTCTTGGTAATTTAAAAGTTTCATCTTTTATTTTATGAATTAAAAATATACTAGTGAAAATGCAAAGGTTTTATTTTCTAAGACATGTATAGGATAAAATAGAGTTGGGGATTTTTTATATATTTCGAGATATGGGTAATACAAAAGACAAAAAGGGCTTTACAAATAGACAAATAGATGATACTGAAAGCTTGGTTGTTAGCTGTTGCTGAGGTTTTGGTTGCTTTTTCTTTTTTTCTCTTTTTTTTTCTTTTAGAAGCAGTGTTATTTAAAAATTTCAAAAGAATTCAAAATGGATTGCTTTTCTAGCAATATGAAATTGCTAAGCATCAACAGATCAAGATGATAATAACCAATTCTTCCCAGGAACTTCATCCATTTTCATTACTGCTAAATTAACAGATTTCTAACTCACCAGATTTCCCTCTGAATCCATAACACTGTCTTCTGATGCAGATCAACCACCTACCAATGCTTTTTCCCTCATTTTTCACTACAGAGAGGAGAGATGGACTGATTTAACAATAACATGATGCCTCAAAGAACTCTGCATACCAGTCTATTGTAATGTAAGTATTTCTTCTTCATGCTACTTTTCCTCTATGGAGTGTGCCGTTAGAGATAAAAGTGCTTTACTATGACACTGAACTTGGTTAGGTTTAGGAATCAGTCTGGATAGGTTTGACAGGAATATATCGGTAGTTTCAGAAGCGTAAGATAAAGTCA